>NW_028277165.1:13363214-13699285 GCF_051122295.1 Plectrocnemia conspersa
TTTACGGTACCGTGCGCTGTGGTTTGTATCGTTCAGGCACACCTCCGTTAACCTGAAACGCTTTAATCGAATGCACCATCATAATTATGTATACCTGTGAATATACACACTCATATGTGTATTAGGGAAATATGTGGGTGTGTGAAGAAAAATCATGCGACAATTCGAAACAAATCAGAGTGGGTAAAGGGGGTGAGTTGTGTATATAGTAAGAGACTTTGAATTGGAGAGGGTTTTACGACGAAAAACGTTTTTAATAAAGTTTCCAAACCAAATGAAAAAACCGAGTTAATTTGACACACGGGGCCAATGTGCCATGAATTCGGGCAGAGGCGGCGCGCGATATTTTTAAATTATAATTTTAATTGTATTTATAAATATTTTTAATAATTTAATAAATTCACTCAAATTGAAAAAGTTACACTTGATCTATATTCATGTTTTTAAAAATACTAAAAAAGAGAATACATCTAATTATTGGTTAAATTTAATTTTAAATATGACATATTTGAGAGCAATATTCATATTTTATTGCAATTGTTGAAAAGACATATTGTACATCAACAAATAGGTATTCCTTTAATATTTAAGAAATGTGATCATAATTTTATTTTGAGTTTTATTTTTTTAATATTATAAATCTGTTTGTAACAATGCAAGTAATAAATATATCAATATTTTAAAGAAGCGTATACATTTTTAAAATTTCAAAATAATTTATTAAACTTCCGTAGAACATTCATTGCTACTCGAAATTATTAAATGTAATTTAAAACATACTTTTCAAAAACATACACATATATATATATATATATATATATATATATATATATATATATATATATATATATATATATATATATATATATATATATATATATATATATATATATATATATATATATATATATATATATATATATATATATATATATATATATATATATATATATATATATATATATATATATACACATATAAGTCCTTGTTAATTATAAATATAAATTTCCAAATAAATATTATTAAATAATTAAAAAAAAACGGAAAATTATTTTGTGCAGCCCATGGCTGAATCGCTTTGAGCGCTCCTCGATCAATTTACCCGTACTAAAAAACAGAGGGTCGTCTATTGGGTTCCATTCAGCTTTACAATTGCGGACGTTCAAAGCATATTTTTGACAATTTGAAATTCAATTAAAACATTTTATTAACATTAATATTTCCGATAAGTTTCCCATCTGAGACACTGAGCATAAATCTCAGCTTCTAAACTCATACCACATAATAATGAGCTGTTTGCTGACAAGTCGGCTTAGCTGCATACAGGATTGACACAAAATCATGTTTGCTCACATACAGGGGCTGGGGGTGGGCACGCTAAGGGCTGTAATTTGGCCCGCGAGGTCACGTGCTTGCCACGTGGCCTGGCAAATACCAGTCGGGATATTGTTACTTATTATTTATCGTACGCCAGTGTTTGAGGGTGGATTGATTTTTTTGTTCCGTGTTTGGCGAGCGTGTCGCAATAATGGTAATGCTCGGGGACATGTTGACTTTGTCGCATAATTAGGCTCCTCTTAGAAATCGGCCCCTGTTCGACATTCGAAACTATTAATTATGTTGTATTTCAACGATTGAATGGTTGGTTGGTTTGTCAAAATTCATTTTTAAATTATAATTAATTTGATACCGGGGAAAATGTGGAGAGTGGCACGTTGGAAAAGCATTAAAATATACATTTAAATTCTATGGAATATGTAAAAATATAAACAATAAACATCAAATGTTTCAAAGTAATACCACTAGTACGTTTATATACTTTTAGTTTTAAGTAACAAAAAAAAACTAGTGGACAGAAATAATACAAGACTTAACAGATACCTTCGATAATAAAAATATCAATGAATTTAAGTTAACATTAGATAGATCCACCTTGGGGATTATTATTAATTAATTATACTCCTCTGCTCCCATTATTCAGATACATATAATGTGTGAAATTATAAATCAAGCATTTGAAAATTTTCATCTCCACTGTCACTGAAACCAATATTGAAAAACTAAGAAAGTTAATGCCAGAAATAGCAATACTTCAGAAATCAAAATGTTGTACTGTTACAATTTTTTTTGTCTTAAGTTTGGGTAGTGCAAAGCAATTTGGGTTGTGTAAAAAAATCAACAAGTACTAGTATAGAGGTAATTATCTACCTCTATACTAGTACTTGTTGATTTTCTATAGACGTAAATACTGAGCACCAGCGAATCTTGGGACCATAAGTAAAATGTACAGCAACGAACTATCGGGTTGTTCTACAAGTCTTTGTGTTTTTTTTAACTGTGGGTTAAATGAGTAAAATAAAATAAAACGTGCAGTACTCTTACTAAATTACGGATTCTCAATATTTTTTTACAATTTTCTTGCACATGTTAATCAATTTTATTATATCTGATTCGAAACAAAATGTAATTTTGCAAGCAATAAATTCTTTAATGTCGTTTTTTATATCTGATTTTGAAAAATATTTTTTTCCATCTAAAACTGTTGCAGGGCTCTAACTATATGATAGTCATTTAAAGAAATGTCTGAAGAATACGGTGGGTGAGAAAGGATTTCCCAAAAAAGTCTATTGAATTTTTTTACTGTCTTCTTTGATACTTGAGGATGAGCTATGTCTGGCGTAAATTAACCTAACCTATTAATTCTTAAGGGAAGATATTTTTCATGGTCTGAGTCGCTTTTAAACGAATTAGTTGAGCACGCTATGTGTCTGTCTTGATTGTCTGTCTATAATCCAATACTTCATTATGAAGTATGCTCTTCATATCCCACCAAATGCATAACATAATCTTATTGGAATTTGTGGTTGATTCACTGTATTTTACGTCGCATAAAGAATTCACTTCTTCAGTAACAATTCGATTCAAAAATATTTTTTAATAATCTGGAATCATTAATTATTGGCATATTGAGATTCGCTGTGCGAGGTTTTCCTCATAAAATGGATGAAATACGCATATTCTGAAAATTAACACCTTTCCTAAGTATTAAAATATCTGTGAACTAATATAAGTGACACTTTGAGATTTTGTGCTAGCTTCTGTATTTTTAATCTCGGACCTGCTTTGATGGCAGCCCTAATTCCTCACTAACAACCCGCCCTTACATAGGTATTTACTGGCAAAATTCATGAAACGAAATTATATATATATATATATATATATATATATATATATATATATATATATATATATATATATATATATATAATATATATATATATATATATATATATATATATATATATATATATATATATATATATATATATATATATATATATATATATATATATATATATATATATATATATATATGTATATATATATATATATATACACACATATATATATATATATATATATATTCGCGAGTATAATTTTTTTTAAATCTCGGGATTCATCGCGATTTATGCTTTCTTGTCGTATTCTATATTTCGGCCGTGATTTTCTGGCCATGATCACGAATTGCTTGCGACAAAAAAATAAATAAATATATATATATATATATATATATATATATATATTTATATATATATATATATATATATATATATATATATATATATATATATATATATATATATATATATATATATATATATATATTTATATAATAAAATTAAGTATAGGGCATAATTTCTCAATCCCAGTACCTCAATTACTCAATATTGAAGTAAATTAAAATAAATTTGGCTAAAATATATTAAAACAGTATCTTTCTGTACTTTTAATTAAATTAAATCCACCCAATCAATACCGGGTACAGGTTAAGTTAAGACAGTACAGCGAGATCAGCGACAACAAAGGCGTAAGTGAGTGTGTCAAGCTTGGGAAGTGCGCGGAGTTCCGTTGTTTGCCGAAGAGTTTACCCCGCAACGGAGCGCGAGCCAGTTTCCCTTTGAAGCTTCCAATTTAGAAGTAATGCTGAAAATACAGAGCTTAATTAAGTTTATATCTAAAACGAGGATTTAATTAATTTAGTTGTTTGCCGGCGCGGCGGCAGGCTGGAGGGAAGGGGGCACGGGGGCCGAAGGGGCTCCGGGGGGCGGAGGTCGGAGGTTGGCGGGCGGCGGGGCTTCGGTCCTGATTGGCCGCTCCCGCCCCGGGCAGCATCCCCGGTACACACAAGATGATGTTTTGTGGAGGGCAACACTCAATTACGCACGCATACATACACATTCGACCGATTTATGTGATATTGAAAGAGCGACAAACGTAACACAAACTGAGATCGGAAATACTGCACATGTTGGTAGAACGACCTCCGCCTAGGCATAATTTGCATTGCAACTATTAAATGGATTTATAAGGAAATTTTACCACGCATTTAGTAATTTAAATTAAATCATGTAACGCAATTTTTTGTATAATACGTGTTTTATTTGTTTCTGGTATGATACTAATCTCGGGCCTAATACATAGTATTCTAATGGAGGATTTCATACGCACAATAATAAATCGAGTATATTTAAATAAATAAAAATAATTATTTATCTAGAATATTTTCAGATAATAAATTACAGGCGTTAGACAAAATAAATTCTGTTCATATAGCGGGATTCGATCACATTTACCTGCTAATGATACGCTATAACGATAAATAACAATTACAGTAGACAAATTGAAGATTAAACGATAAATGGCTTGAAAAGATTATTTAAATATTGGTTATAAAAAATAACGTATGATATGTCAATGTCGTATAAGCTTTCTGTTTTACAGGTATTATTATTATTTAAATATTTACGAACGGATATTATATTGGGTAATCCCAAAATTAATGTCGTTTTCTTTTGAATTTAAGTTGTAATAGTTAGTCGTGCTTCGGACATTGTTACCTAAATACGTATTTTGTTATATCTGTGTTAAAGCACATCTGGATTTAAAAAAAATAGCCCAAAAAAATTATAATGCAGAAGTACAATTTATACAAAATTGTATGTAATTTAAATTGCTTTAAAAAAAGTCAAGTAAATGACATATATGGTTAAAAAAATCGACCGGGAAATTACGATATAAAGAATAGTAACAGTATAATTTAATACTGCATAGACACATTAGAAAAATTTGGAAGGCTTGGATACAAAGTGTTTGTGTTTCACACTAATTGAGCGAAAAAAAACATATTAAAATTTATATTTATTATGTCTAATAATTTAAAATTTATATTTTCATATCCAATTGTATATAGACGAGAAGTAACCATCAATATTAATTTCAGGCTATTTTTAAATGCGCCACTTATATTTTGAACTACAAGTTAATATATTTAACCTGTTTTTTTATAACCACTGATTTGTTTCTTAGAAAACTTTCGCTTATTTCGGACAGCATGTATTTAGTTAAATTAAATAATACTTGTATATTATACTTATTAAAGTCTTTAATTTTTTTAAATATTATGTGACATTTAGAATCAACATCAATCTTTTACCTATTCTTTAGTAGAAAGCAAAAAAATATACAATATATTGCATTAAATATAATGTGTATATAATTTAATAAAATAGTTATTACTTGTTACTATTCTAGGCTAATATCTTTAAAACCGATTACGTTACCATCTGTTTTATATAAGTTTATTTGTGACACTAATAAAAATAAGGTAGGACTTAAAAAAATTAGGACCCTTTGTAATAGGTAGTATACATATGTATCTTAACGACCCAAAATGTCAATATAATTAATTTTAAAAAGTTTCTGCAATGAATACTTGTTTTTTTTTTATATTTTTCTGTATATAATAAAAAATGATAATAATAAAGTTCTCGGATATTGATTTTAGATATCGTATATACATATGTATGCATCTCAAAAACGTAAAAAATCATAATTAATTTGTTAAAGCAAACGCCAACATTCACATGCCGCATTACAAACATATCAAAAGCCTTTCATAAAATTGACCAGGTAATGTGGGACGTATCATCTTACTTTTTGCACAATGATCATCCTAGCACGAGGTACCTTAAAAAAATACATTTTCTTTAGAAAAGAAAAAAATAATACACGCATTAGCTGGCTTGATGCTTTCCTTAAGACCTCGCAAATGTGTCGCCTTCATTCTGTCGCTATTTATATCCATTCAAAGCTCATTTTTTCTACATCCATAACCATGCTTTGTTGCGTGTAATTCTCGCTGTTAAATTAATTCGTTTAGTTGCGTAGATAATAACAATGCAGTCGTGGAATTAAAACGTTATCTCTCCATGGGCAATTTGGTTTCCGCGAGAAATATCTTCAAAGGTAAAATTTGTGCAAAATATAAAATTCTCCGTATCAATTATGAAATTAACCATAATTTTACCTTTTTGCGCTTTGCTTCATAAAAATTAATCAGATTCCGTGGCGACGCCGAGTTGGCTCTAATGAAAGCCTTTGATAGTCAAATTAACATCGTTTAAGTTGCTATGGCAAAGTCTGGAGACGGTGGTGATGGTAATGGCCCCACCGGCCGGGGGTGGTGGAGCAGGGGGCGAAAGCCACCCCTTGACAATTCATTAAATAAATTATTTAAACCATAGCACGAACGGGGTTCAAACGCTCTTATTTCATAAACGGTTTTAATTGGCCGTTTAAAAACGCTTTATTGTGACTTTGTTTGATGTGAATTTTAACGTTTAAATTTTTCAATTATGAAAAAGAATAGAGTTAAATATTGTATATTTTTTAACGTTTTTAATTTGACTTCCTCGCGAGTTTTATGGCCGTGAAATAATATCGCCGCGTATTTATATTTAATTTTTATTCATATTATTAATAAAACAGAACTTCATTGCAAACGAACAACTAATTCGCACTATTGATACATGTTTAAAAATAAAGAGAAATGTTCTGCATATAATAGTTTTCAATTTAAAATATATTAATATTAACAAATTTATTGGCAATATGTACATATGCATAACCCACTAAAATGCAATAATATATTATATAAAAATATGATTTTTACATAACAAATCAATATCGAAAAATTTAGCAATTTATTTATGTAATATAAATATAAAATTATTTTCTGTTCTAGGTAAAAATTTTCAATTAATTCGATTGTGATTCAATTAGCTATTTTTGAACGATTCTTAGATATTTTTTGCGCCATTAATAATAGTTCAACAAAAAGTTCTTTTGATCGGGCTAATCGCGGATGCGTTGTGCAAGGGTCGGCCCGATTTTAGCAGACCATTGGCATAATTCGTACAATACGGCATTGCGTGTAATACGAAACTACGGTAATCTGATCCAGGGGACTTCGTATCGTCGGTATACTTTGTATAGGGACGGTGCTCCTTTTGAGTAATTCGCCTTGCTTCCAACACCATTGTTCCGATGGGCAATCGGCCTACTAGCACAAAGAGCGCCGATAACATTATATGCATTTGTCATGCAAATATTTGTACTAATATCGGATTTACCAACACACATATATATAACATAGATAAATAAACATGTATGATTTTATACTGATATATACTATATTCAATGAGATTTTGTGTTAAATATTCATTAATACTTTTATAAGTTTGATCACATTTTTCAGGTGTTATAAATTAGTAATTCTATAGAAATGAATAATATATTAGGTAGTTGTTAATAATATGAAACACAAAGATACTAAAAAAATGTTGACGTACTTTTTAAAAGTAATGAAAAAAGACCGTTTTCATTGTTGACGTTTGGTAAAAATTAGGTAGCTTGAAAGCTATTTTTAAATGCGGTAATGGACAATGACTTAAAATTAATATATTTATTATAGTATTTGTGTTGCCATACATTATTAACTGATATATTTATATTATCAATAAGTATCGTGATATTTTTTCATAAAATGCAGATTATAAATATTAATAGATTATATTTATTATTAGGTATTTTATTTTTCTATTTATCGGAGTTTAAAGAAGCATTTTGTATTTAGTTTTTAGTAATTAAATGTTAAAAAAATTGAAAAGCATAAAATATTTTTTTCATATGTAGATTTTCTTAATTATTTTAAATATTTCATTGGGTTTTTTCTGATCTGTTTTTGCTAATGTATGCAAAATTTATCGTTTTTTTATACACATGCTTGAACAAAAATCTCAAAAAGATGTTTAGCCGCATTTCAATAATTGATTTTAAAAGTTAATAATGCATTCTAATATTAAATTTATTTGATGTAAATTTTTGGGGATCAAAGTGAGAATTGCGTATTTTAAAAGTAGAAAAAGCGTAAAATTTAAAAATAATTAAATAAATTTATATTTTTGATATGTATTTTTGAAACGTTACTAAATTTCATTGTTTTTCAATACATTTGGTTGCAAAAAATGCATAAATAATATATTTTAAATATGCATTGTAGTATTGAATTTATTTGATCTAAATTTTGGGGGTTAAGAATTTAAATCTTAAAATTGAAAATAATGAAAAAATTAGTTTTACTTAGTATTTTTTCATTAGAATTATCATTTTCACTATCGCAGTGATATAGAGAATCTTTGGCTGTAAAAATCTAGGATTCAGTACAAAGTGAGTGTAACTCAATATTTGTTAATCAAAAATGTCACTTTGGATCTTCTTTGGAATTTTTGCTTGTATTAAGAGATATATAATTTACTTTTCCATTCTATTTTTACAATAAAATTACGTTAAAAAGTAAGAAAATAACTTATGGTGATGTGACTTAGCATATTGTTAACATGTTTTGCTTCTTATACTGTAGATTTATTTATTTTTCATAGCGATAATACTTTATATGTAGCATTTTACTTTTATTAATTTTAAATACATTTCGTTATTGTTAGCCCTTACATGTACTGCTTTGAGGTACAATAACTATACATTTACATATATAATTCAATAAATAAAAAATATTCTGCTTATCAATTTTATTGAAATTAAATTTGTTTTAATGTAAATAAATTTAATAGAAAATAATACCATAAAATTAAATGATCATAACAAAAAATATTTTGTATTTATTTTGTAAAAAAATATTGAGAGCCTTTGAATTGATATAAAAAATACCAAAATAGTCGAATAATAGGTATATTAAAAATATGTAAAATAAATGAATGAAATTTATTAATAAAAAACAAATAAAATAAATTATTAAAACACACTTATTCAAAAATGCACTAAAATAAATCAACGCAATAAACGTGGAGAATCGCTGATTTTTTATTATATAATTTACTATAAGTGCAATATAAAATAATAATAAATATATAACAACTATAGAAAAATATGTTAAGTTAACTCACTACCAGGTGTATACCAAAAAATTAACAAATGTGTCAAAGTTAACTCACTATTTAACCTGTTCAACGCCAAGCAAATTTCTATGAATTTGCTCTGTAGGCCACCATTTTCAACCCTTTAAATTATTATGAAAGAGAAACATTATTTACCTAAAAAATCACTGTTTACTTTCCTTTTTATTATTTTTAACATAAAAGTGAAAAAAAAGCACAGAAATAACAAGTTTTAAAAACCACTGTCAGGGCTGCCACACACAAATATTATATGTAATTTATATTGTATGTTATTTATATTATATGTTTTTGGTAGTTTTTAATATTTGTATGGGACACGATAATTTCCGTTGTTTTAATCAAAATCTTTTATCAAAATGGCAGCTACTTCATATATTTAAAAATTTTCAACTATGTCAAAAATTTTTTAAAAATAGTTAATATGGCAATAATGTTATATTATAAACAAAAACAAAATTCAAATTCAAAAAATGTTATTTTTTTACAAAACATTGTGTTTTTTTTATCATTTAAAAAAAATATTGTAGCAGCCCTAACAACGTCTGTATGCTCGATCGTAAATAATAAAAGAATGGTTCAAAAATTGCACATTTTAACGATCACATTCCATTTAATAGATGTCTCTGTATTAAATTAACGAAAAAAAAATCGAATTTATTAATAAATGTGTCCGTAATAACATTTGCGTGCCTGCACGCGCTGGCACTTGACGGTCCGACCGCTTTGGCGTGCGGGCACGTCACTGGCGTCTAAAGGGTTAAAGGATTAAGATTTCATTGGTTCTGATAAGATTTATATTTTTTTAGATATATATTTAGCTCGCGAAGTGACATTTGGATGGTTTTCAATTATTAATTGAATGGTTAATCGATTGTTACATTATCATACATATAACTAATAATTTGAATGTGGATTTTTTTATATAGTTTCGGATTATCTTATACAAAATGAATCTTAAAAGGGCGATATCTCGGTAAAGTTATGACTCACGAATCGCACCACACAATATGAGGATCAAACGTGGTTTTCTCGACGTGGGAACGAGTCCGGGTGTTTCGGAGTTGTTCCTGGGTATCATGGCGTAAAATTCGTTTGTGCTCGAAAGAAAAACCTACAGATGTGAAGAAATAACGATCAGGGGTTGCCACTTCATGGGGGTCATAAAAAGGACACATCATATCGCATTAAATCGTTCTGATATATTATACATGTGACATTAGCGTATTGAAAGCTATATGTTTGAATGAAACATTACTGCAATTGAGATAGTGTAATAATGGTTTATATTATATGAATAAAATTGATTAACCCTGAAATTTGATCAAATAAAGCTTAGGTGCGGTATATCAAGATCTCTTTGTACAAATTTAGCCTTATTTTATCTGAGTCGTAATAGCCTGAAAGCCGTTACTTAGAAGAGCAAAGCCTCAACAAAGCTCGCTCCATTTATCACTCGGCCTCGGCTTGATTCGTTAAGCTTTCACGGTTCGTAAGCAATCCGTAATGGTGAAACTTTATTACCGCATTAGAGGACTAAACATTTTTATTGCTCCATATCATATCATAGCGCTCGCAACACCTGATATTGTATTATTATTAGTATAATATTAATAATATAATATTTCCAGATCGCTCACTATTACATAATAAAATATTCCATCCGTTTGGGGTCCGGTTCCGTTTCGTAAAAAATATACCGTTCATAACTGAAAGGTTAGAACCTTCCCGGGAGCTTTTGTCAACGGCAACAATAGACGGGTCTAATTGAACCAAACAAATTTGATTATATCAGTGTTAAATGAATTATACGTTATTGGATGTCAGCCTATTAACCGAGTTTCACATGGCTCTATTCAGTCTAAACATATCGCTGACAGAAATTTACTTTTATGTATGATTGATGGTTAAAAAGAAGGGATTTATGCGTTTGATTTGTATTTGTATGTACGTACGTAAAGCTTATACATAATGTGTATTTATTCATATTTTTTGAAGTATAAGATAATGATGATTAAATTTTACAATCTATAAAAATGTAATAGTTAGACGTAATTGGTAATTGAGTGGTTTTTATTACCTGTTTTAATTGTTCAAGACTCTTATATAATTCTTACGGAAATAGCACATTGTTACATAAATAACGGCTGTTTTATTACAACGATCTTAAAATTTACTATTATTATTATCATATTAATAATATTTTTTCCGTAGCATTTTAAAATTATTAATATTTAAAAAGTACCTCGTATTTGACCAATATGTGCAATATTAATTTAAAGGTTAGAAATTCTGTATTTTAAAGCTTTTTTAAATTCCGGAAGCTCCTAGGCATCGAGATTTTTAAACATAAATTCCAGATTTAAAGATTTATTTACGTATTACATGAATAATGGATTTCTGGTTCAATTGAATGGAATATAAATGCGTATGGCACACAATTTTACTCAAAATTGTGTTCTGTAACTCTTCTAAAATTGTTATATTTTTCTCATTATCAGAATAAAATATGAAAGTTATAACTTCATTTATGTGAATCTTTATTTTCATTATAATATAAGTTAATTAAGCGTTTCTTTTTACTGAAAATGAGCTAATATTATTATTTAAATATAAAATTGGAAAGGTAATAATTACTACAATATACAGAATCGAAGCATATAGGCAATATATTTTTTTATTAGATCGAGAACTAAAATATTTACTAGAATAATAATATTAAACTAACTTATGCAGCTCCTTAATTTAATCAATCGAAGTGTAATTCAGTAAAATAATAAATATTATGTTATACCTTTAAGTATTTGTGTTGGCATTATTTATTAACTAATATAGTTTTGTTGTTAAAATTGAAATTTTTAACTGTCAATAAGTACCGTGATATTTTTTTATGAAATACAAATAAGAAATAGTAATAGCAGATTTTCATTAATAAATATTTAAAATATATTTTTTTTAGAGTTTATAAAAGTATTTCGTATTTGAGTTTTTTTAACGATTTAATTACTTAAAAAAATTAAAAGCATAAAATATTTTATTCATATGTAGAATTTATTTATATTTTTTTTCTAATTTGATTTTGCAAATGCATGCAAAATTTCTCGTTTTTTAAATACAATTTTTTGAACAAAATACTCAAAAAATATGTTTAATCGCATTTTAGTGACTAATTTTAATGCTTAATTATGCATTGTAATATTTATTTTATTTTATCAAAATTTTTAGGGGTCGAAGTCAGAATTATATATTTATTATTAATTAAATATATTTGTCTATTTATCTTTGAAAACGTAACTATTTTTTTTGATTTTCAAATAATTTGATTGCACATAATGCTCAAATGATAAGTTTTATAATTGATTTTATTAGTTAATATTTGCATTATTATATTAAATTTATTTTATATAATTTTTAAGTTTCCAGAATTATGTATTTCTTAAAAATTAAAAAAAGTACGCGTTATGTACTATTTATTAAGTTTAACTATAGCTTTCATTATTGCAATGATGTGGAGAATCTTGAGCTGTAAAAATATTTAATTCAGTGCAATAATAAATATTAAGTTACTTCTAAAACATAAAATTTTAATTTAATCAGGTTTTTATTAATAACAGATTTTCACTGTAAACTTATATTTATATTTCTAGCTAGATATTGCGTAATCTTTGCCACAGTCTGTTTTTAAATTTAGATTATTTACCTTAATAATGTCGAGAGAAATATTAAAACATTTTTATGGTTAGACTGATTTTTTTAATCGCAATTTTTAAATTTCTGAATATAAAAAATAAAAGATAATATATCTTTAAAGTAATAATATTATGTATTTATAAAAATATATTGTACAAACAGTTTATGGGTATTATAATATTAAAATTATAAACATTATTTAAAATTATTTGGTACAATCGCGTACCTAATATGTATAATAATTAATATCGTTTATGTGTGATCACGTAACATGCTGCCATGAAATTCGGCTAAAGTCTGAATTTCTGTCGAAAATGGATTAGTGCACTAATTAAAACGCTCAAATTGAGTTGATCGCATTATTATTGGAGAGTAATTACTTCATCTTAACCATGTTAGTCGCAGGCCGTATTAACTGTGGCGGGCTTGACGTGGATGTTTGCCCGCTAAAACAGAGATACTAAACCAACGTTCATTTTAAAATTAGATAAAACATCATAGTATAAAGTAAACAGTATAATTATTTAAAAAATATATATTAAAGGAATCAGTCATAACGTACTAATAAAATAGTAATTTTAAGTAATTAAAATATATTGAAGTATTTGAACTATATACACATAACAATATAATTGTTATATTTAACATAAAAAACATTTTTATTTATAGAATTAATTAAATACACATTTAAAAATATATATGATAGATTGTTTAAGGTCCATGTATGCGACAACTTTTGGGGGTGTTATGGGGAGAGTGATAATGTGGTTATAATTGAAGCTCGCGCTCGGAAAATCTACTGCAATTAATTTAGCGGTGTGCGAGCGTTAATGAAAGGGGATTTATAATTAAGGCTTTATATCAACAATCAACATTAATCCAATAATTACTGTTGTTATGATTAACGTTATTTTGAATGGCATGGGTTATCGCAGCAGCGTTTAACTGAATCTTTAATCTTAATTTATTAGATATAATTTAAAAAATGTATAATAATAATTAACATTGAAAAATAATTAAACACGACTTTTAATAGTATCTCGAATAGGAATCAAATGCTCGGTAGCACTTTACATCACATGTGCTTGTATATATCTATCCGACCATCTGCCCGTCTGCCAGTTATAATTGTGTTAACGAGAAACTCTAGTTAACGCTCTCTGACGCAGCAGTCGCCAACCATTGACAATATTTTTTAACGGCATGCACGGTTGATTCCAGAATTTTTTAATATAAAATGTGAATACATGTGAAATAGACGCTTTGATGCGTCCGGTGTGTAGCAAATGCCAATATGGTTAATTTACAACCCCTTGATCTTCATAAGGGTTAATAAACGGTTCAAGTGCTACAGCACCCCATCGTCATTCAGACAGGAACAAGTGTTCTTTCACATAAGACTTTATTTATTCCTGATCGAGAATTTTGTAAATAGACCATTTTCTATTTTGTAAGTAGGAAATATACAAAAATTCGTGAATGTAATATTTTAAGATTCTAAGGCAAGAACACGCAAACTGTACTATATATATTTTGTTGTATTAAGACATTTGCAAATTTTTTTTTTAAACTGTAATTTCTAAAATTCTATGTAAATAAATGTATGTAACGATAGCAAAAAAACATGTCGCTAACTTATAGAGCTATATTTCAAATTAAATTTATAGTAATATAACATGACTTTAATTATTTTTATTTTTGCGTTTAATCTTACGCTGTAACCTAACAGGCGTAAGCCCAATGCGTGACAATAGGGTAAATATGTTCCAACTGTGTAAGTTAATCAGAAATAATAAATAAGTATTAACCACTAGACTTTTCAGTCTGGGTATCGGTGATTCTACATGTATTAATAATTATAAACTATCATGTGTAATATAATTTAAAATCAATAGTTATCACTCTTCCGCTGAGGCTGATTTTTAATAATACAGTATTTTTATAAGTACATATGCGAGTCTGCTGCCGTGGTTCGAACCCGCAACTTCTGGGTTACTGGTCTAAATTTTACAGAATACGCTTTACCGATCTTGTATGTAGTTTAACATATACCGTAAACAATTTACATAATTGGCTACTATAATTAGCATTATTCTAGCAATGCGAAAAAGCACGTATTTTTATTGTATTTTTAAAATGTTAGTTTATTTATATGCATATAAAGTAAGCTAACAAAACTTATTGCTATTTAAAATAAAATGTATAGTTTATCTTTCCTTTTTAATTTCAGTTTAAGTCATTCACTTAATTGTGGAACAGATTAGTTATTAATGGTCGTGGGATAAAATCTCAGACGATTTTCGTTTTTTTCGTAGAAAATCAAATTTAATTGTTATGATTGTTCACTTAAGATATAATTTAAATCCAAACAACGCAACAACCAAATTAATTCAACAATGAAAAAATAAATTTGATTAATAATTTCTATATAATACATATTTTTGTGTTTTTTTACTGCCCCACCTTTATATGTCGAAGCTTCTTGTTTAAGCAGTTGAAAAAATAAATTATTATTGCATATTAAAAAAAAATAACGAGTCGCTGCCTTTTGGCACTTTAGTGATTTTTGTCTAACCGTTATACAGATTAGTCTATATGTACCCGCTTGTGAAGCATATTATATTTTTCTAGATGTTTTAAGTAGTCCAACTTTTTTACAGGGTTTTGAATTTTAATGCGTGGTTCTCATTAAATAGTTTGAGTTGATCGTGGGTCGACACCCACGATCTTATTTATTCGATATGCTTTTATCGCTACAATGATATTTCAAACAGCTATTGCACTATACGTTCCTTAACAGTAATCGCGTCAAAAGCATTGTTTAATTTCTTAAAACAGATACGTCATTTGGGGGGAGAGGGGTGAGGGAATTCCCCCCCTTAATTTTAACCGGAAAAATGTATAGCATTTAATGAAATATTATGAATCTTAATGAAATTAAATGAACCTATAAACTTGGTCCTATTTTAAACAATTTTGGTAATTATGCGACAATTGAGCGTAGCTAATAAAAACTGTATATATTTTAATACTAGTGTATTGTTTATTAAAACATTGCATCATATAGTTTATATCATTTTCTATTACAATTACACTGTATTTGCGCACGTCAAATGTGACCTTCTACTCTTCTAAACATTCGGCTCGCATAATTTAATAAATCGGCATTTAGTAACATTTGTTTTATGGCGCGCATTCCATTATCGTTGGCCCGTTGTCAGCGCAATTACAAATGTTTGTGTTAATTACATTGGAAACCCATTACATGGTCCATTGATAAGGGACGCGCTCGAGCCACAATTTAACCCTTCATCGCCGGCCCCTCGCTCTAATCTAATGAACCCAGGGCCCTTCGCTTGTCAGCCGATGACTGATGGAGACGGACTGACACTTCACTAATTCACTCTTTTAAAATTTAAAGCTCCCAAAATGGCGACCCTGACCAAAATCAATTACATGGGCCTTTAAATTTAACCCACATTAAAAATCGTTTAAAACTATTTGTATAAAATTTTGTCAGGGTGTGCAGTACAAAATTATAGTTATATAAATAAATTTTGTATATAATTTATTTAAATGAAGTTTAAGTATTAATTTACTTATTGTTAGGCAAATATTAATATATTGATATGTTAAATTAATGAACAATTCCATAGTACAATTCACAATTTAATTTTATATAAAATAGGATACTATTTTTTCATAATATAAAATATTACATCTAGGGTAAAATGTAAAATTTGATTTCTGTTTCTTCAATAAGAATAAAATTAAAAATATATATGTTAATCTATATATAATATCGCAAAAAATATATTAAAACTTTTATATAATATATAAAATACGTTATGTTTTTTAATAAAATTCTATAACTAACGGCTATACATATAAAACAATAAAAAAACTATATACATAGATAGTTTCAGTTTTCCATAATATTTACACGCAAATATAAATATTAAGTTGTTTTAATATACATATATAAAGCAATATAATTTGTTTTTAGTTGTTTGTTCATTCTAGAAGCATGATAGAATAGTGTTTTGTAATTTCTATCACGTTTGATAGATCAAAATTAGTGATTAATGTAAGTAATATGTTATATTTTCGATCGGTTGTCACAGATTAGGTGTACCTAGATTTTTTTGTATCTCACGGATGAATAATTAAAATTAAATTGTGCATAGTGACACCTATTGATTTTAAGCTGTAATAATATTTTTTAATTAATAAAATATATGGCACTGATTTAATTTAATTTAAGTCTGATACGTCTCACTACTTACGTTGAAGTTATTGATTGTGTTGACTCAGTTGTGACGCATTAAGCAAACTCTTGTAGTGTTATAGCATATTATTTAAATCACGGTTCATGTAACACTTCTATCTGTGATATCATGTAAAAGTCGTTTATAATATAATTTCAGGTGATATACCTTTTTAGGTATCTAATTAGCAGCTTTAATTTATTTAAATTTAGTAGTATTTTTTTATAATTGTATCTACTTATTTTATATCTCAAATTTCCTTTAGTTATTTCATGTTTTGTTCACAAAGTTAGTAAAGGTATTTTTAGACTTCTTGCAGTGTTTCATTTAGTGATAATGGGGTTGGATAATTTTTATGATAATATATCAAAAAACAAAGAGATATTATAATATATTTAAGCAATTTAATTTAACCCTTTGTAGTCCAAAGTTTTTATAATGTTGCTATAAGTCCATGCCATTTTGAATGAATATATTCAATTAAATAATTTATTGAGCATTAAATATAATAATAATTAATAAAAAATATTTCTTCAATAGTATATAAAATAACATTTATTTTGCCGGAATTAACTTTCGAAGATAAATTATATATTTAAAATATAAATAATATTATATTATTAAAATTTTTTTTTTTTATTATATCTATTTATTTATTACTAAAATTTACTTTTTTTGTATTGTAGTTTAATTTTATTATTTAATGGAATTTAATTGCTAATAATTCAAGATATATCCTAATTAAAATATACAATTTTTATTAGTTTATTCTCTTATTATATTATATAGAGATATTTATATAACAAATTAAATATTTAAAATTCGTTTTATTTATTTAGTTTTCTTATTTATATTATTATTAATTTAAAAATATAATTTTAAATAAGTTGAAGTAAAAATGTTCAGACGTATGGACATAGGAGCTGCTAGCAAAAATAAATGTCCAATACGTGTGGACAAAGGACTCCAAAGATTAATGATATGTTGCTACATTATTACTTATTTTATTTTATTTATTTAGCCAATAGTATTGTAACATAACATAACGTTAAATCCAATGCTATGTGCAAACCAAATAAAATTAGGGTAACAATCAACACTAAACCTTGGAAGACGTCTTTAAATCTAGCTGTCACTATGTATTCCGAGTATGATATTATTTTTTGCGTATTTTTTTATAAATACAAATTAGATTCTGCCGCTGAGAATAGAATTCGATATCTTTAGATTATAAACTAGTATCTGAGGTATTGCACTATAATGCTTAATATACTATATAAAATAAATAATATGAAAAAAATATTTAGTCGAATTATTACTAAATGCACGACGACAAACTTGTTAAACTAATTTCACCCGGCGAAATGCTAGTTTGCGCATGAATTAATTAAATTTTAACTCAATTACCTGCACTCTAACTTCCGGAAGGTTAACTTTCATGGCGAGCTCTTCCCGCGAGTACACGTCCGGATAATGGCTTTTTTCAAAAGCTCTCTCCAACTCGTGCAGCTGATAGGTGGTGAAGGTGGTTCGATTGCGCCTGTGCTTCTTCTTTCCGGAGGCGTCGTTGCCCCCTGCGTCCGATCTGGGGTCCCCCGAACCGGAGCCGGCGCCCCCGGGTCCTCTGGGACCCTCGTCTGAGCTGTCACCGGGGCTCCTTTCGAGGCGAGCATCTGTGCCGTCGTTGCTATGACACGAACCTTCGCCTGAAAATTTTCAATTACCTTTCAGATATATTTTTAAACTTACTATATCATAACATGTTCAAAACGTAATAGTTTAACCCCTTTGCGTACGCAATGACACATGCACGCTGTGAAATTATAATAATTTGCCTGAAGTGATTGATAAGCGTAATTCAAGTTTCCCCCTCGTGCGTTCGAAAAGAGTGATTGCCACCGTATCGCATAATTTTGATGCGAAACATTGAGGTGGTATTTATTTTGGAATATGTATATATAGTTTATGTTAATACACTTTTTAATTGTCGATATTACAGAGTCACAAGTGTACAATAGTATTTTTAATATAAGAAAAGGGTACTTATTAGTTTGTACATCGCTACGCTCAAAAACCAATAGTTGTTACTACCCACTGCGCTTATCGTGCTGTTCAAACACAAACCTAACCTAAACAAATTAACCGTTATATTAGTATAGGTTAGGTTTGGGTTTGAACAACTAATGGACGTTTTGCAAATGACAAATTTGAGTGCGGTGCCGTACTCACAAATACCGAAAAAAGTACAGCAAGTATTTTTTTGAGCTCTACAATAAAAAAATATAATTTTGCAAATAAAAAGCTTAGCGAGTTTTGGTAGAAATTTCAAAACCGATATTTTTCTTTCGCAATAATTATAGTTTAAGTAAAAAAAGTGAATAATCCTATGTATAAAAGTTAAATATAAAATATTATGCTACATATTCTTTTATAATTGCTACATAATAATTTATTATGCTACATAATATTTTAAAAATATTTACTAATTAAAGTCAAAATATTAAAATATACATATTAACTATTTTATTGAATCTTTAAAGTTAGTAAACTGTTAAATTTACGTTAAATTATATTTCTAAAACACATGTAAAAACAAATTAAAAAAAATATTACAGATAAAAAGAATATTATTCAGATTTTAAAATATATTGTTTTAAAATATTTTGTCAGTCATTTTTCTAGTGTATAAAAATTTTCATTTTATTAAATTTAATCTAAAAATAAGAACAATCGAAAATTATATTTACATAGCTCGACTAAGTCAAATACCATTAATTTAAACTCTATGACAATACTAGAGATATAAACAAACATTAAATTTAAATTAACCCTTATGGACTAGACACATATGTAAGTAATGTTTTAAATTTGTTAATAATATAGTATGTATGTAAAAAGCAAATATATCAGAAGGATAGCAAATATATACAATAAATATATTTACACTGTAAATTAGGTAAAACCATCATTGAAATTAACCCTTTGAGTCGTGAGTTAATTTATTTATTATACATTTGTAAGCATACATCTAAGAGTGATTTCATTTTACGTATTTTCCCATAATTATTTCTATTGTTATTTATTTATTATTATTTTATTTTGCATTTATAGCTAATTACCGAAAAAAATTTCAACGTTTTCGATTTAAATTTAACAATTTTCACCGTTTTTTTTTTTTTATATTACTCCTTTTTTGTATAAAAATGTAGTAATAATTTATTTTAACATTATTCTATTATTAAATTTCGATAATTTATTTTACACGTTTTTTTTATATTATACAACTTTTGTGTATTTTTTTATATCATTTCTAAAATTTTTTTATAAAATTAATATGATTTTTTTGTATTGTTTATTTATTTCGTACTCTTTATAATATCGACATTATTTTCTATGGATTATAAATAAAATGCTTTTTATCTATTATTTCTTTGGTTAATTATGTGAATATTTAACTTTCTGTGGTATCTCAAAACATTGAAAAATTGACCGCCGTACATGTACGGCAATAACGCGCAAAGCGTTAATTTAAATGCGAAAGAAAATTCCACGGTCCAGAAAATGAAATTAATTGATATAAGACTTTAAAGTTTATTGATTTTAAGAATTATGTTTTATTTTTGTGTAAAAATTATAAAAATAAAATCTTTATCAAAATTTTCCTATGATTTTTTTTCAAAATTTTTGTTTTATAAAAATATTTGTTTTTGTCGAAGCAAGCATATTGAAAAAACGAATAGTGAATTTTTCACAAAATAAGCAATGTTATAAATATATTTACTAATGACAAATTCTTTAATAATTTAGTTTTTACTTAAATGTGTTTTATACTAAGTTCAATTCAAAATATTGTAATATTGAAACTTAAACTAGGTTTTTTGAAATATTGTAAAAATTAGATGGACCTTAGCCTTGAATAAAATAATGTGTACTATGTTACTTGACCTATATGGTGTGTTAATAAATTAGTACAATATTTACATATTATATTTGCCATAAACATAACAATATTTTTAATTTAATTACTACCCGTTTATTACAATATACGTTCAGTAGCAAAGAGCCGAGAGCGCGTTACCAAGTCGAATAAATATTGTGGGGTGGGAATTTATGTAAGTTGAATTAAATTAAGGTTTATGTGACACACTCTTAACGAACGGCGTATACATATTATACATATAAGAGCCGAGTCGGTAACTGTTAAATTAGCTACCCCCAGGTAAACAGTTTCCACGTTGCTCGCCGGGGGTGAGTTTTTAATTTTCATGGACGGCGAGCACGCGATACGATTTCATTGTGCTTTTAGAAAAATTTAAAGTCTTCATCAAACGACTCAATT
Source organism: Plectrocnemia conspersa (assembly GCF_051122295.1). Classification (NCBI taxonomy): domain Eukaryota; kingdom Metazoa; phylum Arthropoda; class Insecta; order Trichoptera; family Polycentropodidae; genus Plectrocnemia; species Plectrocnemia conspersa. The sequence goes on from NW_028277165.1 coordinate 13,384,823, forward strand.
TGGAACCGGGCGAATATCGACATTAAATTAAGGCACAATTGGATAGTTAGGGTTAGACAGATTTATTTTATACCGTATTTCAGTTATGAATTTAATTCGAGGGGTGGGATATTTATCAATCGCTTCTGACTGTAAATTAATTCAAAAGTGCCGGTAATTTAAACCGAATATTAACAGCTACAATTTCACGATCTTTATCAGTTGAAATGGAGAGATTTATGCCACCATTAAATTTTGTAATAATACGCTTGAAACATCATAGCGAATTGCAATTTTTTTCATTTAATTCATACAAAAGCGTCGGTTTTTAACGTTTTTAAGTACGGCAAACTATTTATATACATTTATTGAAAAATAATCGATTGCTGTTTACACAGAAAAATTGTATGAAATTAGCAAAAATTACTTTGGATAATTGCGCAATTTCATATCGGAGCATTAGGCGCACCGGTTCGTGCCCGTTATTTTCGTGTAATTAATGAAAGTCAATTTAATGGAAACTACTAAGTGTATTTGCAATTAGCAGTGGGCAAAAAATGGGTAAATTAATTACAGAAATTTATAACTGTTATCGCAATCTTTTGCCCGTGTTCTTGTGCGGGGATCGTATACGGGCGTACGAAGGGGCAGTAAATCAAAACACAACCCTGGCATTACTAAGCTTTTAATTTATTAACCTTGCATTTTAATATTTATTTTGACCCCCTGAAATTACACATGATGTATGTATGTATATAGCAAAAAATAAAACAAACACGGCAATTCGGAATTCAATCAAAGTGTTTACGTTACATTTGGTACGTAACTGTTTATTTGACGTGCGTTTTAATAAATTTGTTATTAAATTATATTATGTATAGACGTACATATGTATATAAACTTTTACATGTGTATGTGAATATATAATTATTTTTCTCAAGCGTTAGTTTTACTTTATTACGTTTGACAAGTGTACGTGTTACATTAAGTTTGAAAGGTATCAACATCATGGCTAACAGGCTTACAGCTAATTCATCCCACGTTTATTTTTATTGGTTGTAAAGTGTTTGGTCGTACTTAATGACTGTTATTATGTGTGGTGAGGTATTTCTGAGATTCTCAAACACTTTACATACATTTAATAAAATAATGTTTAATAATAATAAGCATTTCGTGAAATAAACATTTAGTAATTATTATTGAAATAAAAGTTTAAAATATCTTGAGGTATCAAACTATCGATAAATAATCATCCCCATACTTTGAGAGTCTCTGATAAAAAAGATCAGAGTGATTTGACGTTCAAGAGGCTTTTAAAGATAGCTCGCTCTTATCTTGATTTGAAACAATCATATCTCTAAAGCTATACGTTTGTTTGTTTTTATTGTGCTTAATTTTTATTAAGTCGCTCTGAGTCTTAAAAAAGAAGTATTCCATCAAATTTAGTTTCAATGTGATTTAGTTTACGCCATATACATGCTAACAACGCGTAAAAAAATCGGTCAAATCACCATGACGTATTGGAAATGGAACGGAGTCTTTATTCTGAATTATTATTTAACACGAATTGGTAACGTAAGGAATAAATTATTTCGTTTGTGATATAATCAAATTTTCTCACATGTGTTCCTAGACGAAAGCGTGATTTGATACGCCTACAAAATCAGATCAATTTATAATATGTGGCGGGGGCGTAAGTGTGCGCGTGTACAGGGCCGCACTAATAAGGAAAATGCCCAGGACGTCGAGTGAAAGGGATGGAATTTTTTAATATATAAAAATAATTTACCAACGGCCTTAACGTTACTTGTAGTTTTTATTATACTTACTTACCTATGCATACATTATTTGGTAGAAGTTTTTTTTAAAGTATGTGCATATTCATGTTCTTATCAAGTACAAGTATTGGTAAATTAGTTGAGTTAAGATACTGATATATTTTTTTAAAGCATAATATATTAAATTTTGCCACTAGTTTAGCGAGAAATATCGAGTAAAATTTTGATTTTTTTCGTCTAGGAAGTGTTGCATCGATCGAATTAAATATAATTCGAAAAAAGCAAGGCCTTAAGAATAAGGTGGATAAAATAAAATCTTCCAGTCAAGTTCCTTGATTTTACCGAGTCAATTTCATCATATGGGGATACGCATTGTAGTGTTGTAGAACTATTCGAATTCTGTTGACAAGTACAGGGCAATTTTATTTTACTTCTTTGGCAAATGATCCAGTTGATCACAAAATAAGCTTGCTGTTATTGTTTAGCCAGGTTTAAGAGTTTCATACTGCACAATTCCTTTGCAATCCCACCGTACACACAAAATATTTTTTTTCACAGAGAGCCTGGGCTTTGAGGTAGGTCTTATTATTTGACGTTTAGATAATCACTGTCATTTACGACGATTGCTGATTTACAAAATTTATTTTTCATCTCCAGTAATCAAATGATTAAGAAAAGGCGACCAGAAAATTAAAAAAAAAGTTGCTAGTTAAATTTATTTAATTGATAAGATAAAAGGCAAATAAAATACTTCAAGATTTTCTTTTACTCTGTGTATTAGTGTGGATAGCGTCAGTACAAACTATGCTACTGAGGTAATTGGATCCATCAAAACTCAGAACAAAAAAAAACACATTTGGGTCAATATGATTATAAAAATATAGCAAAGATTTTGAGAGCAAAAGGTACTGCATCGATGCAATCATATCAGTCAAGCTTTTACCAAAGTGTGACACGATGGACTGCTCTATAAACCTGTTGAACAAAATATATTTAATATTAGAATCCTACATAAGAGGTAGATTCTTCCACGTGAGTGTCAACTCGGAGTGCATGGAGCAGAAATAGATCAACTCCGGAGTTCCACAGGGAAGTTTATTGGGACCGGTACTCTACCTAATACACCTATATACGTATATGGGTTCAGCAGCAATATCGATATTTGCCGACGATATAACTGTGATGGTTTCCCATCAGGGCCCATTTTACATGTCATAAATTCTCCAAAGAAACCTTAATGAAATTAAACAATGGATTAAAAATTGGAAAATGGAGACAAGACTTACACGGCGAAAACATATTTTTACTAAAAGGAAACAACTCGGTATTCTGCTTCGAAAAATGCTCTGGATGATGGTACTGGAAAGCAATTAAATTTAATTCTTGCCATCATCCAGAGATTCCAAAACAAGGTTTTGCGAATGATAGTCGACACTGCCAAGTATGTTCTTAATGACATTAACATAGAATCCAGACAGAGACAGACTAAAACTCCACACAAAAAAATGGCAAATAGACTACTTGACAGTAGATCTGTAGACACCAGACGATTTAGTTCATCTGATATACCTGACAAACATGACAAACAATAAATTAAAAATAGTGAATATAGTAAATTAGTAGTATATCAAATAAATTAGATTTTGTATAAAAAATATGAAGAGGAATCCAATAAGATGTTTTATTTACATGCCAATATCGTAATAAAAAATCACTTATTGTTACATGTATTAACAGATTGTAAATAAATACAAAAAAAGTGTCTTAAATTATTTATTAAATTTAATACTTGAGATATAAATGGTTCTTTCGTTACAATGTTACAAAAAATTGTGGGAGGCAAAAATTTATTCTGAAAAATCCGTTTGAAAAATCATAATCTTTTTAATTGTTCTGTAAGAGCTTAGCTTATTTTATATTTCTTCAGTATTTCTTCAAATTAATGAATATAATAATACTTTCCCATTAATTACAACTCTGTTTCGTAAACGATCATTATATTTGATAAATAATTATCGTCGGTAAGATCAATATTCTTAAGGTTGAGCTTCTCTGAAAGATGAAGACATTAGCAGGTAATATAGATCCAGAAGTAAATCTGACAGTTGATTAGGGTAAGTGGGCCTGTGCCTCACCTGTCAGCCGCCAGAGGGTAACACTAATTCTGTTTGTACACAAGAGAGTGCATTCGTGACGCACAATGTTATCTAAAAGTGTTTTTATATAACCGTTTAATTTAAATCAATGAGCGTTCATTATAGACATTAAACACTTTTAAATTGAATAACTCCATTCAATTGAATAACTATATTACCCAATAAATAAATATTGAAAACGCATCGTTGCAGATTTTTTTTATGTATAATGTGATTATTGTTATTGTACATCTTATAGTACTAAGTAGATTTACCATAAAAAGCAGTCATTACACAATATAAATGAAATACAAGATAAGGGTTTATCTATAGCCTAACAAGCTAATATTATTTGTATCACAATAACGATTTAATACATATTTAATGAGCTTAACACTATTTATTATTAAAAAATATAACTTATCTCTGTGACAAAAAAATATTGTTTTGTGTTATAATCAATTACTGATATAATGAGTCACATGCGTTATTTATGCATATCATGACATACATTACCTCCTACATTTTTTATGTGAATATTTACATTAAAAAATTGATCTTTAACTTTTTATTGCCAATAAAAACTTGTTAATTAATGATCGTGTAATGTACCGTTAAGAAACTTTTGCTTTCTCTTTTTTTATCCATCACATATTTTGCAAATATATACGCTTAATATAATTGATGATAATGCATATCGTTTGATAAACATCAATTTCAAAACGTAATTAATACATCACATATAGTATTTTTACGCTACTCATAATTGAATTGGACGCTTGTAATATTTTTTGATATAGAGATGTATTTTTTTACCATTCTATCTCAATTATAAACCGAAGAGCATACGTACGTATTTATTCATCAGTAACAATGAGTATTACTGACAGTCAATCATTAATACTTTCCTAATTTGACAGCTCGTTAATAATAATCGAATACAAAACGCCAGCATATACCTCAATTAATAAGCAATATATTATTTCGTAATAAAAAACAAAAGGCGCTGAGTGTGTTAAAGGGTCGTTAATTATACTCCCATCAGTCATCCATTGGTATATGGGGTCGATGTAACGAGCCGTTGGGTGTTAATTAACAACACGACCTATTCTCATGACGTCATCTTAAATCTAATCGCTAATGATCACGAAGTTGTGAAAATCTTAGTGTATAATGTCTAGACAAACAAGAATATTTGCAAAATTTATCGGAAATATTTAAACATTAACATTACATTGAAACAACATTATAAAAAATTAACCATCGGGATTTTTTTTAAATTATTCATTATAATTGAAAATTATTATTTTAAATTTTTTTATACAAATATATGTTTTTAAAAAAGATAAATTAAAAAATAGCTATATTTTACATTATTTTCTTATTATATATAATAGTTTTATATTTATTATTAATTTGTATTAAAATGTATATTTAAAGTATAATGAAAAAAAAAGTTTAAATTTACGAATAAGTAGTAAACTTATATTCTGGTTATTCAAAGTAGGTATTATTGAAAGCGCATAGTACCTAACGCTTTTCATTATGATTATATTACATTTAACAATTTTTATTACATTAAATTATTTTTTATAACCCATAAGAGATATATTCTAAGATTAACCAAAGTTAGATATACATATAGATAAAAACGGCGGAAGCGCTGTTTCTACTATTTTAGACTTATAATTAAATTATATGTTTTTTACATCTCCAAGTTTTTAAAACATGTTGTGAATTTCAAGGTTTTTAAAAGCTTTTTTTTATTATTAAGAGCGATTTATTTTACAATTGCATTTATTAAAAATGTAAATATGCTTAAAAAATCACAACATCTCAAATATAATAAATAAAAAAATGACACATTCTAGCAATGAATATATAGAAAGTTACTTAAAATCTTTATTTTTAAACCATATCCTAAATGCATTTGAATATTGTGGCATTTAACTTAAAATTTAGCACCAATAAATGATTTAAAATAATATGGCTTAAAATCGTAAGCATGATGTATCCCGTAAAATGTCGTTATTCAACACTGTTCTTATATAATATAATGCATATAACTCTTTATGTATGTGCATGTAATAAATAAATTAAATTCATAATTAAACAATTATAGATAGAATTATTTAAATTAATTCACTTTGCCACAGTATCGTGACGTCGATAAGAATCTGAATAGAACAGCGGTGTAATTAAGTAGTTCTAATGTGGACCAATATTATACGAATTAAGATAAGAGCCGTTTCCCATTAGGCTTAGTGGTCCCTTTCAAATATGATTAACAGGTTGTTTATTAATGATTCCGTCGTGTATTTGTTTCGTTTTTTTCTTATTATTTTATCGCTAAAATGTTTTAACTCAATTATACTCACTTCGATAATGCGGAATAAAAGCAGAGAACAAAAAAAGCTAACTCGCTTGTCAGTCAATCCGACTACCTGAGATTGTTACGGTGTTATAATAATAATAGTGATTAAAGAAAAAATGTAAAATATAAATATTAGTAAGATGTGAGTGTGTACATTACCAATTATGTAATTATTGTTGAAAAAATCAACAATGCAAGAATGAAACTATGAAAATTTGTATAGCATGTTTTTTATTTAGTTTATAGTTAAAAATAACCACAACAAATTCATGAATTATTGTTGACATTGGTGTATTTTTAAAAATGAAGAAAGCTAATTTTTTAAATGTTGAGAAGAGTGTTCAAGCACCTATACTAAAATAACTTTTTTAATATTGTCTGCAGCTAAATGTGACACATATACATGTATCAATGTAATTTAATTTTTTTGTAAAAAATATTCAATATCCTTATTTTTATGTAAATTATTAGCAGATAACAATTTTTTTTACAAACATATTATTTCTATTTTAGTAAATCTTAGTTTAATTATCTCTATAGTAATATTTATATCAATTATTTTTTCTATTTTGCGGTACTATTACGGTACTATTTCGGTACTATATTCTTAAAATTTAATCAAAACTATGGTAAAAAAGAAAAAAATAATATTTTTTAAATTTTTATTTAATGGTATTTCCCATTTAACATATGTTCAAGGGATCTCAGATAATAAAGGCGAATCCTTTACAAAGAAAATGGTAAAACAATCTTTAAATTTTATAATAAAAAATAGGGTCCATTCTACCGAATTAAAAATACATAATTTTTAAAGGATCAGAAGGAGTATTACAATTTTTTGGGGTAGTTACAACAAATTTTTTATTGCTCAGACAAACCATAGAATTTCACAAAAAATAGAATACAGAAACGCGATAAAAAAATTGATGAAAAATCAGCTTTGGAAAATCATACTTTTGATGAAAATTACCATATAAATTTTATATAACCAATGCATTAGACAAAATCAAATTGTTGGAAATTATAGAAAAGCATTAAAAATTAAAATAATAAAAAAAATGGCAATAAAAGAGACGACATGAAAGCTGTTTCAAAAACTTGGTAACCGGGTTTAGGCCAAGCTAAATTAAATTTTAATAAAACTCTTTTCGCTTTTTTTTCGTCTCATCTCTTTTGCCGACGTTTCGACCTTCAATGTCAGGGTCATCATTACGGGCGTAGTCTGAATCTTATCTCGGTTGTCTTTGATTTTATCATGCGACTTTATATTCATTTATTTTTATTAAAGTTTATTTATAATACGTACATATTCCCTTATATTTTAAAATTATTTTCGTATGTATGTATGTCATAAATCATTAGTGTATTTACATTTTATATACGAATGTTATAATTGCAATACTGTCTCAGATGAATATTTACAAAAAAATTGAATTCATATGTACAAGAGTAGGTTATTTTTATAGAATATTTTTAATTAAATTATTCATCCTGAGGCGAATTGAATCTTTAATGATTAATCAAAATTATATTTATGTAATAATCATTAATTTGATTCCCAGCCACAGAAGAAATTAAAAAAACACTAAGGTCCATATGGGATTTGAACCCAAGTCTTTCAGGTCAATAATCAGCGACTTATACTAATTAATTATCATTATATAATCATAAAAAATAAGCAGTAATAATATTATTTCTGTTGTTAACTAAGCCCGAATTCACTATTATTTCAATGAAAGATTTAATTTTATACGAAGAAAAGTTTCTCTATTTAATTTTCCCAAAAAAATACTTTATTTTAATATTGAAAATCCATCATCTTTTTTTATCCAGTTGTGAAAAAATGTTTATCTTTTCTGATATACACGGACGCTGGAAAATATACCTGCCGACGGCGTTGTGCCGAAGTATGACAGGCCGGTTATTAGAGTCCATATCCACTAATGGAAGCGATTACGGGCCGAGATAAGTGACGCTTGAAACACGAAATACAATAATTAACATTCACTTTATTTGTGAACACACTGCTGCAAGCATTTAAAAATGTACGTATTAACTTAGATTCAATCGAAAAACTTCAGCTGAAACTCAAAGATGGCAACGTGTAATTAGGGTTTATTTGAAGGTTTCGTTTTTCGAGTGATGCATTACATTGTTGTAATGTAAAGCAGCGCCATAAAGTTAATTTCAAGTGTGTATGGTATGAAAAATAATTTAGTATTTTAATGATTAAATATATTTTCAATGTGTACAAATTTTTCACATTACAGCAGTGTAAAAATATTTTTTTTTGTATTGAATATAAATATGTATAAATGCAAGCAATATTTAATTTATGTTTATAATTTATTATGATTCTGGGTAATGAAAGATTGTGTAAGTATTACTCAATAAATACGATAATACGATGCAATACAAAATGATTAATTTTTACATATCGATTAAAATGTTTAAAAAAAACCTCAATAATTAGGAGGCATATAATTTTAGTAATAAGCGCGTAACGTTAAATTAGAAATCCGAATCCGTCGGTTTTAAATAAAATATTTAAATAAATAAATTTTAGCAAACACAAAAATCTAGCAAATGCCCTTTTTTAATAAATTATTTTTTAATCAATATTTGTGTATGTACATATTTTTCTCTCAGATAATTTTAAATATGAAAGACTTTCAGAATATAAACATTATTCAGTTTAAGAAATTGTTTCAATTGCTTCTACCATTTATGTTTACGATTGTAGTAAATGAAAGAAATAGTATTTTGTATATTCTGTTTATATTAATTAAACGTTTTATATGTATGTATTGATTATATTTGTTTAGTGTATGAACAATTTGGTATAATAAGCAAAAAAAAATTAAAATTAAAAAACTGTACTACATCATTTTTGGCAAAAAGAAGGTAAATAAATTTATAATGGACGTATTTTAGATATCATCGTTCACTATATATAGCTGAATTTATTTTTGAATATCTGTGTCTTTTTTTGGCAAAATACATTAAATGCATTTTTAATTTATATGTTAATTTTTTTTAAGAATTCAATTTATACCTTGCTGACTTTATTATTTACTATAATTTTTAAAGTGGAAAAAATAAAATTTGCTTTAAGGAATAAATTATACTTTAATTTATTAATGATTGCACAGCAACATTTTTGCCACAAAGAAAGAAATAAATGATATGTGAAATTATATTAAGTTTACTAAGTAATGTTTCGTATTTTTATTTTAGTACTGAAAATTTAAAAAAAAATGCATTTTAAAATAAACTATGATAAATAAGTACATGATTACCATTTTTATGTATATGAGTTTTAAAATTATAGTGAAACTCTAATTTGAAAATCGTACCAAACAAATATCCGTATAATTTTAGTTATAATAGTCTAACGGTGTAGATATTTTAGGGTTCCGCCCAAACAACGCAGAAAAAAATAGCTACAACAAAACAGCGTAAACAAAATAGTGCAAGAAAAAACGGCGCCATGTCAAAACAGCGCAACGCATAAATACAAAAATAAAATGGAAACACAGTTTCAACGTAGGTTTTTTTTAATGTTCACAAATGCGTTTTCCCTGATTCTTCAGTATCATTTGTAATAGAGGCTATGAAATCAAATTTAATATGTGGACTTTCGTAATTACGTTTAGATAGAATTTGATATGTAGAAGCTTACCAATATTTGGAAGAATCCTATGAACATAACGATCGGATTCTTTTAAATTATTTTAATCAGCAAAAATGCAAATGTGCATTTAAAAAAAAGCTATGTTGTAGAGGTTTGTATTTTATCGTTATTATGATATCCATAAATATTTCGCTTTTAATCTTTTATATTTAAGTTTTCGTATTGGATTTATCCATATATGCATTGCGCTGTTTTGTTGTGACGTCGTTTTATCATGCACTGTTTTGACGCAGTGCTGTTTTGGCGCCGCTATTTTGTTCTGCGCCATTTTGTTACGGCAACAGATATTTTATTGTCAACATTTAAAAAATTATATATGTTTTACTATTTTAAGGCTAACATTTGACTATGTATGTAAGATGATACGATTGTAAAGAATTTTTATCATTAAGATTTAGTAAGTATATTTATATGTAAAAATTAACTCTTATCATTTAAAAAAATGCAATGCTTTAAAATGTTTTGTTTAATAAAATCGTTGCTAATAAAAAATAAGTGCACTAAAATATGACTAAGGACTGATTCAAATCAATGGATAATTAAAAATATATTAGATATTTTAAAGTGTGTAGTGTAATCTTAGCATAATAAAGTATAATATATATTTAGTTATGTATTACACAAAAAATCTATAAGTGATCATAATTTTGTGAATACAACAAAAATTTCTATAATTATTTCTAGAACAAAAAACTAAGATTAAATTGTATATTGTGTCTTATTATATCATATTAAAAAATGTTATTAATCAACCGCTATTAGTGTCTTTTATGTATTTTTTTGATAAAATAAGTTTATAAAATATATTATACATGTACATTTTTTAGTTTATAATAATTTAAAGAAAGCAACAAATACAATTTTGTTAGTATAAACTATTTTTTTATGTATATCCTTATTAGGCAAATAAAATATATTACCGTCAATAAAGAATAATATGAAAAACATTTTATCTCATGAATACCCTTGATTGAGATGTGTATTTTCACGCACGTTTAGACTAAACACTATCATGCGAATAAAACGTTTTTGGGGGAGAGTGCGTCCATTAGGGACATTCACTCGTAGACGGAATCAACTTATGGCATTGCAATGGGCAGAATGCGAAGAGGGGAACGGCATCAAAATACGAAATAATGAACTGTCAAACAACGCAATGCTCGGTAATACAAATATACACAAATACACTTTTGACATGGGGGGAGAAGTTAATTATATTGCCGGAATACGGTGCTCAAAGCGCAATAATAATCGACAAAGCTCACTGATAATGATGCTGTTAGTGGGTGTTATATTTTAGTTATGATCATAATATCACATATTTAAGGATTTATTGATGATAGCAAAAAAAATCTTCAAAACAATCTAGAAATTCGAGATTAGATGATAATTTTAAATTCATATTTTTTATTGCGCTTTTTGAGCAAATTAATTTGTATTTATAATATTGTTTTTAATGTAAAACGTACTATTGTATAAGATTTACTATTTACATATTCATAGTCATCTAACATATGTTTATGTCTTGCGTTTGCGGACTTTTAATTAAATTTATATTAAACCTACTTTAGGTTATACAAAATAGTGCTATAAAAAATTTGTTAAATTTTCCATTCAAAGCCCATACGAAAAACATATATATGAAAATTTTGCCCACAACTATTCTAACAAAATATAAACTAATAATTGTAACTAAAAAGAATATATATAAAAATATTAAATTAAAATTTAGAACAGCTAAATAATTATGAACTAGATCTTGTGATGATCACTCAATCACTCACTCAAGCATTTTATGAGAGGTTTGGCACAAATTATTTAATATATGTACCTATATGCATCTAAAACCTTTAATGATTTTCCAAAATCAAATAAAAATAATTACAATGGAATTATAAAATACATTTTAAGGAATATAAACTTTAATAAAATAAAGTTAACAAATAAGTCATACATTATAAGATTCTTATTTCTGTTTTTCATTTACAATTTTATAAAAATTTTCATTTCTTCTTTTAAAATTTATTTATAAATATTTTAAATGTATACGTAATATATGTATAATTTTAATGTATTCAATTGTAACCGCAGAATAAGTTAATTTTTACTCATACGGAATAACGATGGTCGTTGAAAAAATTTTAAGACTGATAATGTTTTTCCAATATATTAGCATTATTTTTAAATAGTTAATAAATATAAATACATTTTTAAACATTAAAATTGCTGTATTTATGATTACTGTAGATAATGATATAATATTAATTAATAAATTTTGAACCATCTTACAGTTTTGTTTTTGCTAAATTCATTGAAGGTTATGTATTATTTTTAACTCTAATTCATATATAAAGTAAAAAAATAAATATTCATTAAACATCATTAAATATATATAACATAAAAGTACAAGTCATTTGCAATGGTTCAATCATACATAATACTATATTAAATCATTAAAAAAAAGTGTTAATACCTATCTTGCTTATATGGCAAATGTAAGACGATATGCTTAGAGTTTGCAATACTGGTAATACTGATATTAGGGCAAAAATTGACTTTCGATATTACTTATATTACTAAGAAGTTATCTAATTTTTTCTAAATCAATAGATTTTATTTGTTGAAAACGATATATTTTTGGCTTAGAACTACGAAAACCACGATGACCATATTACTTGAAAGTAGAAGCGTAAAATAAAATGATTTTTATTGTAAGATTTTAACCTACATAAAAGGTGTTATAGGCGTAGGATAGAGTAGAATATAATAATGCAGTATTTACATATTTATTCTACAATATTTACCTGAACATTTATGATTGAAATTTAATTAATGTAACTTTTAACACGCGTAGAAATAAATAAGTATCCGAGAGATCAATTTTTCAAAATTTAATATTATTTAGATATTTTAAAATAAATATTAAATGTGTAATATTATAATTTTAAATGCTGCTGAAAGACTGGAAATTTTAGCAATGATCGATAGTGAAGATACATAGTAAGTATATAATATAATATATTGTTGTGATAGTAAAAATACATAGTAGGTATATATATTTACATATATATATATATACCATATTAAATATAAGTTTTAAACTAATGAATATAATAATAATTTTTTTAGGGTAAATATTATTATTACAAAAAATGGCGTAATATACATTTTGAATATTTTTTTTGCTGTTTTTTGTAACCTGTTTTGACAGCATGTTTATTTTGTGTTTCATTCAAAATATTTTTGCTAGGATTACACTTTTATATTGCGTGAGTAACAATAACCATTTTATTTAGAAAAACTGTGAGCTAATTACAAATTTTATTTACTTAACATACGTAGTTTTTTTGTCAAAAAATAAATTTATTGATTTTTGGGTACTCTCTTATGATGTGTATTGCTTAGTTTTGTAAGCTCATACCAACTACATATCTCATAATAATTTTAAACCATTTATAAGCTGTATTTATTATCTCGAAAAACTCAAAATTATACATGGCATTTAAGTCTGGTTTTGCTGTACCGAGATTTTTCTTCTAACGGTTGCTGTGACAATAAACATGATTTTATCTTTAGAATATATATCAATAAAAATAGCTTGATAAACTATATTTCATGTGCTAATTTTTTTTAGATCTTTGTATTTATCTAAATTAAATATTTTTATATGCTTTTATGATTTCGCTATGCAGCTCTCGTTGCTTTTATTTATTAAAATATTGATTGATTATATATTTTTTAAGCCCCATTAAATTAATTTTAATTAGCGTGTTGAAACAAAAATTTTAAAAGCAATTTTATTTGGTAAATATCAATTAAGTATAATAACAAAGCGAACTTCAACCCTTTGATTAAACGAGCGTGTGTTGAGTTTTTTGTCATTATTTTAATTAGCCATATAATAAAAAGAAAGTATATTATATTTTATTACTAAAGGTTTAAATTTAAAATAAAAACAGAAAATAAATAAAAAGCTCTTGTATAAAAAGATATTGTATTGACTGAGTCTAATACCCTTAATATAAAGTTAATAATACAAAGCTTTCGCGTTAAGCTGCTTTGTTAGTAAGCGCTTGTTAGCGGCGCCGGCGATGTTTCAGGCAGTTCTTTAAGGAAGAGAAGTGTCACATGGAAGACTTGTCTTTTACAGAATTACTGTACAAATGTAAGACCCTATTTGTAGATATAGTAAATATGTACATAAATACAATATAATAAAATGATGTACAAGAACATTAATTTATAACAGCATTGAAATATCTATAACATAATATAGGAAACATCAACTATTTTTATTGGTGTATTGTACGACAAATATGTGAATGAATATTGTACTAATTCGATAGTTCCTTATTCCCTATATTCGTTATATTAGTATATCGACGATAATAACTCACCAGCGCTTTCTCCGGCACCGGGTGTCAGCGATCTACCTAAGCTCGGTTCTCTCGTACTCCTGCAGTCGTATTCATCCATTTCTTGTCTAATTTGTCTCCTGTTTCCGTTGAGTCCCAATATTGCGTCTATGGTGTGTCTCGGTCCTTGCATGCTGGATGATACGGCGTTCGGGTTGTTCATCCTAAGTCCTTTCATAACGTCCAAACCCATTTGACCTATCTGTCCCAGTTGATGCATGTGTTGAGCGTGATGCTGGAAGAACATGCCCATCCTGTGGAAACTGTCCGCGCTGTGAGCCGTCATGTTTTCCTGGCTGGACATGTTGTTCAGGTTCAGCGACGCGTTGGAGTTGGCAGGGCTGCTCACGTCCGATCTGGGGCTGGACCTGTTCGGAGGGCTCTCGGAAGCCCTCGTGCTAAACAAGACGTCATCGTCGCGCGAGTTGCCGTCCATCGCGCACCGAAAGCTACTTTGCACTGGCCTAGGCTGCCTCAGGCCTCCTCCTGTCAACCTCACCGCTTTCGCCGTCCTTGTCGCACTCGTCGGGTCGGGCGGTGGGCGGAGCTTCGAGGGACCCTCGTGGGGGAAGAGGGCGGGGAGGGGAAGTCGCCCCACCCGCTCGGCGATAGGGGAAAGTGTAAAAAAAGTTAGGCAGATGATTGCCTAAGTAAGTGGCATTGGTGATGTGCTTGTTCTCGGCCAACGGGTGTTCTTGAAACATCTTGAATTATATATTTAGTTTCGTAACCTATGCTTTTTTTAGTATTATTTATAAATTGAACGAATAGTGATTGTATACATTTGAACATACACGAGTCGATACTAGACGATATAATTGATCGTTTAACTATAATATAACAATTTTTAAAATACGAAAAATCAAATTGATTGCAAAAATTCGCAATGTACTTTTGGCAGCAGTTTGCTTGTTCAAGATGCTTCTCCATAAAATTGCTCCAACAAGTGATAATCTCTTGGCGAGCTTAGGGCCGCCAAAAGCGAACCCAGGCCCTGGAAAAATAATGACAAAAAAAGCATTTCATGCATTTTTTACCGTCATAATATATTTTTTAAATAAATATTAATAGATACGAGTTAACAAAATTTAAAAGGACGTGTGGTCGTTTTTTTTTTTAATATTTTCATTAAATCAAGTTTCATAGTATTTTATTACATGACATGCATTTATGGACAAATTCAAGGGGGTCAAAATTATGACTTACAATAAGTGAGAGTCGAATAAGGCATATATAAACCAAATTTTGACCAATAGTAGGACGCAAAAAACAATTATCTTTTCTCAGAAGTCAAAAATCAACGGCAAAAGCAATAAAATCATTTCGTCGCCGTCGCAGTTGAAACGCTCAGTTATGTTGACCTATTATAACATTATTACAAATTTAATGTAGAACATCTAAACCGAATTTTGACGAACAGGAGAGTGTAAAAAACAATTATTACTTCCCAGAAGGCAAAAATTCACAGCAAAAGCAATAAAATCGCCCCGTCGCCAACACCATTTTATTGCTTTTGACGTGAATTTTTGCCTTCTGAGGAGTGATAATTGTTTTTGCATCCTCCTATTGACCAAACTTCGATTTGAATATATATTAACTGATACTCTCATAACAGAAGTCTTTAGTAATATCAGTAAGAAGGGAGTCATATTTTTAAAACATAGTATAATATCGAAGTGCAGACAAACTATGCGAAGTGTGTCTGTACTTCTCCACTTATTTTTCTCTGAGAGATGAGTTGGTTAAGTTTGTATTTTGGACTTGAAATAATGAAAGTTCTAAAACTTTAATTATTTTTAGAACTTTTATTAGGTTAAGTTTGAGTTAGAACAGCAAATGGACGTTTCGCAACTGTCAAATTAAGTATCATAGACATTTAAGAGCAGCATATATTTTCACCAGCGCCTATCAGATAAAATATATTTTTGCTAGTAAAAATATATATCTATTGATTAAAATATAATTGCACTTTACTAGTGAAAATATAACTTCACTGCAAAATTTATACATCGCCTGTAAATAAATAATGCTAAGTATGTATTTTTTTGTATTTTATTCTTTATTATTAAATTTGGAATTTATTGCTTAGTACAAATTTAGCAAATATTTTTATAAAAAATATTATTTTTGCCATATTTGATATCCAAATAATATTAAAAAATTGTTTTCTATTTATATTATTCATTAAATCATTTCATTTTATCTTTCTTTTATCATTGATCACAACATATTTTTATGTTAAAAAATATGATTTTTTAAGCACTGAAAATTAAACAAATATTTTAAAATGTCTATTATAGAAAATCAAAAATGTGTACGAAATTATTTATCATATTATTTTTTATCGTTTTTCTTTATAAAAACTAACATTTCATAATTAATTATAAGAGTGGGGAGTAAAATAATAAATATGTATATGAAAACATTAATTAGTAATTGGAAATGCTGGCTGAATTTATATATACTTTTTTTTTATATATACTATATAAAACATGCTATCTGATTTAATAAAATATAAGAATATTATTCTCATGCTTCATAATCAATTGGTCAGATTTTATAAAATACAGCAATATTTTGTGAAATGTATGTATTTATGTTTAGGATTATATTTTCCATTAAAAATAAATGCAGAAATAATTTTAATGACTATTATGTTAAACCAATAAAGTAATATTTTAATATAAAAAAGTAACAGTATACATATAATTTTTTTGATATTCAGAAACTCTCGAAACACCCTATACAGTCGCTTAGCGTGTAGTTACAAACACATTGTGTTATTTAACAAAATCCCTAGCGTCGCGAACAAAGCTTTTTTTCGTGGCATTATTTGTAATAAAATTAATAAACACATGGCTCCGCTGAATACTTTGCTACTCGTGTGTCATCCCAGAATCCACCCAACATTAACCTCAGTTTTATAAAGTAAAAAGGGCGAAAATGATATGAGATTTACTGGAGACTTGCGGCGTTTTAACACGGAGCGTGGTCACATTCGTAAGAGGATTGTGAATAGAATTGGTTTACCTCGAGTAATTTCTCTGCGGAGTTCACATTTGTGTAACGAATCACGTGCGATTAAATATAACTAATTGGTGGATTATGTATAAGGTTACGAGTGGAGGGTGAATAAAATGGAGGTGAATTTGCAATTGTTAGGATTCTGATAAATAGCGACTTCCACGTATTATAATGGCGGCAAATGTTTATATCATATTATGTATAGATATAATAATAATATAAACGTGAAATTAATCTTTGAGTCTTGAGAAGTGGTATTTGGATATCAGATTTTTTTTTATAATTACTGAAGTACTGGATGTCAATCTAAGCACTATGGAAACATATTTTTAAATTAACATAATAACCGTTTTAGATAATTTAAAAACGATTATTAAAATATTTATTGTGACACACGAATCTATATGTTTATCAATAAGACACAGTAAATATTTTTAAACAAGAAAAACCGTTTCATTATTTTTTTTTTTTTTTATATTATGTAAGAAATTAAATTAAAAACTTTATTTTTTTCAGCCGTTTGAATTTGTAAAATGAGATATATTCAAGTGCCGCAGATTTATCTACATTACGGAATTATATATTTATATGTTAAAATATATTACTTAAAGAAAATATTTTCTGAAGTTAAATATATTATCTAGTAAAACATATTATGATATCTTATTCTTAGATTATTGCCACCTGTCACCAGGTTGTATGTATTAGAACGTAGTCTTCTACAGGCATCTTATAAGATTTCAATTTTCCGGATATATTTTAGGAAATTTTATTTACTTGATATATAATAAAAAATATAATGTATGGAAATGTGTATACAAAATAAATCGGAGTGTTAAAAATAAGTGTTTTCCAATCTGGACAATGAACTGTCACTTCCGCTATTGGAACGCATTTGAAATCAAGTATCCTAATCTCCTTTATTCCGCAGAACCAACATTACCCCTATATTTCTGTCCCTATTTGTCGGCAGCTGCCTCTTCGACGTGTCTCCCCCTCTGACATCTCCCGCTTGGCAACGGTTGCTAGGGGGCGGGGATCGATGCGTGACGTCACAAATTTGTTCACCAATCGTTTCAGAGCGAGACGAAAGAAGCCGGCGGACGGACGCCCCACGTGGACCGAAACATTAAAATATTTTAATTACATGGTAGAGGAGCTAAAGTTTTTTGTATTTTTATCTCAAAAAACGTTGAACAATTTATTAAATATACTAAACTCTGTATTATAATATAATAATTCTACATTTAAAATGTTTTGTTATTTAATATTTTGGGATACGATTTTAGTGTAATGAAGCAAATAATATAGGAATTAAATTTGTCGTATTATTGATAAACAGTGATATAAATAGAAGTATTAAAATCTTTACTTTCACTCAAAGATGATGTTCTGTCTGATAGATATGAAACAAATTATTTTCATCCTATAGCTGATTTTTTTATACATGTATTTATTCATAGGAGGCAAATTCCTAACAATGTAAATTATTAGCTGTAAACTAAACATTAGTCTTAATATTAATGAAAAAAAATGTTTCATATTGCCAAATGGAAAAAATTACTCTGGTATTATTTTACTACTTCAGGTTTATTTAATAGTCTAAGCTTTTTATACTTATATGATAGAAGGAATATTATTAATAATGTAATTTTTTTATTTCACAATTGAGAAAAAATTAAGTAATGTACAAAAAATAATATTTTATTCCTAAAACATAATTAAATTTAAATAGTATTAATCTAATCCTAAATATATATGTTCTTCTAAAAAATATTTATAGTTGTATATTATAATATATTTCGCTAAGTTTAAAAAAGTCATATTAATAACTATTATTATTTAAATAGAAAATAGTTTCATACGTTATATACGATTGGTGTCTTTCTTATGTCAGTTACCGTAATTTAAAATAGTGTTTTTGGTTATTTATTAAGTCATTATCCATCATAATAATATTTGCATTTAATATAATGCGTTATTCTTCTAATTACGTCCGAACTATAGTGTGCCTACTATGGATAAAATAAAAACTAAGAGAAACGTGTTTGTATGTATAATCTGGTAAATCTAAAAATACATTGCTTTGGACAAAAATATTTTTTCTGCGTATATTTTATGATATTATTTTTACATATCAATTGCTTACGCTACTGCAGAAAATTGACCACTCTCAAGTTACGAGTCAGTAGAGCTATGTTAATTCAATACTGAAACTATTTACTTTTGCTGATGAAAAATAAAAATAAAAGTGGTAAGGAAAAACATTTTAATTATATTAATTATTATTCTTACAGAGGGAGTATAGGAGGCAGTAAATATCAGTTTTAATCATTCATATTTTTTATAAAAAAATCAATAATATTAGTATAACCAGCATTTTTTAATGCATTATAAATATATTATTATAATGGCATACATATATAATTATTATAGGTAGATAAATGAAATATTATATTATAAAATACTTGATTACTTTGTATGCATTTTAATGATTTTTTTTATGTTCACTTAATTATTTTTATACGTGACTGTGTCGCGTGCTATGCAAAACCGACACGATTTATTAAATGCATTATATTGATGCATAATAAAGTAACAAGCACAGTTTTAATTCACCAAGTGTTTGATGATGATAAAATGTTTAATGTTTTAATTAAGTTTATTATTAGATAATAAAAATAAATGTATCAAAAATAAAAATATATGTCTTTTTGATAATCGTGGATTATTTAATAGCCTAAATATTTTATTTTCAATTACAATTTAATTTATCTTTGTAATTATCTATACTTACATAAAATAGTACATGAACCGAATAAACGTTTTTAATGTTTTGTTTCTGAGTAATTTTTAATTAAGAAAAATTCGCGATCAAAATCAATTGTGTGCCGATATTAACGTGTGCACTAATTGCATTTGCCTGTTATCGTTCGCTTTGATTTGTACCGTGAAATGCTTAAGTAATTGGTTTCATTGCCCATGGCGTGTGTATCACACATTTGCGTGTGATAATTTACTAAACCAATCAAACGAACACATAATTGGTTTCACATTACATGAACACTGGCGTATACCTAGGGTGGAAAACTGAGGAAAATTTACGAGCTTCATCGTTATTTTTCAAAAAGCGTTTTAAAAGATTATTCTGCAAACCGCGATTGCATCGATGTGAACAGCATGAAGCTGCGCAATGAAACTCCCCACGATGTGACCGCAGCTTTTATGAGGGAAAAGGGAGCTTTAATTTTAAGTAGTCGAGTAATTACGCTTTTTCTACATAAAATGTGTGATAGATTAAAGTTTTTTGTGCGTGTTTTTATTTATGTACTATATCTACCTAAATATATGTTTTTTATGGTTACTGCTACATATAACACAATATTTAAATTTTAGAGAAATAAATATACAATATTTCTAAGTAAAACATTTTAATTTGATGTTTTATAAATATTTATATATGGAAACATAAAGATATTTAATAATATTTTAACTCCAAATCAACATACTTTTTAGTACAAATTATATGATTTTGCATTTTATTTTAATTTTTCACGCAATATAGGCACACCGTCGGGTTAGGTCTTCTTATCTTACTAGTATATTATAGTGCTAGACACCCAAGAATGCCGATTGCATTAGTGTGCGTCACCGGGTGATTAAAAAATGTTTACATTTTTTTTATTAATTAATTTTGTGTTTGTTTTTTTAGTATCATTATTTACAAATTTTTTAGTATTTTTTTACAAATCCTAGTTTTTTTCGGAGAACCTAAAGCCGCACGTGTTCCGTTATTTTTAAATTCCCGAACAATTGCTTGTATCCTTCTGACCGACAGCTTTGTCGCTTCGGCTACCTGGTCCATAATAGGTACAACCTAAAAATACACATATTGCTTTATTTACAAATATTTTGACCAGTGTATTATTTTAAAAATAATTACCGAATCGTTGCTTTCATACAGCTTATTTAAATATGCATACAAATTTAAAACAACTTCTTTTGTTTGCCCTGATAATGGTCTTCCTCTTCCTAATTTACTATACTCCGACATCTCGTTAGTTGGTGAACACCGTGTATTTCACAAACTAAACAAACAACCGTTCCGCTCCTTACCAAATCAACTACTGACTTTGCCCATTTATCCCCAATGATGTCATTTTAACCAATCCTGTGCTAGAGCTGACCAATCAGAGCTCATTGCATTTACTAATTCTTTTACAGGAACCAATAAGTTGACAGATTCACAGATACACTAGTACTAATGCAATCGGCATTCTTGGGTGTCTAGCACTATACACATATATAAAATACTTACTACATATATTACACCCAAATGTCAATAAGTAAAAAGTAAATACTTTCTTAAAAATTTACCTTAACAGCTTAACGACCGGTATTTATTTGCCGAACTTTGCTTGGTGGCCGGGCGATCTCACGGAAAAATGGCAAACAATTATCTTTTTCAGTAAATTCTCTATAACTTGTAAACCAATTAAGATATTGTAGTCAAATTTAATATGTAGCTTCCTTATGATTTTTTGCATAAATACCTGTTAAGTACGTCATTGAACCAGTGTTTCTAAACCTGTGGGTCTAATTTGTTTGAAATAATAGTTTCGAAAACAAATTTATATCATTGGCAAACATCTTACAAATACAAAGTAAATGAGACTCTTCAATAGATTAGTATTAATTACCTGATTTTTTATCACTTTTTAAATTTAAAAATAAAAATTTTGATTTGTTATTTCTGGGCCACAGTGTCTAACCATTTGTATGCCCATACTCACGAAATGAATTTACGGTACACTTCACTAAAAATATTTTGCTTATTGCACTTAAATAAATTAAAAGTAACATGTATGCTTTCAATATATTTAATATTCATCATTTCCATTCTTTCCATAATAATAATTTGGTACTATATAGGTGATATAAACAAAAAAACAAACATAAATTCTCAGAACAGTTTCTTTCTATTTATATTGTATGCCCCGCAATTTCTATGAGCGAAGGCCTACACCCATTTCAAAAGGTTCATTGTTGACAATTTACTACCTGCACTTGCGATAGATACATTGGCTCTAATCTTAGGAAAGATATTTTCTACTTAATTTTGTATTGGTTATTTACATGAAACACAAGTTAGATCAGCCCATAATATTCGCATATACTACAAGGAGTTTAGCAATTCACAAAAATATTATGATATTTTATTTAAGAAATTATTATTAAAAAAAATAGTTTACGATTTTATCTATTGTTATTGTTAATTTATTATTCTTAATCTTATAACACATCTAAGCACTATATTTTTTACCAGCTTAACGCCCGGTGTTTTTTGCCGAACTTCCCTTGGTGGCCGGAGATTTCGCGGAATAATAGCAAAAAATTACCTTTTTTAGTAAATTCCCTATAACTTGTAAACCAAATAATATATTTTATCGAAATTTAATTTGTAGCTTCCTTATGATTTTTTGCATAAATTTATTGTAATTACGTAATTTAACCATTGTTTCTAAATCTGTGAGCTGCATAATTGCGTGATATAACAAAAAAAACTTGTTTACAAATATAATATTAAATATTTACTATAAATTACAATCAATGTTATTCTCAAAGGGTAAATCGCCACTACCCGTCCCGTTTTATCAGCTTACTTTGTGCATACCTTTTAAGAATTCATCTATTAGGGTATTTGACACTTTTTTTATTGTGGAATTCCTAAATTCGGAAATTCCACACAGATAAAAAAATGCATTTTATAATCGAAGTAATGCAGTATATTTAGTCTCCTCTGAACTATCGGTCGAAACGTATCGCGAAAATTGCTCTTCTCTCTGTGATACTTTGTGATTGTGATTTTGATTTGAAATTTTTATTTTCAATCACGAAGACGAAAGAAATTAAGCCTTTTTCGAAAATTTTGAAGACGCGTTGTTTAACGCCTCCAGTGATTGTGAACATAGTGATGTGTGCGAAAGCAATTCTAATTCAAGTGTACGTGAACATAGACCGCGTGTGACAAATTTGCACTCATCCAGTTCATTTTCTTCATAATGACAAATGTTTTTACGACGCCAAAAAATTTAGTGAGTGCAAATTATTATATATTATAAATGGATTTTTTTATAAATCGTTTATACAAAAAATTTTAGAAGCATTTAAACATACATGTTATTAATTTAATTATCATATTTTTAAGCTAATGTGGTGTTCAAAAAAAAATCGTGCACTAATCAACGTTGTCAAATTTCAAAAATTTCCTTAATGATTATTTAACTATTTTTGTAAATACGCAATTTACTGTTTTTATTATTATTAATTAACTTTTACTATAAATTATCACTTATTAATAACAGCAACAATAAATAAAAATATAATATTCCATAATGCAAAAAATATGGTCACTGTAAGTGGGAGCGGCTTGGAGAACCGTTACCAAACAACACACTAGCCCAAAAATATTAGAATATAACAAACTAAAATAGGCGACGACTCGTTGCATTGCGACGCAGTGGGATAAAACGACTCTTTTTACGAAAAATTAAAGTAAAATATAATTTATTTTATATTTTATATTAGGTAGATATAGTATACTACCATCTCGCATTATAATATAGGGGTAAACTGTATTGTATCATAGTGTATTTTTAAGAAAAGAAGACGCGTGACGCAGGACGCATGGGCGAGTCCTCGGCCGCTGCAAAAGGTTCTTTCAGGACTCGTGGGTGAGTCCTCGGTCGTTAAGCTGTTAAGATGTATGTAAACAAAATTCTAATATGATATTTTAATAAAGAGCAGCAATAAAATATTTTCTAAGAATTTTAGAAAACGACAAGAAACTTTTTAGAAAACGACAAGAAGAATTTTCTACTAAATATTTTTGAATGGAACCATTTATAACCATTATTGACACAAAATACAAACTTTTTGGGTTGCAACATCTAATTATAATGCTAACTATAAGTGTTAGTAAATAGTATATGATATAATGTATGGGGTAGAAAAGATATTATTAGTTTGCACATACAATGATTTGTCAATCACCATATAATTATTTTGTATTTTTTTATATACCTACCTACTCGTACAATAAATATTTGTTTTTGTACAGTTAATTAGGATTTTATTTAACTAATTACATATTATATAATGACAAATGTCTTATATTAGTTAAATATTTTTAAATATTACTCATTGACCTATACGACGTAGACACATTTCTGAAAATAAATATTGATGTAGACACAAGTGATTTTGAAATAAATTCTTTAAGTCAATTAAAGTTTTAAAATAATAAAATTAAAATAACTATAATCTAAAAGCTTATCTGAGAAATTACAAATAATAGTTGAGTTCATATAAAATTTCAAAACTATATTAAAATATATTTTGTGAACTAATTTAGCATTTATTTGTAATTTTAAAACAAGACTCACATAATTTCTTACAATATTTGTTTACATTTAATTTTGTGTTAATAAATACAATTTAATTAATAAATAATTTATTTGATTAAAACCCTTTGATAAGATATTAACTTTATAGCAACTTTCAAGAGTAATTATATATTTTTGTCGTATAACACGCTGGTTAAATAAACATTCATTATAAAGAAAGACAACTCCTTAGATGCCTGTCGAATATATAGGTATAAATAAGTAAAAAATATAGATTATTAGAAATATTTTGACACACAGGGATTAAATTGAGGTCTTGTATAATTGGTGGTACAATGGAATATGCTCGTATTTCAAAATAATTTCCCTATAAGAAATAATGGAAATTTAAGTTAATTCACATAAAAATGATAATATTAATAAACACAAGTATATTTTTTATTATAAAGAAATTGAATTTATTATTTATTTATATCAGAATACCTGATAGCTCAAAGAAATCCTTTTTTTTCGTGGAACTTTTACTAGTCCAACAAAAATTGCTTTTGCCTTCTTTTCAGGATTTGGCAAAAATGTGACATTTCGTTGTTATTGAAAAGATTCATGACTTGCATTGCTACATCTTTACTTGACTGGTGCTTTTCCAAGAAATTTTAAAACGCTTCCCACATTTTTCAGATATCCCAAATCTCATTTGAAGTGAGAGGTTACTCACCTTCTTTTTCCCTAACTGAAACTTGATTTTGTTGCAGATCAATTAGTTCTTCAGTAGTCTCATGGCCATGTTCCTCTACCAATATTGTCCTTATTAACCTCAAGTCCTATACTATTCCCCAAGGACACCATTTTATTGATAATTTCCAATAATAAGCAAATCTATAAACATTTCACTAAGCAGAATTGAGAGTTCTTCTGGTTAAACCTCTCCATGCTTTATCGGTGATTTTAATGTAGCTCACGATGTGGAAATGATTTTTCCAAAAATGTATTAAATTAATAAACTAAGTTATTTACAATCTCCTTTATATTCTCATTGTAGTATGTATTCATCTTTATATATATATATATATATATATAATTCATCTTAAGGGCTTACGTCTCCATTTCGTTTCGTACGTTTATCATCAGTCAGTACACACATTAAAACGTTGTTTAGGTTACGATCAGTTTCGATTCAGTAACAGTACTTATTTGCATTTTGCCATAATAATTGCTAATCAGTTATTATTTCATTATTATATTATTTGTTATATTATTATTTAATTAAAAATTACAAAAATTACTACATTGATTTATTTTATCAATTAAAAAATAATAGAGTTAAGCTCCTGAAAAACACATGCATGAATGTTTAACCGCCTCGTTACTGGCATAGGCAAACTTTTAATTGCCAAGCCACACAGCGATGGATGAATTAAAGGCCAATTATAAATTTTGATTGCGTGACCTGACATCCCTTGTAAGCCCTTCGTTGCGATTATGGTCGACTGCGGCCGCTGCTGATGGACCGGTCAAGATTTTGATCGATTTTCGACGCCAAATCAACCGTAAATTTCACAAATTGAATCTGGTTTCACGTTCCTAGGTATGTATGTATGTACATATATACCTAGAAACATCGCTCGCAGTGGCCGGTTCCGATGGGACAAAGGGTGGTACAGTGGTACAGAGAACACTGCGGGCGGTTAATTACGTTCTGAACAGATTAACTGGATAATTAATCACGCCGCAGATGTGTATGCACACGCAATTATTCCGTTGAACGGCTCAATTAACAATACGGTCTGGCGAATAAAAAATAACATAATAATGGTCGGTTTAATTAATAAATTCAATTAAGTCCAAACGCGTATCGTTGAAAGGGCGCGGTTCGAGGTAGAGAAATAATAGAAAACGTATATTATATGTTTTTTACTGTTGTAATAAGGTTGTTGAAAATAGCGCTCGAGAAAATTTATATAACTGAAATTTATAAAGTCAAATTAGACGCGAAAAACAATTAAAAAGTGCTCTCGGCTCTAATGGAAATAATGGCTTCTTGAGCTTTGAAATTAACAAATTTTAAATTTCTTTCGACATTATTTTTCATAGAATTTGTTTTCAGTCAGTTATAATTCAATGTTTCCTTTTCAATTTTGCTCAAATTTATCTTAAACGAATCTGGTGCAGAGTTTTTACAGTCACACTATATTGAATTGGTGCTCCAATCCCTGAGATGAAATAATAATAAAAAATATGAAATATTATTGTAAAAAAATTAACACTAAATAAAATATACAATATAATTGCTTTTTAAGAAACATATTAATTTGTAAATTATGAAGCACATAAACTATGTGTTTAGAATATAAGCTTTTTTTGCTCATTATTGATTTTTGTGTCAATATTCAATACACATTATTTGTTTTAAGCAATAAACATTATAAACTTC
This sequence comes from Plectrocnemia conspersa, assembly GCF_051122295.1. Classification (NCBI taxonomy): domain Eukaryota; kingdom Metazoa; phylum Arthropoda; class Insecta; order Trichoptera; family Polycentropodidae; genus Plectrocnemia; species Plectrocnemia conspersa. The sequence continues at coordinate 13,412,059 of NW_028277165.1, forward strand.
TGATTATTCTTTGAATATTTTACAGTTGGTTAAGCAAAGTATTTCATATAGAAACGCATGCGAATAAAAGTACTCTTGTTTCAATAACTAATAATTTATACCGAAAGGAAAAAATTGTAAATATATGTTCTTTTTTCAACAAATTAGTTTCAATAAATAAGAAATATGTGTAAGTTAAATTATACATATGTCAAATAACTAAGTACCTCGCACAGAAATCAATATAACTATATTTTATTATATATATATTATTAGTGACTTATAAAACTTTTTTTCTAACAGTGAAAAAATATTATTTTTACCAACACTAATTGCATCGTCCCATGCCATTACTTAAAATAAAAATCTAATATTCTACAATATACAGAATAGTTTTATAGTGTTGTATTTTTTATGTAAATTCTAAATTGTTTATAAATATCGTTTTAAATTCGTAAAAAAATATAGCATAATTATAATTTAATAAGTTTCATATCACCCGATTTAACGAGATCATCAAGATCATCTGCGAGTCTCTACCAAATTCCATTATACCGACACTTATTTATGTTTGCTTGTGCGTACATTATAAAAGCTATTTAAAAAATAGAATTACACAGAGTAAATAATAAATTTTCCATGCAATTTGTTTTCCATTTGGTCGCCGCTTTATTGAGTTATTCTAATGCCCTTTAAAAAACATTTCAATCACGGACGTAGCGCCATTGTCTCCATTGTGTTTCCACGCCTCCGCCCTGGTCCTGGGTGGAAGTTTTATCCTGCACTGGCTCGAGGGGGATGCTTTTGTCACCCCGCAGGATCGCAAAGGACTACGTGTAATGAAAATTCGCGCACTTCTAACATTTTGACGCTGGAGTGCCGCGCATTGCCATTTTTTCAAGCTAGGGCTGCCTAGATAAACATTAGCTCTTAACTACAATCATGCAGTTTTTTAGAGCACTTATTTTATATAGGATCTCTATGTTATATAATAACGCAATACTTGTTAAAAATCCCGATCTTTATCAACACGATAGATCAGTTGTATTAGTCGGTGACTAATACATAAAAAAACTAGGTTTGAATCTTAGTGTTTTCGCATTTATATCGTGATATATAAATATATTTTTAATCGATAACCACATATTAGGTATTCCTAATGCATTTATTTCACTACCAAAAAATAATAATTCGAACGTTTGTAGCGACTTCAGACTAATCAGCTTAATGAGTCACTAGCTCAAAATTCTGTTAAAAATTATACAAGAATTTACACACGCTGCGAAGAAGCTATTAGCAGGGAACAATTTGGATTTATGAAATGTGTAGGTACACGAAAAGTGCTTTTTTGCGTGATAACGTTACTTTAGAAATATTACAATATTCGTAAACCTGTTAAAATTTGCTTCATAGATTTTGAGAAGGCATTTGATTGCGTAAACCATGATCATCTTATAAAGAACCCAAGTTCTATCAAACTAAATGATAAAATATTTCAATTCAGGGGTGTGTTTTTCTTCTACTACGAATAAACATCGATAAAACAAATTGTTCTACCCGTGGGCTCAGTAATCTTATCAATAGCCGGAGATGAAATTGAGAGAATGAAGAATTTAAAATACCTGGATAGTTAAGTAAATGACAAAATTGACCCTGATGGAGAGATTAAAGTCCGCATCGAAATTGTTAAAAGTTATTTTATAAATTTAAAGTTTGTCTTACAAATAAGCTCTTACATCTTCAGACCAGATTTAAATTCCTAAAGTTCTATGTCTGGTCATTACAGATGCAACGTATGAACTATAACAAATGATACTAAAGCGTTTAAAATGTGGCTTTATAGTCGAATGCTGAAAGTTGAAAGAGTTTCCAATGACTGAATTCTCTTCATCATTGGAAGCGATCAAGAACTCTTTTCAACCATCAAACGTAATAAGATATAGTATCTCGGACGTTCTCGTGATTCAAGGTCCAAAATGTGAGCTTCTTTATACCGTAATAATGGGAAAAATTTAAGGTAAAAATGTATCGGAAGAAAGAAGATGAATTGGTTGCGAAACATACGAATATAAATGGGAATAACAGCCAAATAAGTGTTTTGTGCCAACGTCTGGAATCGGACATGACACCAAAAAAGAAGAAGTTTTCTTAAATTTTCTTAGATGAAAATCGTGATGAAAGATTAAAAAATGATCAAATTAGGTCATACATAGTGATGTATTTGTCTTGATACAATAAATAATAAAATAAATATATATACTCGATAATTAAAAAATTGGTATGATTTCTGTGCAAATTCATATCTGCCCCTTCTCCCAAATATCCCTGAAAAATGCAGGCAAATACTTCTTTGAAGAAGACAATATTACTATTTTTATCACACTTTGTTAGTTTATTTTATTAATTATATGCTTATATCTCTGTATTACATTACACATGCTTCCGAAAGGTTGTAATGGATATTTTAAGATATAATTTTTTGCCTTTAATAATAATATCTTTGTGGGACTAAATGTCAATACGTAGCTAGAGTAATACTTAATTGTCATTTGGTATGGAAATGTTTTTTTACAGTTTAAAAGTTGAAAGTAAAATAGTGTTTTTATATCTATTTAATTTTAATTTATGCCATAATTTGCGTAATTATTGCATTGCAAATAGCATTTATTTTATATGTATATATACAAATGTACGAAAAATATTTAAAAAATATATTTTCGAGGCGAGGCATCCCTGTTTCTCTATTCTGAAGCTAAAAGAATACATTGTTATCCCAATTTGTGACATTTTAGTTGTGATGATAACTCAGCACCGTGGTAGGCGTCGGGGTGGGTGTTTGGAGGATTTTGGGGTGGTAAAAATGGGAGGACGATGCGGCGCTTTTTTATACGGGGGTAGGGTGGAGAGAGGCCAAATTAAATAACACGGCAACGAAAAAAGCATTTTCATAATACAAAGGGGTACTGGAGAACGACAATTGAATTGTTACCTCGTTAGGGACACTTATGTACCCCTAAAGCAAAACTGTTTACGGATAAGCGGCCTATAAACACGCCGCTTGTTCTTATTTCCTCAAATTTGCCTTATTAGATGTTAGATTGTTTATAAATATATGTTTCGATGTATATAGATTCGATTAAGCATTTTCTCTTATATAATAATTTGGAAGCTATTATTCGGCTATGGAACCATCTGCGAGCGCTCGTCTTTCTTACTAATTTCATTAGCTATCCCATTTTTGAAGCACGACGGACGAAATTTAATACAAAAAGTCATTATTGTTGTTTCAGAAACAGTGGACTAATGCTCCGGTGTTGAAAATTAAATAATATTATGTATATCTGTAGGAGTGTGATAGATAATGTTACCTATGAACCATATTTGATCTATTGATCACTGGTGTTATTAGTTATTGCTTGACAATTCAATTTCAAAGGTTAAAAATCCACACACGTCTCGAAATATTTCGATTTAAATCGATTCATATTATTTTAAATTTAGTTTAGTGCATTGTTATTTAAAAATACTTTTAAAATATCAGATTATAGGTTGACATATTATTAATCCAATATTGTCTGGCAGCAAAAATTAAAAGATGAAATAAAAATATTTAGCGATGCAGTGTCTCCGGAACGCCATTACTTGTGATTACATTTATGCTGGAAAAATAAAATGGCGTTAGACAGACCCCCCTTTCCTCAAGTTACACCTTTTCTCCGTCGAGCTGACCCCCTCGTGTGCCCCTCCCCATACCTGTTTTTCCACTCTGGCGTCTTGTTAGTAGACAATCTACTGCGCGAACACTTTAAAAAACGAAAGCACGTTTACTGTATTATATTTTATAAAAATGTAATAATCCGTTACAGTTTTCACTAGAGGTAATCGTTTGAGAAAAGTAGCTCTCTTTTGAAATAATATATATATATATATATATATATATATATATATATATATATATATATATATATATATATATATATATATATATATATATATATATATATATATATATATATATATATATATATATATATATATATTCACCACATTCAAAATAAATCTATTCTAAGACTCTTTCTAACCTTTATGATTCAGGACCGTTATCGTTAAGTATTGCTCCCATATTGATTGTTCTCTTCATCCCGAGTTCACATCCACCAAAATTCGTAATTAATGCGCTTTAATATACAAAATAGTATTGAAAGAACATCGAAGTATTGTGTCAGGAATTCACTTTTAATATACTTTTGCAAATAAGTGCAAAAACATGGCGCCTGCGACAAATGCACTGTAGAGAAGATACACACAATACATTGTGCACTCTTCTCAAACACCGCTAATCTCCATTGTGAATCTTTCGCACAGAACGGCGCTTTTTTCTCGTCAAAAAGCTCACAATGTTAACCCCTTCAATGCGAACAAACGCGTCTGTGGTGACAACAATCGTACGAAGACAACCATAATGGATGGATTACACAAAAATGTTCACGAAATGGAGCAAGCGGCCCGTATCCGCCAAACCTGATGATGCGGAATAATCCGTTATTTGAATACAGTTATTTACATTCTTCTTCACACACCGAAACCTCCGAATGCGTTTATGGTATTCGTGTGTAAATATTATTAAAATCACACGACAACAATGCGTCAACTGGATTGTTTATATCTTGTTTATAAAAGCAGTTTTATTTACACTAACAGAACAATTAGTAATGATATTTGGGAAAACATATTTTAAATCATTTCAATAACATTTTATACACAGGAATTAAAACTTTAATTTGAATCTTTTCTTAACATTAATTACATTTTATAAATATTTTCGTACTGAAGCAATTAAATTGCAGCAATGTTGTCACATGAAATAGGATCAAAAGTAAAGCAGTAAAAAAACTGTCACTATAAATGTTATGCTAATGTTTTGGTATTTTTTATGTTTGATGTTTTTTTTATTCTAGTAATTTATTTATTTTAGAAAACTTTTACGTAACAGAATTACATGTTGATATGCTAATTATGAAATTCCGAGATCTAGAATATCATTCGGTAAGCTTGAAATAAATCAATGAAGCACAACATACTTAATACAATATTTCCCATTATCAATAAATATAATGGTAATGTGATATAATAAATGTTCAGAAACTACTTGAAGTGTATTTAATCTAAATTATCAATTATATCAAAGGACAATCTGGAGCGGTTAAGCGTTGTGCAAAACTCCAACAAAAGGGTTCCAAAATAGCATTAATCGACACAAACACAATGGGTCTACAGTTACAATTACTTGCCAACAAAGACATGCCTTATCTGATATCTAAAAAATAAACAGGGTAATTATTTAACGTAACAACCTTCAAACTCACATGAAGTAACATGAATAAAGACGATCCACACTATCGAACCATTTTATCAAATAGGGACCGATTCAATGACGTTGTAAGTGACGTGGTGCTCCAGTCATTGTTTAATATGATCGCGATCTCGATTCCATTAAAGTGAACTGCTTTTTAATGCATTTTATTGAACAATGTATTGTATTTTTATAGAGCATCTGTTGTATATTATAAAGTCATCATATAAAATCGTTGCATAGTTGAATTGTAATAATAATAATCATATTCCAAAAAAATCAATTTATTAGTAACTATAAGTTATTAATATAATTTGATACAAATCATAAATATTTTAAAGCCAAGAATAAATTTTCTTAAATAAAAATGCATTTAAAATTATTTTCAGGTATGTCTATAAGCAATTGTTATAAAACGATGCATTCTATTAGTTTTTTTAATTTTTATCGTATCAGTGGGGATGGAATTAGTAAAATTGTTTTTTATTTTATTATTAATATAAATAAAATTAAGCTAGGTCGTGTATATTGTCATCTAATATTTATAAGTTTTATTATTAGTTATAATTATTAAAATATATGTCACTGGCTCACGACTTTGATTTCAGTCTGGTACCTCACTACTTAGCAGTTGTTTGTGTTAATATCGCTGTAACTATTATCCTGTAACATTGAAATGACATATATCGACTAACGATTATCCTGTAAAATTTAAATGACATATTTACCATAAATAAAATGGTTAATTACATTTCTACGATTGTATATAATTTGCTCCCACTAACATAATTGATGTTTTCGCCATTTTCATAGTTTTCCATCATTATTTTTATTCAAGCAATATTTTAGTCTTCTGTTGCAATATTAACACAGTAAGATTAATTTAAATCAATTTCAATAACTAAAATTTACAACTTCTTTCAAAGTTAATTGAATCTCACTGTTTGTATTATAACTTAGATTGACTTTGTGTTCATTGTCAAAAAAAGCGACATTTGTTTTGGGCGTTTGCCAAATGTTTCCTATCAATCCTATGCAAGCTATGTAATAATTGAATTGCGAAACAAAAACGAAACGCATAAACACACATGTTAAAAAATCATCATCCCTTTATAAGCGCTCACCCCTCATTTGTGGCCACATGCTGTTTTGTACCAGCGACAAGTTGATCTGGATGTGATTCAATCTTCGGCTCGCCGGGGATGTTTGGAAATTGTTTTATGTTTGACTCTATTGAAAAGCTTCAAGGGTCATTTTGGATGGACGATTTCGCATATGACGCGATTTAATTCGATTCGAGCGACTGAACAATCGACAAATCAATTGTCAATTCGACACAGTATATTTTTTATATTATTGATTGTGCATATTTTACACTGTGAATTTAATTTAATTTTACACTGTAAAACTTGAAGAAATTATTTCTGACGACATCAAAAGGAAGCATGAACCAGCACCTTGTAGAAATTTTGCAAGAAATAAAAATGTATAATATTTATATTCCTATATGTATGATGTATTTTTTGCCATTTTCTATTAAAGGTAAATCGTTTACATAAATTGACAACCATACCAGAGAAACATGCTCAAGGATACTACGTACTAGGTGATTATACAAGATACACAGTGTCCTCAACCTCTTCATTTGATGCGCGTATTTTTAAGACTTAATTGCATATCTTCCTAAAGGCAGGGAAAATCTTGTCATTTTAAAATTATTTAAAAAATTTTAAAAACAAAATCACGTCCTCTCTCAAATAAAAAGATATAAATTTTAATAATTTATAAATTAGGAAAATAAGAAAATATTAATTTCGGGTAAAAAATAGGTTCTTGCTGTGAAATTTGGAAAATTGTCGAGATGATATTAAAATATGATATGATATAAAATATGAAGATATATATATATTTCAAATATTTAAGGTAATCAAATATTCACTGCTTATTACATGTTTAATTACAAAAAGGTATACTTTAAGATTTTGAAAATATTTTTAATATACATACCTGTTAGTCTAATACATTTTATTAATTTATAAAATATGTTGATATTGCTCAATTCTCAATTCTATATTTCAAGAATTCAGTCGATTTTTTCTAACATAGACTAAAAAATATTATTTCATTAACTTTTACTGCTATTTGCCAAAATAAGTATGAAAATTATGTCTTTTTATAACAATCTATAATGCCAGGGCAAAGTATCAATATAATGAACGTGGCAGCTGTTTTTCAAAATACAACAAAAAACTATTACATATAAAATATTCAATTATTCCTTACCATTAAGATAAAATATTAAGCTTAAACATACCTTCATATCACATTTTTTACTTTTATCCAACTCTCCCAAATAATTTATACTAGAACTAGAGATAAAAAACCTTGAGTAGTCTAGACTAATATTCAGAGTTGAGAATATCATTTTTTCATAAAATATAATATGCTCTATAACAATTTTACTAAAAAAATATAATATCCATATTTTGTATAAGAATATATTATATTTGTATAGCGAAATTTTTCTTTAATATTTATTTTTCCATTTACAGATAGTGTTAATAATATATCATGTAACATGTAATATATCCTAATTGAAAAATCACCTTGTTTTTTTAATGAGATTTACCCCGTAGAATATTTTTTGCTAGAATAAAATTCTTAAAAAATTGTTTAAAATATTTTAAAACCCCTAAAACTAATTTTTAAAAGGGTTTGGTCGCGCTTTGATACTCAAGCACATAAAGGGTAACATGATAAAGCATGTAACAGTCAGCGCATTGTTAACCTAATATGAAAATGCAATCTGTTCAGTGCACAGTATCCAGCTGAGATAATTACGAGAGCACAACGACATTTTCAAAAGTTTTTGCACATAATTATACACAGCCAAACCGCAAATAATGGCTTCGCTTGACATTTATACGTCTCGTTAAAAGTTTACACACACATCAAGATAAGCAAGCAAAAAATAAATACGATTTGTATCGTTGGTGTATCAGAATCGAAAAAAATCAGACTTCCTGCCTTTTCTTAAATGCGAAATTTTTCATTTCCTTTTCGTCAATCGCGGATATCCGCCAATTTTCAATGCGGTGAAACGCTGCATTCAATTCGCGTCTGATTTTCAATTTTAAGATCAAAAATCGAAATTATCAAAAGTCACCAAATGAATAATAAATTTCCAGAATTTAAATATAAATAACAGCTGGAGTTTCTTGGGCGAAAAATTGGATATAAAGGCGCGTGTTTCAATGACCGATGACAATGGGGCATTAGTGTTTGTAGCAAATTTTCGGCTTAGCACTGCAAAAGATGGACATAGGAAGAAGCAAACACTATGGACATTGTCGGTGATATATACGATTTCAATCGTCTAAGGTTGCCAAGAAGCCGACAGTTACAAAGGACAAGTAGCTTCATAAGAAAGAAAATGTAGAAAAAAATAAACAACTTTATACCTGCTATTATGAGCAAAAATAAACCTAATATAATTATTAGCAAATTACAATTACATATATAATATTAACTACTTAGTGTATTTTAACCCATTTAATACATTTTATAGCAAATAGTTAGCAACTAGTAAGTTAAAGGTAAACTCAATTATTATGTAAATACTTTAAAAACAGATTTTAACCTACACAAGAAGTTAAAATAATATTTTACTAATTATTCTATTTTATCTGTAACATCAACGGTACACAATATATTTTTAAAATGTTAACGAAATTTAGACATTTTTAATTTTCAGTAATAAAAACATAATTAAAAAAAATCATGTTGATCACTGTACGATAATAGTAAAATACTCGAATAAAATATATTATAAAAAATATGTAATGAAATATTTTTAATTGACATACATGATATAACCATTTTTAATTAATCAGAACAACATTTCTTCTTCTTCTAATGTCATTTTGATATAAAAAAATATATACACCTACAAAATCAAATGTTAAAAACACTATTTAGTTTACCATATTTTTAGTTGGTTCTATTGTACATATTCTTTCTGTTTTAGAGAAATTTGAGTGTGTTTATTTAAAATATTATACAATAACTATAACATGCTAGTTATCAACAGATATTATTAGTTACCGCGATTTTGCTAAGATATTGATATATATATTTAATAAATTTATTATTTATCTTAAGGGATTGGACTATGTTTTTTTTAACCTTTCACCGATTATATTCAAAGTTGTAAAATTTTTTTTTTCAATTTATGATATTTTTCTAATATAAATAATACATAATTTTAAATTTAAAATTGCCAATATAAAGTTTAAAATAATAAACTCATTAATAAACTTAATTTAGTTATACAAAAAGTAGACCTATATTTGTTACTAGTAAAGAAATAATACGATTAAAACAATTTACCCTATAAAATTGTTTAGAGTATAAATAAATTGCTATATTAGCCAAATAAATTAATAAAAAAATTAAAATATCATAATATACTAAAAAACTACCCTATTTTTTATAAATTCATCATTCCCTTTGAATCATAATAAAAATAAGCAAAGCATATTTAATTTAAACGATCATTTAAAAACGAGTTTTATTTTGTATAATTAAAATTAGTATATTTTCAAAACTTATCCATTTATATTATAACAATACGTTTTATAGTATTTTAACTATATAGTTAACAAACTAATATTTGGGGATGTATGGATTATTTTTTTGTGATAAAAATACCACAATATAAATGTATAAGGTATCGGCTACAAAAGCGAAACGCTGTCGAGTGGTGGAAAAGAAAAACGGTCGAGTTTGTTGTACAAACACTCAAAGCAGTAATATGTCAAAACATTATCTCACGTTCGGGATCTGAGAACAATATCTTTGTGGCAGGATTCAGGACTTCTTACACTTTTGTCGTTTTTGTACACAAACGCGCATTCTTATATCCATTATTTAATTGTCGTCTTTCGGCATTCGAACAGATTGAACATAATGAAGAATAACTATTATGTTTGACTATACGTGTACAAATAGCGGTTTCTGAATATTAAAATATATTGCTTGTCATCGTGATCAACTATAATTATTATAAATAATGTATGCTATATTATTGTAGAGCAGATGGTATTTAAATGCATACAACGCTATAATACAAAGATGTGTAATTTTATACCACAAAATGACACGTGTTTATAACCACAATGAAAATCTGATTAAGATCTACGATTGATTCTAAAGAACTTTAATACTATTGTAGTGTATATTTGTTACATCTACAGTGCCTCTCAAATTATGATATTTATTTTGATAATTGAAGCATATTCGATTGATTAAATATATATTTTAATATTGTATTATATATTTAAAATTTTCTCAGAAAAATACGTATTTGCGTCATACGATCTATATCTGTTCGGGGTGTTATTTCGTTTTCTATGGCTATTGAAATGGGTCATTTGTCGGCAGCGTCTCGAGAGTACCACAATAAAATGGATACACGGTCACATTACAACTTATAAATAACAAGAAGAAACCGCAATACGTGTAAGCAATATGTTTATAAAGCAATCCGACTCCCGTAGGAAATCGAAAGCTCACATCTTCGAATGACAATGTGAGTCTCTCGATATATACATATACATAATTTAAATATTTATTTACTTATTATTATATATGTATACTTTTGTATTTTATCTAATATTATATTATAAGAAAATATCTTATACATACATACATATATACAGATACGGATGATCAATACGAGTGAAATGGTCTGATTCGTTTCTATTGAAAACTTTCCAAGTCGAAGAAGGTTCTACAAACGGAGCTAACTGAGTTTTATTTGATGATCGGTCGGGGAGAAGTAGGGTTATTTTCTTGAATAAATATATTTTTTATAGTGTTTTATATAAAATATATACATAAACATATATGTAAATAAAAATATGGCAATATAAACTTAATATTATTATTACTCACTAAAATTTATGAAATTTAAGTGAGTTAAATTATTACTCACTAAATGTTTATATGAACTGTATTAATGTAAAATAGAAAAATTAAAATGTATTTAAATTAGAAAAATATATTTTGTAGTGTATTTGCATAAAATATTTAAGTCAAATTCTTTAACTTGATACTACTAGTAATATTAATTCTATATTAGCTTCGTTTTATATATATGGATCATGTTTTTATATATTAACTAATTTAATAACATGATGTTGTCAATTAATTATAATTCATAATTATTAAAGAAAAGCATTAGGAAATTAAATTAGAAAAGTAGAAATATTGGTAATGTTATATATGTTATATTTTTTCACAAAAATATTTTATAATTTTATTGTTAAGAACGATATGATATTGTAATGTATTTTAAATGAGTTTTTTGCCTTATTAAATGTAAAATATCTTCTAATATTTTTAGAACTTATCATTGCTGACAATTTTCATTAAGCTTGGGTAATAATTTCAGTAAAAATACTGGTTGCTAATAAATGATATAACTAACGATTTAATTTCTCACCCAATATAAAATAAATTTTGCACTCTAATCTGTCTTAAATATAAGACTCAATTTATATGTATTTTTACTAAAAGGTGTTTAAATCTGATTTATTTTATTTGCACATTCTATCAAAATAAAAAATTCTATCACATTCTATCAAAAAAATAAATATTCTATCAAAATAAAATATTTATATATTGCAAATGTTTTTGGCATTCAATCTTTTTTTTATTGTTGAGTTTATGGTTGTAATTTTTCTGTTAATAGCATGTGTATTTTTTGCCGATCGATTATTTTTATGACTACCAATTAGCACTATTGTTCTGAAATGAACTAAGCTATAATTTTTTAACAACAAACATTTATTAATGTAAAATTAGGCTCTAATTTTAAATGTATTTATTTATTTATATAGCACATTGATTTTATCAAATATCAATTTTATCTAACACGCTGTACAATTCTGAGTGTGGTTATTGCTTTAAAACCGTGTAGTTTTAGTACTTCAAAAATGTATCACAATATCCATATGAAATTTATTAAATCCTATCGATGGCAACTCTCCCCTAAAATTCCGCTTCGAACAGATCCAATTTTTATCAATCTCATTCCATTTCCTGGGCAAAAGAATTTTATTCGTTTTATCGTCGTTATGTCGTTACGTTGCCGGCGAACGTTACTCCCCCGTTATCCGTGACAATTCTTATCTACGTCTCTCTCTGTCTGAAAAGTTGATCTAAAATCGCCGTTATCATTTTTCGGCTTTTCCTATATTTTCATCTGTGAGGATATTTCATTTGGATTGGTCATGATTGGACGGAAATGTTATATTTTGTCTGTACGTTTCGATACTCTTTAATGGAATAACCAGTTAATGTTTTTTTACAGATTTTAAGCCACAGATAATTTTGTTCTGATTGTTTTATGCAGAAAAATATTATTTAAAACAATATAATCATATGGAATATGAAATAAAAAGTACACAAATTTAGAAAGATTTTCAATACAATGCATATAAAAAATAAATTTTCACTATAATTTTTTTAGCGCCTTTATTATTTTTTACTAAAAATAGCTATTTAAAATAGAATTTCACGAAGTTCCGCCAATACATATAATTTTTATACATACATGGGATTATTTTTATATATACAACATAAGTCAATCTTATTCAACAAATGTTTTGACGGAAGAGATTGAGATGTCTTCTAACTTATTAGTGTAATTTAAAAGTTTGCGTACAACGGCTAATCAATACAAATATAATATAATATTTTTTAAATAAAGTTTATGGGATTTTTTTCAATATATTCTATCGTATTTTAAAAACCTAATAGAACCCATACCTTTAAACATTATACAATATATACGTATATATACAAAACACGTATGAGACCATGGTAGGTGTGATCCGAGACTAAACGGGATTCTAACCGCGGGATTATAGGTCGTCGCAACAATGGGTCTGTATGACCCAGCGGGATGCTGGAGCGAGCCTTTCACGGCTCTCCCGTAATCCTGGTAATTTAATTCCCGCTTCGTTCACCTAATGGTGTTACTTTCACACCTCTCCGTTCTGCATGAGAACTCATGTCGTCGCTTTTTCATAGCAGGAAGCTCATGCACGAATGGATGGAATGTTTTCAGCGTAATCGTCGCGTCAAAATAATAGCACACGCCATCCTTCCTCCTTAGGTGTCGTTACTCTTATTATATTCAGTATCTATAGTGTGGTGTGATAAAAGAATGAAACCTAATACGGCAGCTGAGAATTATACGCTTTTAAGAAAAAATACAATTTTGGGTCGAATGCTTTGAAGTTAGTTTAGTAGAAGTAATTCCATAATCTATTAGTTATTATATAAATATTGAATTTATATTTGAAGTTTATACAGAATAATGTAATATATTCTTTAATTTATTATTTGGTAAAAAATATCAGTGGTTCATATTTTTTTAAATATTTAACACATTGTTCTATTTTAAATGATTTTATTTAGATACATTATATATTTCCACTTAAGTTCCACTTCACCGTATACAAGGTATACAAGAGTACCCCAGTTCATGTCACAATAAAGCCTAATGATACCACTTTTTTGCCGGGGGGAATAGCAATTTAGGCAGTGGTTCGAAATCTATGTGTTGCTCTTTCGTGATAGATAATAAAATAATATTAATTTGCTATTATACTAATAATATTATGTTATAGTATATTTTTGGTTTTATTATTATGTACAATATTTCACTGAAAATTCAAAGCATCTTTTACCACAAATGTACAATGATCAGTCATTATAATTAGCATAGTTTTTTACTATCGATTATTTTTGAAGTGACATATAATAGTATTTATATTACTGCAAATTAAAAGTAGGTTTAAATAATAAAAATAATCAACTATAAAATAACGATACTATCAAGAAATCAATTCGTATTTGACAAATTAAATTAAACGCATATTTTTTTCATATAATTTATTAAATTTAGATAGACGAAGCAGTAGATTTTATAAATAACTTCAATAACAAAAATTATTATTTATTAAATAAAATACTTAGCATTTTTTGTAGAGATCTTTTAATTTCTATAATTCAAAATTTAAGCATATAAAGTGTAAACAATTTTTTTTTCAAGAGAAATAATTTCAACATTTTATTGTTTACAGATCGTAAAAAAAACAATATCAGATTTATTTTGCTGAAGGAATACACTCTTTTTTATTATTTAATGTATTCATATTAAAATCTTAAATTTATAAAGAAAAAAAATAGTATTAAAATCTTTGAGCTGATGTAAATAAAAAAAAAGATTTTTAATTTTATTGTTTAGGTATATTTTTATATTGTCAAATCATAAATATTAAAAATCACTTTGGCAAAGATTTATTACAAAATCCTTAATAACCTATTGCTTATATAAAATAAAAGCGATAAGTTATCTGATCGATCTTATAGATCGATCTCTTATTTGTTGCAAAATTATTGTAACATATCGTTATTGTTATCCCAATAGATAAATAGTATTTATTAAGAAGCAGATTCATTATTTTTATTTAAATATTGTTGTGAATTACAATATTAATATAACCTTTGAAACCCCTGCGAGCGTCTTCACAAACTACCCTCAAATTACAGACTTATTTTGGGGTGCGAAACCATTTACACGCGTTTTTGATTCGCTATGGACTTACGCGGCCTTTGTTGCTATACACAAAGCCTAAAACACACGCTTCAAAGGCTTACATAAAATGTACGAAATATGTTCTAAATGAATTTGTCGCATAATAAAAAAAACACACATACACAAGTACAAGTATATTTTATTATATTACGTAACATTTATAAATAATACAGGGTTTCAATAGATATTCTATTTTTGTGTAAACGTGCATATGCATGTACAAAGTTATCTTTAAAATTGTCTCAGAAATGGGTTGAATTATGAAGCAATATTCCACCGGTAGTTGGTAAGAGCAAATCTCGCAGATTAATAAGGAACTACGGCAGCGACAACTCATTTCAGCTTTTAATTTTTCAGACATCATTTTCATTAGCTACGTTTTCCGTTGTGATGCTCAGCGGGTGGAGTGGAAACGGGGAAACGAAATTACAACGTATATATTAAAATATATTTTTTTAAATTATTTCAACTTCTACGTTTTAAAGTGAAAATTTATTCAAAATTATCAGTCTAATAATTGCTTAAAAAAATATATTGTATAAAAATTTAGTGCTTTTTAAAAATTAAATTCCAAAATTACACTGCATTTCGCATATAAAAAATAAATATCATTATAAGTTTAATATATTATACATAATACTCCTATAAACTACTTTTAAAAGGAAGACTTTTTATAAAATAAATGATGATTTAAAAGAAAGTTTTTGTAGATAAGTTTTAAATCCATCTTTACACATGTAGAAAAACAATTTTTTAAATTTTCTTACTAAAACGTATTAGTAACAAAAATATTTTTTTAAAATCCGTATATCTTATTTGTTCACGTCATATTTCACTACACGGCTTAAAACTACGAAAACGACGATGCTTATATTGCTTGAAAGCAAAATTAGAGAATGATATAATGCTCATTGTAGGGAATTAACCTAAATAGTTTTATCGGGATAGGATATCAATGTAAAATAATATTATTATTTTTAGGCTAAGAAAGCCGACCAGCAATTCCAAAAATCCCACCAGCTCATATATTAGCAAAATTAATTTTTTTTTAACATATTCGATATTTTTGTACGATATGCACGACGTGTCAACATAAAAGGAATACATTTGCTCTACTTCAGGCGAGTCTAACGGTACCTAGCAGTTTCCAGTAATTCTGTTATGTAACAGAGAATTGCCTGTTGGCCCATTTTTTATGATAGGGATAACTGGCGAAGTGAAAACAAAAACTGCTATTGCATACACGAATTTTTTCTACTATTTGTATCTTCATTCAGATATATTTTTACCCAAATAGTCCACGAAATATGCTTCACTAAACATAGGTGCTAAATATTAAGAATAAGTAAGTCTTAATAAATATATTTAAAGCAAAAATGTATTTGAAAAACTTGTGCAAAATGTATGTTTTTTTTTATTAAAGATTTTCATTGGAAAATAATGTAATGTTAGTTTTCTGTTACCATCTACAGATAGGTTGTACTCGACGATATCTCATTAATTATTATCCAAGGGGCTAAAAAAAATAAGTTCGTCTTTTTAGAAAATATATAGGCGGATATTTTCAAAAAGCATTTCTGTTGAGCTTGTAGAGTAACCAAAAATTATATTATATGAAAAATAAAATTCAGGGAAATTACAATAAAAAACAAAAGTTATATAAAAAATACATACTTACATTTATTTATTGTATTTTATTTCAATGAATTTACACACGTAGTGGATATTTACAATATTTTTTTCCAACCATTCTTATACTTTGATATCAAAGTGTTACATAGCTTTGGAAGATGGGAGGGATCGCGTATCACACATTTTCTATCTCTTTCTTTTTTGCCAACGATTCGACCTCCGATGTTAAGGTAATCGTCTGTGGCGAAGTTGCGATTTTACAACTGCGTCATCGTCGAAGAGACGGCGCAGACAATATTTATATGTTTAATATAAATAATATATATAGGAATAGCGACAGAATAAAAAAGCAATAGCTAAATACAATACGAATTACTCAAATAAATATATAAAACAAATTATAGTGTTTCATCTTGATAAATAAATATTTTTTCAAATAATTTTTTTTTCGAAATTTACCTGTAGCTCGTAAATGAAAGCGCCGCCATTTTTAAAGGCTGCGAACTTCAATTAGCGCTCGTCGTTAATTTTCTGTTAAGAGTCGTTGCAATTAGATTAGTAAGGCTCGACTACGCTGTAGACGCTGTCCGCTACGGAATCCAAACGATCTATGTAAATTGCAAAGAAATTGCTTCGGAAAACTTTTTTTATTATTTATTTTTTCATGCTTTGCTTTCAAATCCTATTGGGAACTTCAATTAACGCAGACCATACGAATGTATATTAAAAGCTAGATTTCAATAAGGCGAACGACTAAAATGAACATTTGCTATTATGCAGCATGATGAGTTTCTATAATTGTATTAAATAAATAATTATACACACTTCTCTCATAATATCCGAATGGAAGTTGTTTAAATCAAATTCGGAAAACGATTTCTCATGTAAGTATTTTGTATGGATGTGTATGTTACAATAGATCTATTTTTAAAATAATATTAAAAAAATATTTTTGATAAAGAAAGACAATATAAATTTCTGTCATATATTCGATTGAAGTTTTTTTATTATTATTTTTTAATCTACCATTTTTATATTAAAACGTTTATATATAATATGTTTTATTAATAAATACTATATCGTTAATCTATTGAGGAAAAGAAAAATAAATAAAACAACATAGCTTTTAAGATATAAAGCTGCTCATTTGGTTTAAATAACAAATAAATATTTTGGTTTAAGTCCAAGCTAAATTATTATTACGCTCAATATGTGTTTACACATAATCGTTTATATAAAAAAATTCAGATGTCGCTACTAAGCTTTAAAAATATATTTTTAAAAATTGGTTCAAATCTTTGTTGAAAATGGCTTATGACTTGAATATATATTTTTTACCAAATCTCAAGTAGAATAGTCTAAATGTGATATTATTTGTATTTTAAAAGCCATTTAAATATTAAAATTGTAAAAAAATTAAAACACGAGATGAACATTGTTTTTTTTATTATTACGTACACATAAAATTGCTTTACATTTTTTTCTTCAATATACTAATATTAATATTATACATATATATTTATTATTTGTATACAGATTCAATTATTGATTTATTTAGGACACATCAAATAACTTTCGTACGCACATCATAGATTGAAAAAAACATAATAAAATATAATAATGCAATATGAACAGTATACATGTTGTATTAGGCTCTTTGCGACATAGCTGTATTATTTATTTTTTATTACAAAAATTTTCAGTACGTTCATAAAAATAATTTATTTCGTCAATGCGAGATCGTATACAAAGTCGTATTATCATAATATAGTAAAGTTAAGTGTTTCATATTTAAATATGAACGTTAACAGACAGACAGAAAAGTATAATAATGATAAATGTACTCAAAAATAGTTACAAAAGCGCATATAAAATTACATCATATGCACTTTGAATAATATCTATTACCCCGTCGCTTATATAATTGTTTAGTTTTCTTTACTATGTATATATATTTATGTATATTAATTGGTAAAATCACATTAATAGTTTAAAATGTTACGGACTAGACTAAATCTTACTTAAACATTAGAACATTTTCTATATATTATTTATTGTGTTTCCGTATACTCGAGTCAGTTTTAACATTTAACTTAATATTCCCGAAAAATCATACACGTTTAATATATTATTCATTATTATTATTTCACATTTAATTTTATTATACAAAATATGTCCAGTCGAAATTATTTCCACGTCGATGTTTATGATTTTATATGCAAATTTATTGCGAATATTGTAGTATATTTTTACAGTAAGGTTATGTTGTAATGTTGCGAAGTGTGAAAATTCACTTGAAAAATCGCAGCATCATTATTATTGAGAACACAAATTATTGTTATCTTCATATCTTTAATTGTACATTATTTTATTAATGTTTTACGCACAACCCAAACTCACGGTTATCTTGCACTCAACAATGTTTTTTATAACTACAAATAAATGTTTAAATAATATTAAAACTGGTTAAATGACGTTTTATGAAATACATATTACAAATAGGCAATACAGTTAAATATTATAATGTCTAATAGTATAATATTGTATATTTTTCACAACCTATTGCACATTAGATATTATTGTAAAATTTGAACTTACCTGGAAATATAATATTTTATACATTTATTGTAAAAATGGTAAGAAAAGGTTCGATTTTTACAAAACAAATTGAGAGATTAGATTTAATCAGGCAATAATATACAATTAAAACGTCAATTAGCCTAAAATACACGAATTAAAAGATAATTTAAAATTTGTTTAATTTTTGGTACAAGAAATTTAGATATATATATATATATATATATATATATATATATATATATATATATATATATATATATATATATATATATATATATATATATATATATATATATATATTTTAAATCTAAAAGAATAGATACAAAAAATAATATTTTAAAAAGGGCGATTGTGCTAAGATTACGTACATTTTATTTAGGCACAATTAAATGTAATAAATAAATATTAATTTAAAAAATAGTAGTACCATTTCTTTAAGTTTGTTTTAATTTAAGTACTCCATTAGCATGCTAACATAGTTTTGGTTTCGGTAGAAAATTTCAGGTACAGGCTGAGCCATCTAATTAGGTTTAAGATTTTATAGAATATATTACTAACACACAACGTTCTCTAATGGTATTTCCAGATTTTGCTATAAAAATAACCACAATTATTATAATATGAAAAATGTTTGATATATGGAGGTGTTCGCAAAAATACAAAACAAAAATAAAAATGTAGCGGCACCTTCCTCCATTAAGAAATAAATTATAACATTAAGTCTTTTTTTATATTCTGTTAATATTTATATGTATGTTACGATTTAATTTGTCTATAAACAATTAGCTGTATTAGCTAAATAAATGATTAAAATAAATAATTAAATATTTCCTGAAAATCAATTAGTCAATTACATTTTAATAGTTTTCAGTCTGCATTTGTATTTTGAAGATTTTTTAAATAATATCTTCCGTTATATAAAAATAGATTTCCTTTGATAGCACAGTATTTTACTTAAAAAAGGAAAGGTGTCAAGTTAGATAAGTAACGCAGTGTTTCAGGAGAGTAAAAAGCATCATTTTCTCAAAATCTTCACGAATATTTTGTCAAATCATACTCAATATTCAATAAAAGGTTATTTGACGCTATTGTGCTACAATTTTACGAACGAGTAAGACTATGATATACTATATTGATAGTCTTAAGTGTAATTTTGTAATTCAAAAAGAACGATATGTGGTTATTACTAAATTTATCCCATGTTTTTTTCACAACAAAAAATATAATGTGATCAACAACATACACTTTCTTAGTAATAAGTCTACAAGAAAGATGGTAGATGCTGTGTTGCTTTAATTGACAGAAATTTAAAATTAAATTATTTTAACTAGTTTTTTTTTTTATAATTTTTGCCATTTTGGATTTATAAATTCGCACGATTTTTAATATTTTGGGTTATTGTTGGTCTAATTTTTTGAGACTCATTTCCTACATAATCAACTAGAATTTAAATCAGCAACTTAAATAAATGTATAGCAATTAAAGATTTGTTTGTAAATATGATACAATATGAAATTAATGAATTTAACGGAGTCACATAAAACTCGAAAATCGACTGTAAGAAACATAGGAGAACAAAATTTTATACTTTTTGAATTCTGATTATTTTTAGAATGTATAAATAGCAGAGCACGGTATTGACTTTTTTCTGTGAATATGTCATGCGCAAAGAAAAATATTTTCTTTAAAAAAAATTGTATAAATATTTCTAAGATAGCGACAAAAATCAAATATGGAATCTGAAAAAATCATAAATGCATTTTTTATTGATTGTACAAAAAATATTTTTTCGACTTTAGAAAGAGTTTTAATTTTAGCTTAAAATCAATGCGTTTTGTATTGTGCATCAGTAATACAAATCAGTCAATATTAGTATTTTGATTGTAGTAGAGATATTCAAAGAACGTAATGTTAACATATTGATAACATTAAATTTTATAATAATAAAAAAAACTTTTAAGTTATACATATTTTTGAGAAGAAAATATGTATAACTTAAAGGTTAGCACCAAAGCAACCACTCTCAATACATTTTTATCTGACTGAACTAGTTTTTTTAAATAGGCCTATAAATGCCCATTTGCTATAAATATCTGCTTATTTTGTGCAAATTGTAAGTATGTTGATTTTTAAAGTCACAATTATCCATGTTGATAATCTTGTCAGTGTAAATTGACCAACTTCATTATTGGTAACTTGCCAGGAAAAACAGTTATTTGAAGCCATTTTGCAGTGTTTCTCTCAGTGACAATAAAGTTAAGAACTATTTTGCTATTTCGGTTTTCATAGTATAAGTATCGAGATAGTGGAATAAAAGTGGAATTCTTAAGAAAATTTTATCTAAAGAAGTTAGTCGGCTTACCGATCGTTCACACTACAACGGCGAAATTTATTTTTAACGTGTTTCTTCCAATTCTCACTTCTAGGAAGTGGTAACAGTGTGCCGTCACCATTGTAGTGAGATCGCTCAGTTAGGTTTGTTAGGTTATATATTAAATCAGCGTGAACAAATCTTCAATTCTTAAATTCAAAAACCCTGATCAACTCAATGACTCAACCTGCTTTTTCCTGAATCGGTTGCATTTTTTATTACAAAAACGAAAATATAATAACATTGTTGGGCATGTCGTTTATCCTTTGTCCTAATAGTGTTGATAGGAATGTGCGGTGAGGTTGCGTCAATAGACGGGGCTGTTGTGCGCGTCGCAGGGCAGCTGGAGGTAGGGTGGCGGCGGAGGCGCCGACGGCGGGGCGAGCTCTGAAGCGCGCCTGCGCAGAGCGGCGATGCTGTGACCGCGCCACACCTCGCCCTCGCCGGGGGATCCGCCCTCGCGCACCGGCGACCCTTCGCCCCCGCCACCGCCGCCGCCTCCGCCCATGTTGTTGCAGTACGACATCATGGTGTCGCCTGAAACCAGAAATACACATGAATTTTTTTCTTGACTTGCCTTTACGAAGACACAGTTACAGCTTCAACTACAAAACTGTATTCAATTCCTTAGTAGATACATACATACGCCTTATAAGTTTATCGATCATTAACAATATGACACGCGCGGTAAAATTCATGTCACAAGCAACATATTCGTCTCGTGCACGTCATAGTGGGAACGATCGGTTATTTTAATGCATATACTCGTTACCGAGCGTTCCCACTGCAACGGCACCGACACGATTTTATTGCTTTTGACTTCTGAGAAGTAATAATTGTTTTTGCGCCCTCCTATTGACCAAAATTCGGTTTGAATATATTTTGACCAATACACTCATAATAGAATTCTGTAAGGATAGCTATCATATTTTTAAAACATAGTGCAATAAAAGTGCGGATAAACTAAGGAGTCTGTATGTACTTCTCCTTCTGCCTATTTCCCATGTGAGATTAGTTGGTTTACTTTGTATTTTAGACTTGACCTAGTGACAGTTCTAAAAATATAATTAGTTTTATAACTTTCATTAGGTTAGGTTTGGGTTTGAATACCGACGTTTCGCAATTGTCAAATTGAGTTTTATGGACATTTTAGAGCAGCGTGTAATTTCATTAGTTAAATTATATTTTCGCTAGTAGTAATATATACCTATTGGTGGAAATGTATTCGGACTTAAGTAGTGACAATATTACTCTACTAAAAACACACATTCACTGTAACATTTATTATTTAAGTATGTAAATGTATAATTACTACGTAACAAAATAATCCTACATCTGCTAGATAAATTATATTTTCACTGGGAAAAATATATATCTACTGGTGAAAATGTATTCCGATATTATTTCACTTAAATGACGAATTAAAAAAATATTTTATCTAAATATGCTGGAAGAAAACCATTAAAAATAATAATAATTCTAATCGTAATTAT
Organism: Plectrocnemia conspersa; assembly: GCF_051122295.1. Classification (NCBI taxonomy): domain Eukaryota; kingdom Metazoa; phylum Arthropoda; class Insecta; order Trichoptera; family Polycentropodidae; genus Plectrocnemia; species Plectrocnemia conspersa. Next base: position 13,435,137 of record NW_028277165.1, read on the forward strand.
GATCACAAATCACATATGATGTTTTTTATAATGCGACTTTTCCTCAATAATTGTTTAAATTTTTTCCGAAAAATGCTTATTTCTTAGAAAAATATGCAGCTATAAGTCAAGAAACGCGTCAAGGAAAGTATATATAAAATATTTTATTTAAAATAGTCGTGACAGAATTCTTAAATAAATAAGAAAGTATGCTCGAATGTTTAAAATTTTGCAACTTTCCGAGACCGATGATTTTTATTTAAAAAAATATCTTATTGAATTTCCCAAAATATTGCTTTCTCATCAAATATGAATGAGATTTAAAAGTAAAAATTAAGCATGATTATGAAACAACTCGCACATGATTAAAATTAACCCAACTGTCAGTAAACATTCTCATCTCTAAAGTATTTGTGAATTGCACAACATAAACAACGCCACTGCGCATATTAAACGCTAGTAGTGGATTTGCTCACGACACGTACACATGCACACAAGACAATATTTACACATCATACTTACAAAACTCTCCTAAGGAATTGAGGCCATAATGCGCTTGGTAAACGCCTCCTCCGTTGCCAGCCATAGCCGAGCTGATCGGCAAGGATGGCGTAAGAGGAGAAGCTTGACTCATTTGACTCATCTGTCCGAAGCCACCTACGGACATGCCTCCTTGACTCAGTTGACTCAAACCTGAAAATATTGACGAATCGTTAGGCATTTGAAAAAATATTCAAGGTGATCCCACAAGTCGCATTACTTTTTTATTTTATTTATTACATTTATTATAGAAAAAATCACAATCAAGCCATCAGTGGCGATACTAAGTTGTCACTTAAAACGAGGACAATTTAAATGAGCAATAAATAAAATATTTGCTCCATAAAATAAATCGTTTGTGCATTACTGCTCAGAACACCTTATGAATTATATTACTCTCTGCAACGAATCATTTTCTGAAGAAAAATACGAAATGAATGCACAAACAATTTGTTTTATGAAACAAAGTATTTATTCAAATGCACATATCTCTGTTAAGTCGCACCTCTTTAAAATCCACAATGCTATAAAAATACACATATATATGATTTTTATTTAAAATAATAAAATTAGGAAATTTTTGCGTACTTAATCCTATAACAAAAAGTTAAACATATCATAAAGGTAACTCATATGCACGTATCAAAGTTTAGCGACGAATTAAATATGTCTGTAAAACTATACATGATTTTATTTTAAGATAATATGAAAGCCTACACAAAAATGCATTTAAAATTTAAAAAATGAATGTTTTGAATTCATATTTTTATGCATTCTTAAAATATTATTTATAAATAATATGGCATCTTTATTCTTAGTAATGCATTAGAAAAATAAGCATATGGATCTTTTGGCAAGTGATAAAGCAATGTATATGAATTTAAAGTAAATTGTAGATCTTCGAGGATAGGTGATAAACTGTAAAATGTAATTTTGATGACTTGGTGTTTTTATTACACTAAGAACAACTACTGTGTAAATTTCTCCAACCAGCAAGATAATAAAGAAAGTGAAATGAATATTTTTATTTTTGTTATAATAACTTTTGCTGAATATTGATTTACCATTAAAAAATATTATTTATTCCACTAACCACTGTTTCACATATCATAGTAAATAGCAATACTTAAGAAAATAGAACAATTCTTCTTGTTATTATATGAGTAAAATAACATCTCAATTTTTATAATATTTATATATTTTGTATATTTTTAAAAATTTATTTTTATATGTATTTTTACATATTTCATATTTTTTTATAAATTTTATATATATTTTATAAATTAACAGATCAACAACATCTAAATCCTACCACATATTATATGAGTAAAATAACATCTTAATTTAACGCATTGGGTGGCTAATAAAGCCTAAATATTTTGTTTAGGGAAATAGTAGTTTATTAGCAAAATATTCTTAATTTTCACACTAGGTATGTAATTGTTTTTTTAATATAGAAATATCAAAAAGAAAATGTGCTATATTACAATATATATATTTAATTTATGTCTGTATTTATATTTACTGATCTTTATACATCTATGTATTATATGAACATGGTCTGCACTCTTGCCGGTCCCAAACCCGGATAAAGGAGTATGGTCTCTATCGTGGGGCTAACCACCCAAGATGAAGAAATACAACTGGTTACGAAAAAGTCACTAATAAATAATACACCCGGCCCGATTCATTATAAGTGAATCTGGATAAACTACTGAACGTGGAAACAATGTTACAACTAGGAAAGATGTAAATAATAGTGGAAGTAATATAAAGAATCAAGATAGATCTAGTAGCCTTACAAGAAATCAGAAAAGGCGTTTAATAAAATGGGTAAATGATTGTATAATAAAAATATTTTTATTAAAAATCACATATCTTTCGTATGTATCAAATTAAATCTAAATAAGTTTTACTACTGCCGCTCTAAAATACTGATCATATATATTATATTATTATTATTGATCGTTTTATTTAAAAGCTACTGACCGTTTATTTGAAAGGTACTGATTATTTAATTGTGTTTTTTTATATATTCTGATTGAGCTTTCTTATAAATTAATTATTAATAGTATTTGTACTAGTCTAAAGTACGCTGGAATTTTTCTGTATAATTTATAGATATTAATAAAAACATTTTTTAAAATTGTGTGATGACAATCGTATTGTACTATTTTTTAATCCGACTATAGTTAAATAATTAAGTCTCGTTGTTATATATCGACACAGTATTAAAAAAATGCTTACCGGGTCCCATTGAGGCTACGCCCCACGCAGGGGCGCACAGTCCGTCGCCAGGGGGACCAAAGGGCGGGAGCCCGTGCGACGGTAAAAGGGAGCCAGGTGATCTGAACACGTTCGTTGACTTCTTGCGTTTCTTCCATTTGGCTCGTCGATTCTGGAACCAGACCTGCGAGCAGAAACGTAGGGTTAGCTTTTTAATCGATGGTAATATGTTTTAGGAAGAGGTGTGGCGCAATTATCCTAAAACGTGAATACGCGCAGGGGAGAATCGCCACGTCATCGCAGTAGCTTTTTGTAACTGGGCAGATTGCTTGATTTCATGTGTATTGGTGTTTATGTGATATGATGTGTTTGGATATCATCAGATTTGAATAAGCGCTTTGTGTTTTGGCGTAATATATAATTGTGATTAATGGAAGTAATTAATTATTTTAAGCAAGTGTAAGAGTTTGGTATCGAAACGTTTTGTAGATTCTAAGAATAATATATGATTACAAATTTACCTTAATAATATATTAATTGAAAAATAAAAATATAATAGAAAAAGTCTTAGGAAGCGTAATTTTACTCTGTTGGTATTACTGCCGTTTCTGTTAGGGTCCGCGTGTAGAAGAAGAGTTTGCCAGTTCTCATTAACAGCAACGAGGTGCTTGTAGGTGTGTTTAAAAAAGTGTCAGTTTCTCATCTTGTAATGTGTGAAGCTCGTTAACTGAACCATTTCTTTTATGCGAAGAGAGTAGTTCATTTCCAGAACCGTTTATTAGAAATTTATGAAAAAGGAAATTTTGTCCGCAATATATGCCGAAAAAAATGTCGCAGAACAGGTTTATAAAATACAGTAAAAATCCTAGTATTTTCATTTCTCGAAAAATGAGAATTTTCGAGATTTTTTTATGAATGAAAAAATGTATGTAATACAGTCAAGTATTTCAGATACATTATTGCATATTATTCTTAAAATAACATTTTAAAAACACAATGAGACTTCTCAATTTGACATTTTTCTTGAGAAATTCTTGAGATATATTTCTCAAAAAGAAACACTATGTAGAGGTATATTTTAGATTATATGTATATATATTTCTTGTAATTTGCACTTAAATTAAATAAAATTAAAATAATCAATGCGATTTATTGACATCACAGTTTCTGTTTTTAATAAATAAATTTATATTTATCTTTATAGCAAATTAATTATTTTTTGATGAATACCATTGCTGATTGAAAAAAGGCATTTTTTTCCTATTTTAATTATTATAAAAATTATTAATAATAAATATTATTATCGATTAAGATTTTCTGATGAATTAAATAAAACTATTTTGAAAAACTCTATTGTGTAAGAGATATATTAAACAAAAATCGTATGTATATTTAAATACATTAGTATTTCGTACTGGTTATTAATATTCGTTATCAGCATTTCTAGAATGTGCCTATTTTTAAACAAATAAAAATATATAAAGAAACTCGAGTCTCTAGAATCCTTAATACATATGATAAGTGCACTCATGAAGGTCCATTTGGTAATCCCAGGATAACTTTGCATTATGTACAATATTTTTTATGTGATGATATAAATTAATAATAAATTGATTGTGGTAATTTTTGTTCTAAAAATGTCTATATATGTTCTTAATAATAAATGCCAATTATGAACACAAGCATTTGAAATTTCAGGCTAAAATAGTAAAGCGTATATTTTCCCTTTGCGGAAAATTACTTCTGATATAAACGCGCGTCGGTAAGCCAAAATAAATAATGGAAGGAAAACGCTGCGACTGACACATTCCAAATGGACTTTCGTCCGCTCTTCTTTTACCCCTCCCTTCCTCCTGCTCCTATCTTAGCGAATTCTACTCCCACTATTTTTTCAGGCCCGGATGGATGGCTGGCTGGTTCTTCTCCCTTTTTCCGGAGATTTTTTCCATTATGGTCCCGGCGCTTTTCCTAACCTCCCCCATTTTCTCCCGCCTACCTGCCGCGTGGGCGGGCGGTCGCTTCCCCGAAAGTGATTCGTTTTCCTCCAAGACACGGGCGCAAAGTAAAAAGCTCTCGCTTTTATCTGCATCCGTTTCCCTTTGCTTTACAGGCGATATTAACGCTGTTGAATTACGTCAAGATTTTCAAACATTTCATGTCCCCTTTATATTTATTTTTATTGAAATACGTTTTTATTACGTAACACGTACGCGTAAGAAAGAAGGTGGAAGGAGCGACTACCATTCTTATTATTAAATATTTGTATTGTAACCGTTGAGAAATCAGCAGAGAGTACATTCAAATAATATTATTTAAATGCAAATTTTCTGTATTTATAATATATGCAAAATATAATTTATTGTACTGTATATATTATTTATTTCTTGATGAAATTTTTTTAATAATTAAAAACTATAAGTAAAAATAATTTTATAGCAAAATCGTATACTATATTGATATTGTGATGTACAGTACAACAAACTGTCAAAAAAACAGTTTATGCTATAGATAAATATAGTCGATGAAAGTTAATGTGTTATGTTAATATATCGTGATTTAAATTAACGATAAACATTGATTTTTTGTAAAAAATAGGTGCTGGAACTTACAAATTGTTATTATTTATTAAAAAATGTATATTTAGTTCTTAAAATAAATTAAATTTATTGTATTTATGTACTTTTCGACTCATTTTCTTGCTAATAGTAGATTTCTATCTATGACCAAATGTTGAAATTTGAGTCAACACAGATCAACATACTTTAAAAGATCTAGAACTCTCAGAGGTTATCCGAAGAGTTTGATAAACGAAAGTGCAGAAATTGTCAAAAAAATTCATTCTAAAACCTCCGACACAGTACTGAACGTAGTTTATTTTTTCTTATTGTGGTTGATTTATAAATTATCAATGAAATTTTATTTTTGGATTGAATACTTTCCTTAACCTCAGTTTTCCTCATTTCTTCAATTGTATGATTAACAATGTTAATACACGCATTTTTAAAATGATGAATACGATTATTTCAACTCCAAATAGTTACAGATCAATTTCTGTTTCAAGATAATCGAATAATTGATTATCATTTGCTACTTTATATGCAATTTAAAACTTTTTGCAGTTACTATTATTTTGCGAGATAATGGCGTTAAAAACATAAATAGTTTTTGATTTCAGCAACTATTTTAATGCTGTTTTATGTGCAGCAGATTCTCTGTGATCAAAATTATTGTTGGTCTATTAATAATTAATTAATCTCCTTGTTGGTCTATTCTTTGTAAAGTTTTATACCAATACAAAATGTTCAGGACACTCAATACTCATTTATTCCTATACTTATTATTTTTTGTCAATTACGATTATCTGGAAGAACCTTATGAGAAAAAAAGTGCGTAAAAAATTATAAATCCGTTTCTTTTAATAACATATTTTTGTGATTGCTGATTGTGATATATCTGATCAATTAATATATTATTATTTTAATAATTGTTTTAGAATATTGCAATAATATTTATTTTAAAAAGATTTATCTTTCGTATACATAATTCTTTTTAATAAGTTTATGTAAATATTATAAAATAAAAAAGTAAATATTGCACAATTCTACTTTAAATTTTACAATCAATGTTTATATGTCAATCCCCTACAATGATCACTATTTTATTCTTTATTTTCAAGCAATATAGATTTTCGTAGTTTTAAGCCATGAAAATGTCGTTTTTAATAAATTAATTGTATTAACTTAAAAAAATAGAAATGGAAAAAATGGGTACTACCGGTATTTCATTTTGTAATACCAATAGTATCGAAGATCGATTTTGCCCTAATACTAGTAATACCGGTATCGGCACTATTGGTATTGCAATCCCTAGTCAAGGAGGAGTACGGACGACAACCTTCACATTAGTTCAGTCAGAAATTATTAATTAGTTAATTTCGATCTTGAAAACGCGTTGAAGTTTATGAATTCAGAATATATTTTTATACATATAAATAAATTTAGTTTGTCTTTGTGGTAATATATAGTGTAATAAAAAAATACAATTATCCGAAGAAGCAGTACGTAGTCTAAATAAATAGACATAGAGTATCTTATAAGTGCCCAAGAATGAGAATTCTATAAAAAATATCACATATTTACGTTAAAAAATATCACACGTATGTAAATACAATATGCATATGTATATTTTTTTCAAAAAAGCATTAAAAATATTTTTACTGCAAAATAAAATATTTGTTGTATGTAATTTATAATATGATGTATAGTTTTAGTGATTCAGCTAGACATTCATGTAGTATATTTACTTATATATTAGTATGTCAAAATCTATTTCATTGTAACGATTAGCATGTATTATTTTATTTTCATGCGTGTATATCACGTGAATCTTATACGAATGTCTGAAAATTTGCAATCGCCTTTCCGTTATTCAGACGTACGTGTATATTGAACTGCAAACATCACGTGGAATTTGATTAATAAATCACGAAAATAAAAACATGCTAATTTTTCAAGGATTTCGTTTGTTTTAGAGTGATTTATATGAATTTTATACATGTATATCAGTAGCAAAAATATAAACGCATCGCAGTTCCTTTCGGTTTCCTTCCCTTGTTCGCCATTCAAGCATAGGCAACACTGCAACGCCTATGGTTCAACATAAAAATTAAATATTCACGTCCAATTTAATTCTTAACGAGGGATGACGGCGGGGTGCCAAAAAGCTAGGGGAGGTTTCTGGTGTATTTTAAACTAATGCTAAAAACACATGAATATGTGGTAAGATATGTTTGTGTGTATTTATCAAATGAAAATAAATAAAATTTCAATTCTAATCTTGTAAAACACTTATTATTATCCGAATTACCTAAAGCGTTATATCGTCTTAGAGTGTTAACGCTCTAAAGCACTTAGAAAGCTTACCGGATTAAAACTTTGGAAGTATTAAAATTAGTTTAGGAAGAGATCTCTTGCGTTACAATTTCTCAACAATATGGCTAAATCTAATATAAAATATGTGTTTCATAAACACGCTGATGGAATTTAAGTGCATATAATAGGATATTTATTTATATTTTTAACCAGAGCAAGGTATGGAAGACCCGCGTTGATTGCACGTCAGTATAGAGTAGACTGTCGTTATCAATCAGGAGGGATAAAAGTGCGCGAAATTGTGTCGCTTTATAGTTGGGGTTGCTTTGTGCTGACCCCAGGGGGCAAAACTGCTCCCACTGGGACTTTGATACACACCGGTGCATTAGCGATCTGGATAGGTGAAGTTTCCAGAGGCGAATCAGGAATCGTGAATTTTATTCAATTTATCACTGTATATATGATAATATTCAACGTGCTTAAAATAAATGCATATAGTCGAATTAACCTAAATATTGCATGATTAATAATTAGATATATGTTATTTTTTTATTCTGAATATATAGCAATAATATATATAACTAATAAAAAATAAACAACCAAAAAAAAAAATATTAATTGATTAGTATTGGGCATTACAGTTTATCGCAACAATTTTTATTTTGATGTTTACATAATTTATAACTTCTAATATTTTTACTATTGTATATTAAGTTTAATTTAAATAATGTTTATTTACAGTAACATTTTTTTTACGGTTAAATAGATTGTTATCGTAGGTATGTGTACACATTAATTTAATAAATAATACTAAATTACGTTAGTTATATACATAATGTATTATATTTATCAAACCACTGGAGAATGATTCAAGATATACATATGCAATTCTTCATACATACATTTGTACATATACAACATATCCAATTCAAAAGATTTTTATTTACATTATAAGATAAATCAGGTATTTAATATAAAAAATAGTGATTCCAGAAAAAATACTATTCTTAAATGGTTCAATTTTTTATTATTGCTTTTCTTGTGTTTCATTATTTATAAGCAGATAAATATTGTTTAGTATTTAGTTAAATATACCGTATCATAAATCATATATGTTGAAAAACGATGATTGTTACTTACAAATAAATTTATTAATTTTATCATGAATAATATTATTTTATAACAGGGTAACACATTATTTTTCTATTAAAATATATAATTGAAAGTTTAGCTTTTACTTTGAATTAAAAATATAATAAAAAAGGTAATATTATTTAACTATACTAATAAAATAATTTTGTAAATTTTATAAAGAATTCTTTACATTGCTTTTATTTTGTGAATATTTAGTTATAAAATGTTAAGCAAACTTATTTTTACATTATCAGAAAAAATATATTTCTTGACACGTTGAAAAATATCGTGGGACGTGACCTTTGAATATATCGCTATTATTTCTCGTGAAAAAGTGAAACAAACATGAATCGCATTGTCAAGAGCGAATAATAAATTTATATTTATATTTTGACTATATTTTTTTTTATGAGTTCGATCCCCTGTTTCGGATTGTTGCGGTGGAATCTGCGAAAAGGGATGCTGAGTTGACACCCCCGTACAGAAACGAATGGCATTACGTTGTATAAATATTAATGTGGAGGATAATTTAGTGTGGCTAGTGGGGTTATCGCAGATGCTTATAAGACCAACATTTTATAGATAACGTGATCATAATACAGAATCATTACCATATGGCCACAAACTCTGCATTATTTTATTATTTTAATAAATACTCGGAAGTCTATATTTAAATCTAAACCTATTTCAAAACTGTTTATTATTAACGAAGCGTTAATTAAAACCAATTATTTGAGTAATAACAAAATTAATTAATGCGTTTTAGAAACCAGTGAATAAATTTAGCTGTAGCCGGTTAAATTTTGAACGTATTGATTGTCGAGCAAGTTGACAATGCGGTTGATGTCAAACCGTTTTCGACAGACGGTCCGCAAAAATCTTTAGTTCAACGTACTGTCGAAATAGAAGTAAAAGTAAGGTTTGTCGCTTGTGTACTGGAATGAAAATAAAAAATCAATAAACCAACGTTCGAGGTCCGGTAGAAGGCGAAAATAATTGATTAACACAAAACATCCGAGTCGCGGTTCATTTGCCAATAATTAAAAGTACTTCGAGTTAGAGCTCAACATTTTTAAAACAACTTCAGTTAATTATCAATCGACCCATTACAAAACAAGCGTTTGTGTTTTTTTTATTTAGTGAATGAGGTATGAATACTGCATTTACTGCAAACGATTTTTTAAATTTATATTGTGAATCAAAATAAATGGCAAGTGTTATCATAATTATAACCGCTCTATATCTATCATCATTAATATTAAATTACTTTTTAAAATAACCTTGATCATTAGTTAAATTCTTATGGTAATAACTATTTTAGAATAAAAATAAAATTTTGTTGCTGGGAGTAGAAAGTTAAAGGTGTTCAAATATTTTAAATTTAAAGTCATATAGTAGCTTAATTAGACTGTACGTCAAGAGACACCTTGATTCGTTTGTAAAATTACATGATGTTGAACAGCGCGCAAACACTTTAATATTACACAAAACATCTTGTTTTCCCGATAAAATCTCTAATACGAAAAAACTAGGCTTCATAGCTAAAAATATTTTGTCTAAAACACGATTTTCGTAGCGACTATTATAACACAAAATTCACCTCGTTCTACTTTAAAAGTTCATAATTATATACAACAATTTTATATTAATATAATATTTACGCAATATAAAAATTAATTAATGTTACCTAGAATATAGAAAATATTAAATTTATCTACAATATTTTCTTATTTAAAAACAGTTTTTGCCAATTAAGTTAGTTCTCGATATATATATTTTTATGTATAAAAAATTAACACCAACAATAATTTTACTTATATGACATTGTCGATTTAATTTAAAAATTTTATTGAACATTTCTAATATATAGTTAACAAATTTAAAAAGATATACAAAACCTCAAAAAACACCTGTACTGTCGAATAAAACATTCAAAACTTCTGTTTGTAAACTGTTAAATGCAATACAACTACTATATTTAGTTTAAAGGAAATGGACAAAATTTCCATCTATCTTTGTCGCATTTCACTAATGCCTTGTGTATTTAACAGAAGCCACTATAAATCCCGCTGCAAAATAAAATGCATGTACACGCCTGCGGTACAGTACAAAAGCCATTTTAAATCCAATCAAAGTCACCCCTAAGATCAACATATTAACGAATGAACCTAATATTTTTATATTATTAAATAAGTTTATCATAAAGTTATCGAATTAGCTCTTGCGTATATAAAACAACAAAAAAGTGGCGTGAATGTTTGTTATTAGAACCCTTTGTCAAAAGTCGAAGGAAATAAACACGGTTGGGGTGAACAAATTTCATTAGACAGGGGTTGGTTTGGTCGGATAATCTTATACCGATTACCTATTTACATTTAATATCCCGTAATATCTGCCAGCACCCCATGCACTATGTTTAATATGGTGTGTAAAGCGCAATGAAACGCCAATGAAAACCATTGGTGATTGAGCGTATACAAAAATAATTAAATGTCTGAATATTAAGGTCAACAATTATTTTATCCCATATTTAAAATTCTATGGGTTTGTTTGGTTTATTATTGCAAGAGTATTTACTGATATGTATTATTGGCAAAGAGCCTTAAAGTTAAATTTAACTGACAAATAAAGATTATGAGATGTACAAATTTAATACATGATGCATTTTTTAAATTTGGTTCGCTTTTTTTTATTGGTTGAGCACGTTTGTACTACTGTCTATGATATGAATGCAAACTGTTTTCCATATTAGACGCGTAGTTTGCATATGGTAGTCAAGTATTTACGACGCATTTGGTCAGAGTTGTCGAGAGGGGAGGGAAAGGGAGCAAATTCCCGGGGCGCAACTCTGGAAAAAATCATGGCAAGAATATATGTATAAAAAAGTAAAAACTGACCTCAAATATCTGAAGTAAACTACAGTTGTTTGAAATGTACCTATATACTGATGTATTTCAGGTATAAGTTACTTCAGCCATTTTTATACATACAAAAAAAGAGCGAAACATTGCTTTCAAAAGCACCCATTTTATAGGTAGTTTTTTAACAATAAACATTATTATTTAAAAAGACAGATTGTAGTTTTTGATGCGGCTTCACTTGTGTTAAAATTTGTTTGCAAATCATTGTTGGTTTTATTGCTTTTTGCATGTTTAAAAATATTAGACATGAGAGGAAATATTTAACGAATGTAAATTAGTAGCAGTAAATTTAGGTATTCGATCTGAATTTTTAGGTCGAATATCTAAGGAAGAAGCAAAGAAATAACGAAAAATCAACAACAGCGCCAGCTGAATTATATAAATATAATGTATTTATAGATTGTATTATCAGTAATTTGTCTACTAAGTAAATAAATAAAACATTCAGTTTCATGTGGTTAATCTTAAAAGAAAATCTAGAAAAAACAGTCTCAAATCTATCCAAAAAATATTTTTTAAAATATGTGATTTCAGTAAAATCATATCAGAATACATTTTCACCAGTAGATATATATTTTTACCAGTAAAAATATTAATTATGTGGTAGGTGCTAGTACAATTATATGTTTTCAACTTTTCTATATGTATTAATATATTCATTGACATACTAATCATTATTTATTTACATCCGATGTATAAATGTGTATTTTTTGGTTATAGTTATATTTTCACTAGTTAAGTTCAAATACATTTTCACCAGTAGATATATATTTCTACTAGCGAAAATATAATTTAGCTGGTAGGCGCTAAAATTCTGTTCTGCAATGTTTATGAACCTCAATTAGACAGTTGCGAAACGTTCATTTGCTGTTCAAACCCAAACCTAACCTAATGAAAGTTTTAAAACTAATTATAGCTTTAGAACTTTCATAAGGTCAAATTCAAAATAAAAACTAAGCCAACTCATATCGATAGAATATCGTTAGTAATTTATTTAATTTAAGTAATACTAATCCCAGGAATGGAAAATCACAATGTATGTTTAACTATTGCGAAGTAAGTCGCCTACCACCAATTAAAATAAACTATTTCCATTATAGACCTTGCGTGTTAAATATAATGTAACCTCGATTTATAAGTTTTTCGAGACACTAACTTGACATACGAGCAAAAACTGTATTGCATAACATAAAAATAAACTATCATAAATTTAGGTAGTTTTAATTCATTTTAATTTTCCCCATTAATATGGATTAATGACATTTCAATTCATTTCAATAGGAAAAATTGATTTGAAATTCAAGTAATTTTAGTTGAGCTCCGTTATGGAACGAATCAAACTCGTAAGCCTGTATTAATGTATGTATGTACTAATCTATTTAAATAATTTAATTTAGTTTGTTTTTTAAATATTAGATTAATTTTCTATAAATATATATTTTATTTAGTGATAATTTATGTGTTAAAAAAATAAATGATGTTTACAAAGAATAAAAAAATTTAAGATAATTCTTAATGTAAGTATCAGTTTTCTAAGCCTCAATTGTAATTGTGTGTTTAAAATGGCCGTCTAAGGTTCATCTAGAAATCCGTTTTTTTTTCAATGCAAAAGAAGAAACTGACACCAATATTCTGTTTTTTTTTATGCAAGAGGAGAAACTGCTAACTTATTTGTGGTTATCGCAATGAATAATTGAAACAGAGATACTAAGGACAAAATGACACAATCATTTGAAGACTGTTCTTTATTTATGAAAGCTATCAACATTTCTGTACGCGTTGGTGCTAAAAAGAGAGTAGACACAGACGTACATGATTTTGCAAAAAAGTAATTTGTTAAACATATTTTTATTTTGCAAAACATATGTTTTTTTAATATTTTTCACTAAAAGTATATATCACACAGTATCAGCTTTTCATACAATATGGAATCATAAATCACAATAGATTTTACACGATTTAAAAGGTTGACGAGCAACGATAGCGGGTAAATGAAACTAATCCTATAATACGTCTGACTGCTGGCAACGCTTACTTCGTTGCATTTTGTAAAACTTGATGAAAGATCTGACTCGGATTTAATTTATTTAACGAAACTATGCGACATTAACATATATTAAAATATCTTTGCATGTGCATATATGATTTAACGAACGCACACGAGGGATATAGAGAGCGTTTATTTGGGATACGAATATTCGCCTCGACTTGCAGGTGGAGTTTACCCCTAATCCTTTTATTATTAAAAAGTAGGGAGTGTGATGTGAAACGTATCGTGATTGCAGGGGTTCAATATACGCGGAAGATACAATGTGTATATTGTTTTGCATGCGTATGTTTGAATTTAGATTTCAGAATTATTTTTGAATACAGTCTGACTTATTGCGGGTCAAACTTGAAAGTAAAAAATATTTTATATACACATAAATGTTGAGAATCGTTGTTTTAGCATATCTATGCCACATACGAGGTCTGGTGTGAGTTCACCTGAGCGTGTTTTATAAGGTCCGTAACATTAAAGGGCCGTCCGTGGCTTTTAGAACCAAACATTCACATTTTAACGTATTGTGTTTGTACTGGATCGCTCTCTGCATGGTTTATGACGACCACCCTGTGTTTTATGATATTTATCGTCGGTCGTAGCAAAATAAGACAAACTTATTTAGCTAGTGACATTCTAGGTAGCATTCTACACATATCATGCTTTAAAGTAAATTATTAATTTTAGTTCATATTTATATTTTTAAAGCTTTCATTATAAAAGGTAATGGTTTGTATGCAAATGTAATATGGGTAATATATTTTTTTTATAATTTATCATCTATTCTAAAAAAATATTAATTGTAAATAATTATTATCTGCTATTGTTAAAATTAATAAATTATAATTTATTTATTATTTTACTTATTTTACAAGCGATTAATGCATCTAGGTAGATTTAAGGATCAAACAGTCCTAATTATTTCTTTAAAATATAAATATCGATTAATCTGGATTGAATGCTTTGGTTAATGGCATCTCGATATATGCGTTCTTAAAAGCATGGCCACGATGGTCAGTAAATAAAACACTGATCCATTATAATTACCAGTGAAAGGTCAAAAGATTGGACAGATTCAGTGTTCCAAATATTTGGGCGCATGTATAAATAACATTGTTACATTAGAAGAAATACGAGTGAGGTTTGAGTTGACAGATTCAGAACAGTATTTCTCAAAATATGATTTAATTGGACTGTGTGCCTTTGAAACTATAAATATAATAATACAAGAGCTTTTAATTGTTCACGGAAGTAATATAAAAGAAATTTTATCATTCAGATTGTAATGCAAGAAAATCGTTAAAAATGTCTGTGAATAGTAGGCCAAGTCCGAACATGGGTACGTCACCCTAAGAAAAAGAATAAACAAGTATACGTGAGCTACCAATTATTTATTGCAAATAATTTCAGCGGTCTTCTCACCCCAGCCGATGCGAAAATCACGGGATTAGACCTAAAACAACCCTTATAATTAGTTTTGTAATATATAGCCCAGTATCGGAGCAATGTACTTGATTGCTGCTACTGAGAACGTTTGTTACTAAGCGTGGGGGCGATACAAATATGTTATTGTGTATGTAGTATATACGCACTATATAAATATGTGTATACTAATTATGACATGTAATGTTTCACAGTGCAAATAAAAATAAAAATTCGGCGCTGTCAAACAACTTTGTATAATGAATTATGACATGCAAACGTTCATGTATAGATAAAAAATTAAAGCCCATAATCATTGTATATATGTACTAAAAGTGTACAATTTATTATGACTAATAAAGCACCTGGTTTGCTAGTAAAATCAGCTGTTCGCTTACAGTGTGAAATATGAGATATTGTATGATGATAATAATCGATCATGAGTTTTAATTTGTAATTACTTAATTATAGTGGCATTGCATAGAATAAGGGCAGAAAACATTTTGATTTTTTTTTTGAATTGACGTTCAAACCTTTGAAACTATTCTTTGTTTATTTTTTAACTAATAATTAACGCATACTTTTGCTTTTGCTGTCATAGAAATATTGCATCGATAGCTTAAGATAATGGTTAGCATTTCTGACATTGTCCATAAATGTTATACGTTTATCAAAACGACTTTTCCAAAATATCATGTCTTTCTTTTCTACAGAATAAACAAAGCAGCGAACGAGCTTCGTACTTTTGTCACAGCAATTTTTAACACAGTGCTCGCAGAAACAACGTTGCTGCGACTTGATTTGCTCTGTCATGTCACACGGGTCTTAGCGGAAACGGCATTATATTCAATCGAGTAAAACGATTTTCAAATATCTCATTGATCATAATATACATATATAAGAATGTAAATTCTTATTAAAAAAATACCTTTAAAGCAGATGATTAACATTTCACCTTTTCCAGTCTGTTTATAATGTATAATCCAAATTTTGTTGTATCATAATATTATTGTATAAAAATTGTTTCACTATTTAATTAAAAAAATAGTTAATTTCGTAAGTTATATGTTATAATACATAAAGGCTACCGAAATATTAAGCGGAGATTTTTATTTGAATATAATAATAGTATATAATTTTTTTACATAATGTTAATTCCGGCAGTAAAAAATATACAATACATATGGGGTTTTATAGCTCTGTGAAAATACCACACACAAGCGTTGAATGAAATATACTTTGTAGTATAAAAATATATCGACATGTGTATATGGACACAGAATTCAATATGTATTACGTTTCACTGTTTTTTCAACTGAACTGAAATTCAACCATTTGAATTTTTAATGTTTTGTTGTTACACACGTTGTGACAATTTAATTTCCTGACTGACGATGCAGCACTGGTGGCATGTGAAATGGAGCACATTGAAAAAAAATATGCTATATAAACTGTTGAATTTATGTACATATACTTTGATTACACCCCAAGTCTTATTTGCGTGTTTGAATGCTACAAATGGCTCAAATGTTAAGGATGAAACTAAAACCCAACGAACCCTTTAAATTTTTAATGAGCTCTGAGAAAAAACTCATTTTTGCTTTTTATTTTGATCAGATTTTGCAAGATCAATGACTTAATTAAATCACTACAATCAATCAAGCGTTGTATTGTGAAGTTTTTATAGCTTAAATTACTACATATATTAAGAATTTATTAGGAATTCAATTAAATAACTGGTATATTATTTTTATGTTAAATAAGGAGCGGAGAACATTTTTCATGCCAAGGGCCGTTTGGATATTTATAAAATCATTCTCGGGCCATTCAAAATTCTTAATTACAAAGTTAGCATTTATTTGTCATGCATGAACACAGAAATTCTCCAAAAACATCATAAATCTTTCTGCGGCCAATTAAGTGTAACCCGTAACTTTGTATTGGCGGAAGTGTTTATAATCGAGGATAGTAAAAAAATACATCATTACATAATTAAATTATTTTTTTTATCATAAAAATAATATTATTAGAAATTGGTAGATTTATTGTATTTTGAGTCGTATCTGAGACGAGTCAGCCCAAAAAAACAGGCCGTATACGGCCCGCGGGTTTGAGGTTCCCTCCAAGTTGAATGAACGTGTTATGTTAAATGTAAAAATTTATATAGGTCGTATAAAGCGTTTCGTAAATTACGTTCTAAAAATGTGCAAATAAATATATAATAATATTATTCTTTATATACAAACTGTACTATGCTATATTTGCGTTAACACAGTCAGTTCGAGAGCTTGCCATTTCAGCATTATTCATAATTCAGAAAGAGGTGACATGTTTATGTTTACGCCTCTACTATTAGCTCTAAAGCACGTGATACGGATATACGTTCGATATACTTATCATTACTCCTGTTTCTATTTTGATGAAATTTATAGGAATTAAAATCGTTACTATATATTTTAAATTTATTAATCAATCGGAGTATTTATAAGTATATCGAATGTGTAGTGTACTTTAGAGCTAATAGTGGGGGCGAAAACCTAAACTTGCCATCTCTTTCTCAATTATGAATAATGAAATGGATTGCTCTCAAACTGACTATGTTAACGCAAATAGATTATAGGTATATTATTAAATTTAATAGTTATCTATATATTTATAAATTGCGTTTGCGTATAAACTCGTGTAATATTCTGTGAAAAATTAGATCGAAACAGTATTTCATTTGCGTTTTTTTTAGTGAAACAGACAAATTTGGAAAATCATAATTTAGAAGAAGAAAAATAATATTTTGTTTCTGTAGAATGTTTCAAAATCGATTGTTTCGGTTTTAATTTATTATTATCTAATATAATTGAAAATAAAAATAGAAATTTAGTATCACTATTGATTGAAAGTTTATATGGTAAGGTTTAAAAGACTATTTAACATGAACACAAATATGCAATATTGCGCATTTTTTCTATAAATAACTTTATCGATGGCACAGTAGCTACATTTTCATTTAAGCTACCCATTTTCACATCCACACAACACTTTATATAACCCGCAACTCAATTTATTTTACGAGCATTTTACGATGTCGATTTGCGAGACCTTCCACGCCAAGATGACTGAACTTTGTATTGTGACTGATATTTTTATACCATCCACAAAAATGACGTAACGTCATGCTTTTTTGCTTGCAATCAAAAGAATATAAAGTGAGCATTAAAAAACTTAAGCAAATAAAGGTCGTGTTGAACCTGCGCCGACGGATGGGAAACCATTCTTGCGGTGTGTATTTTTGTGTCACTGGTGTGTGAGATTTGACCGAGAGGTGTCAAAATAATATTTTGACACCGTCCTGTCTTCATTCATATCGTTGTGCGTGTGTGCGTGCACGAATGTGTTATTTTCAAGGATTTTATATATTTATATATATAAGAAAATAATTACCTGAACCCTCGATTCGGTGAGCCCGATCCTCATTGCGATTTCTTCTCTCATAAATATATCAGGGTAGTGTGTTTTTGAAAAGCACCTCTCCAGTTCGTTCAGCTGGGCTGGAGTGAATCTTGTCCTATGCCGCTTCTGTTTGGTGGGCTTGTCATGGTCTTGGTTTGATATTGACCCAGGTCCGTGGTCTCTATTAGAGTTAATTTGTTCACAACCACGACTGACCTGGTCAACGCCCAGGGCCAGTCTTCCGCCCAACAGCTGCAGCTGCTCTGATGATTTTAGGTCGTGATGACGTTTGATATCATCACTACACATGTCTTTATGTCCTGTAAGTAAGAAAAAATGTTAATGTTATTTAAAAAGTGTCTATAACCGTTTTAGTTCTAAAACAAATATTAAAAATATTTTTCGTGCAAATATTTAGTTAAATAAATACAGTTTTTTTGTGAAACGAAATTACATTATTTATTTATGACATATTTTACTAAAACGTGTTTAAATATATATCGGAAAATAAAAAAAAAGTTAAATTATTTAAACACCATAACCATATTTTTAGCAATATCATCAACCGATCAAAATTATGGGTTATAAAATAGGGACGATGGGACATATAAGGATAGGGAAGATTAATGAATGGAGAAAATATGGTAGACCTAGCTTGTAGTAGATGAATTGGGGGTAATTAGAGGACAGTCATTATTGAAGGAACAGAATCCATATTTTATTAATCTTATTAAATTGTATGATTATTATCGCTCGAGTTTTATTTTAAGCATAAAAATTAGATTTACAACCCAAAAATAAATTAATATGGAAAAAAAATATTTCTACTTAAAAATTGCTTTACAAATGGCATTCTAAGTTAATCATTACCCAAATTAAAGTAAACACATGTATTACAATATTATGTTATAATGAGGATCACATACAATGTATCAAAAAATAATTACACCTCATATGAAATCGATTTATAAATTATCTATCTACTATTAGGTGATATTAAATTATTCTATCATTATTTTAAAATAAGTATTATTATTACGTATATTAATTTGTCATTGTTATCGTATTTAGATATGTATGAATTTTGATTTCATATTTATTGATTACACAAACATCGTGTTAGGTAAATTATTAACTATTTTTATAAAATATTAAATAATAATACTATTTAATATACGAATTGTTTCAATTTATAGGATTTAAGTATTATTAGTGAAGATTTAAGTTAACATTTACTCTATTATAATCATCATAAAATAAAATAATGTTTTAATTGAATTTTTAATAAGCTGACTCTTGGATAGATCTAAGAGTAGCTTAAAATGCTTCTCGTCTATGAGCATCCGGTCTATTTAAAAAATATGGTAACTATCTTCTGCGTTTTTAAGTAAATAAAGGCCGATTATAAATTATATTAACTTCTAGCTGTCCACCAAGAATAGATACTATAAAAACAAAATAACCATGACAAAACCATCTTGTTAAGTAAATTATTTGTAGAATAGTGTAGGTTTTGAGAAAACAGCATCGCATCAGGTCTACTTCAAAAATATGGAAATTATCTTCTGTGTTTTTATATTCAAGAAATGCATTCAACGATAAAAATGAGTCACTTTATTATATTTTAATAATCAATAACTGTTACGAAAGTCGATACTAATACAGCCGCAAATATGTGCCAAATCTATATGTAAGATAGGACAGACTTCTAGCGGTTAATACAAGTGTTGATAGAAGTTGAGATTGTATTTACGAATCAGATGATTTGATTATAACATCAAGGCTGATTAGATCTATTTTGAGAACAAAACTTTTTACTACTTATTTAAAGATATATAAATATTATTAATAAAGGCGTCTAGAACAATGTCGTCAGTTAATATCTAATAAAGAATAAAAATATATGTATGTGTTTGTTTAATTAATACAATTAATGACTATTACGCGAAGAATATCACAGGTTCATAAAAGTTATAACAAAACTTATTATGTATCTATATGACAATATGTTTAGCAAATTTGCTTCCGTGAATAGTAATATAAAGTTATATTATATATTGTAAATATCAGCACTGTGCCGTAATATTGGTAGGCTTTGTTACTATTATCTTATTATTTTTTATGTGAAGCATTACTCAAGGAATTAGATATAAAAAATTCATATTTTTTTCAAATGTGCATATTAGACCTGATGATCTTAATTCATAGTAAATACTAATATGCATATAAATATGTAATGTTTCAAACTATATTTTATTTGTATCTGTTTTACCTTATTAATAGATTTTGCTGTTATTTGTCATAATTATGATTATGAAATTAGAAATATCCGAATACAAAATTATGCAAAATTGAAAAGTTGTTGGCGAAGAATTGTCGCCAAAAAACTGATGAGAATGTTTCTAAGAGAGAAGAGAATTTTTAAAATTAAAAACAACATATCTATATATCCACCAATGTATTCTGACATTAATTAATAAGCTAGTAAATATTTCAATGGTTCCACCATTTTAAATTACTAATCCTAACAACTAAAATATCTATGTTATTTTAAAATAAAAATAGCTACCGCTCTAGGCCCAACCGTCCAATATTTGACTCTAATCAGATAAGATTAGTCACGATAGTCTCCGAGATGATACTACAGAGCTGCAGTAGCATTAGCCGATTATTTAGCACCGGTCAGCGAAAACCTGGTACGGTCAAATCGTGACCGGGCCTGTGTGCCCTCCGAATTAGCGCCTATGGCGACGCCCGTGTTTGGCTTTAAAAGCTTGGCAAATAGCGACGTCACGAGGTGCACGATCGTGTTGATATACCCTACCACCACCGTCGCTTCGTGGTAACCTCCAAAGTGTAGAAAAACGAAAAGAGAAAAAATTAACATCTTCAATGGCGCCAAAGACAATTGGCCTATCGCAAAATATTTGGAAACGCCCGACGATAATGAACTAGCCACGAGATGATTTTTTATTTTTTTGTGATCGTCATGGGAATTGTGTCGGTGGCGTTTAGTTTGAGTACGTGTTAATAGACGTTGCTAATGTATGAAAATTGATAATTAATAATTTGTGAGACGGAAGAAGAAAGTGACTGCGTGGGATCGAATTTCCGTTAAGCAAACAAAGCTGGAATAAATTTGTTTATGTTTGATTTATAAATCAGATGTTTTAAATATCGACACAAGTGCAAAAATTTTATTCTCATCAATAACGATACTAACGTGTTGGAATTGGGTCAATATTTTTTAGGAACGTTCTCCTAATAGTTTGAGCTAACAACTGTGAGAACATGACATTTTTTTGAAAATGTGCGGTTGTAGCGATTATACAAAATATTATACTTTATTTACATAATACAAATATGGATTAAAATCTATGTAAAACGTGTAATATTAAACAGTGCTATTATTAATAATATTGATTTTTAAACTTACGATGAATTGGAGAATCGTATAGGCGAACATTCGAGTCATGTAATCAACAAGTATTATAATTAGTTATGTACTTACATATTATTAACAAAATCAATAATTAAATGTGAGTAGTCAGTATTAAATTTAATAATATTATTAAAATTTAGCAACTTAATTTATATCTGAACAATACAAAACTGTCATCACAGTTGTTTTTAATATAATATATGAATTTATATATTTAATATAAACAAAAACGTTTTATTTAGATCATTATTTTATTATATATGTTTTTGTTTTTTTCTTAGAGAAAAAAAATGTATTTAAAATTGTTATTATACTTTAACAAATACCAATCATGTTAATAAATTTAATTCGTGAAAAGAATTTTAATGAAAGATGTTTGAATCATTTGTACAATGAAAGAGCCTATAATAATATATAATAAGTGTAAAACTACATTAAATGCAAATCTCATACTTTTTAAAATAAAATATAAGTATTTATAAAAAAATATATATAATAAAATAATATTTTTGAATTAAACCACCAATTTTTTTAACTTTTCATTTACAAGTATATATCTAATAAAATTGCATATAAAATTACAATGAAAACGATTGAAATTGCAATTTTTGCTTTTAATACTATTTTTACTGACATTATTTTAAGTTAATTAAAAGATTTGTTTTCAAAATATTAGATAAAAAACTTTTTAATGCTGGAATTACAAACAAATTTACAATTTATGATATTTTAAAATGAAAAACTCATTTTTAATTACAAAAACGTAATGCATATTTATTTTGACATATTTTTAAATATATTAAAATGAAATTCATGCAAAAAGGGCTTAGAATTTGATAACCAAATGTTGAAAGAAAATTATTAAAATAATAAAAATAATTATACTATACATCAAACCAAAACTCAAAATATTTATAATTATTTTTTAATAAAAACGTGCGCATTAAAAATAATTTTACATATAATATTTGTACATAAAACTGAATAAATCATTTTTAATTGAATATTAGCATACTATTTATATTTAAAGCGTCTATATTGAGTGTGCAATTCAATATGTATACATTAGTATTGGGTCAGAAAGTTCTTGCCATGCTTTCAATGACATTAAAGTTTATTTTTATAAGCTTCTGCATTACGTTTATTTAAAAGCGGTGTTGAGATAATGAAGTATATATTCACACTTATTTATTATTATTATATTATTATACAGCATCACTTTAGGTACAGAAATATATAATATATATATGAAACACTCGCACGTCTCAATATCTGTTAAAACCGATGGTCAGTAGAAGCAAATTAATTTTATTTTATTATTAAATTTAGAGTTTATTTGTATTGTTATTGAATGTATTTGACTAGAGAGGTGATAATTTACATATATATATCTTTAGTCATATAAGTAAATAAATCACATTTAAGCGTTGCCGCTCCCAGCAAAGTTATAAGAGTATGTTAGTTTGGGATTTAATATTAATTAGCTTATATAGTTTGGGATTTAATATTAATATTATATTTATAATAAAAGGAAGTTAGCAAATAGTTTGGGATTTAATTTTAATATTCTACTTTATACTGTATAAA
This sequence comes from Plectrocnemia conspersa, assembly GCF_051122295.1. NCBI lineage: Eukaryota > Metazoa > Arthropoda > Insecta > Trichoptera > Polycentropodidae > Plectrocnemia > Plectrocnemia conspersa. The sequence continues at coordinate 13,458,744 of NW_028277165.1, forward strand.
TTTTGCACAAACCTCCAATTGCGTTGGCCACTGCAGTTAAGTTGTTCAACATGGCGGCGGGTGCGCCGTGGCGCAACCCAAACTGTGACAGAATCTTGAAGATTTTCCGATCCTCCGTCGGGGTTAAAACTTTCTCGATCGCTGTTTTCCACAGCCGATGGCGCCGATGGTCACGCAATGGCGTAAGTCGAGCGCCTGGCCTGTTTCGCGTCACTCAACGTCATTTTTGCGGCATCATGCGAACAATCTCACTTCCATATTATTCGACATGTTGTATACAAGCGACTGTCATACAGTAAAATGTTGACAAATAGATCACAAAGATTTTTATAAATAAATTTATATAAAAACTATCTATGATTTTGTTATAAAGTTTTTATCTTGCAAGCTCGCGTTAAGAGCATCTAAAAACAATACGTCAGATACTCACTTAACGTTTGTGACATATCTAATACGTACGGTACGCGTTGTATCACTCATTATTATTATTATTATTATTATTAATATTAGATTATTGATTTTTGAGGAACTGTTTGGTGGACGGTGTATCACTAAAATCACAAAATAATCAGGTCCGTCCGGTGTGATTTTAATTGAAAATCACCGATCAGAATGGCGATCACCTACACGGATACAGTTGTCGTTAAATGCGGACTACGAGCTGCAAGTGACTGGCTGGTTCTACCCGCGTCTCCCCCACTTTTGCCTCCCCTGGCTGTGTCGAGCTGTGGAGGTTGTTGTTTCGGTCACAATTGTTTTTTGTTTCGCTCGCACACCTATAGAATCGCGGGCGTGCGAGCAAACAAACGGGCTTTTCAACGATCCGAGACTCATTCTATTTCTCATTGCTACTGTGATGATACCGATAGTATTGAATGTGTGGACTCGCACAGTAAAACTGTTGTTGACAGCGCTAAATTATTAAATTAAACGCTGAGAAGAAATATCACAGTTATTATTAGAAAATTTAGATACCTCTTGTAATATATTATTTATTAAAAAACTAGTTTATTAAATATTATTTTATAATCTTCGACATGTGTTTTATGTTTTTTTTAGGGAAAAAAAGATAGTTTAATAACAAACAAACAAAATTTATTTATTGTAAATCTTGCAATAAATATTGCAATAAGATAGACACAAAAGGTAAATGCAATCAACAACTACTAAGTAAGTGGTGAGACACCAAACTGAAATTAAAATTTGTAAATGAGTAACAAATATTTTAATAATTATGAACTATTATTACAGCTTAGAATCGATGGTAATGTCACTATGCATGACCTAGCTATATTTATTTTAATTAGAAAAAATTAGGAAAACCTGATCTGTGATGATTGACCAAATTTTAATTGAACAATAATTCCGATCCCTTAAATAATATATAAATAAAAAAAAAACTATAGAACATTTTTTGCCACTGAAAAATACAATACACCTCAGATTTTTAAAGTTAATTAATTAAAATTAAGTACTAAGATTGTCTGAATTTATGTTGGTTACAGGTATTTTCACATAACGAAGTGCTATTTTGGTATTGTAAAAAAGAGCAAATTATATTTTTTAGTATTGCATAAAGGGAAGCTTTTTATGATTACTATCTACTTCAAAAATGTATCATTGTTATAATAAATTAATCGGAACAATTAAAGGTATTATATGTTTTTTTAGTGTAGTAAGCCTATTTTTTTTTTTTTTTTGTATTTTTTTATTTAACAGCGCAATTCTACCAGAAAAAAATATTATCTTTTTACCATTTTTACGTCTCTGTGAAATATTGCAAGAAAATGGAATGGACAATTTCTGTTTAAATTTAATTTGTGAAAAACAAACAAACATATGAAACAGTTTGCCCATAAATATTATTAAATGTATATCTGAAAACAGATGTGCATCATGTTTGTGTTGAATTTCATGATAAGCTATAAAGTCTCCTTTTCAATCAATGCAAAATATTTATTAAATTTATTGATTTATATACAATTTATTTTCATTGAAATTAAGTAAACGTGTTCAAACTGCTTCATACCTAAATATAAGCTATACAATTCCTGCAAGAACCTGTTTTGTTGTGTTCGTAGAGGTATTCACTATTCTGACGAACACTCACTCGCTTCCGCTCGTTCGCAACTTACCTGCGTATTATGTTGCAAAACGTTTTTCTGCTGTATAAATAAGATTTAAAAATTAAACAGGTTAGGAGCGAGTAAGCGTTGGTTAGAAGAGTGAACAGTGATTGGTCATTTTTAATTATTTCGATGCATTTTTATTGTGAAGCTCAAGAAAAGACAAATTTTCCCATATGCTCCCCGCCTAGTAACGTCCCTGCTTAAAATCCACGTCAAAAGCAATAAAATCGTGCCGTCACCATCGCAGTGGAAACGCTCGGTTATCTACCGTTCATATTCCGACTTTTTATAATCGAACGAAGCGTATCTACGCCGCATTATGATCAATAAGAGAGCGCAAAAACAATTATCATTTTTCAAAAGTAAAAAATCAACGTTAAAAGCAATAAAATTGTGTCGGTGACGTTGCAGTGTGAACGCTCGGTAATGCGCATTTCCACTGCAAAAGGGCAGTCACGATTTTATTACTGTTGAAGTGAATTTTTGACTTCTGAGAAGTGATAATTGTTTTTGCGTCCTCTTATCGACCAAAATTCAATTTGAATATACTTTGGCCTCTGATGTTCGAAAAAGTGGTCGAAAACTGGACTTCTAGATCGCGCTTTATTTGAGCTAGTCGCGTCGCTTATATGCCCGAAATCATATTTTAACACTTATGGCATAAAACTGTCTTTCCAATAAAGCCAATACGATTGTCATTCTAAGATTTTTATGTGTTTTATTTTATTTTAAAGTTCTATATAATTTCAGTTACACCTGAAAAATAAATTATATTTTCACTGAGAAAAATATATATCTACCGATGAAAATGTATTGCGATATTATTTCACTGAAATGACAGATTTGAAAAAATATTTTAGGGATGGATTCGATACTATTTTCTTTAGAATATCTTTAAGGGATAACCAGAGATTTTATGGTTAAGAACCAGAGACGTAATTTCACCATGTTCCAGGGAGGGGAAGGGGGGGGGGGGAAATTGGCCAGTCAATGGTCGTTTTTTAAATATTTCGATTTCATTACATGACATCCATTTTTCTAGCCAAATTCAAGCGGTGGGGGGGGGGGGGGGGTAAATGCCCCCCACCTGCTCTACCTTAAATGACGTCTCTGATGATTACGAAGTGGATATCATGTTCATAATAAAATTCATAGAATCTTGTTAGAATCAAGTTGATTGGAAAGATATGAAAATAAATATAGCCTTTATTTTATATGAGTTGTAACAGTGATACTATCCCCTACAATTGTTCCAAGAAATTCAAAAAATTCACATGATGCATTGCACTATTTCTCGTTCGCTCTAGTCGGTGACCTGTGCGCTCTCTCTGTCTCGCTTCAGCTCAATAGGAAGAGTAAGCTTTCGACCAATAGCGTAAGGCGTGGGCGGTACGCTGGAGTGGGGGCGTGGCCGCGCGTTATTGCATAGTGGAGAGGACTTCGTACGTATCGGGAGGAGACAATGGAATTCCACAAATTTGATATTTCAAGTGGAGCGCGGGACGCATTCGGAGCTTTTTATGAAATTTGTATATTATTATTATTATTATTACATCATTCAACGACGGCGGCGGCCATTTGATATCTCGACTGGAAATCTACTATGTTGTCAAGATGTGCTTGTTTTTCGCTTTTCGCACCAAATTGAAATATTACATAACGTTGTTGTGTTATTTATTTATATATTTTTATATTTCATTTCGTTCACTCGTTTCATTTATTCTTTTCTACTAGGTAGGGACTATATTCGTTTTTATTTCGTACTAGGTGGGTAGGTAGCTTCTCTGTAGATCTCCATCGACTTTTTATTATTAATATTGCATATTATTTTAGATGAATTGAGATTATCTAAATATATATTCGTCGAAAGTCGCAAAATCATTAAAGGACTCTGATGAAGGTTTAATTCCGCCAGATTAGTGTTATGCAAAACTTACTTTGCGATAATAGAAAATTATTTTAGGATGGGCGAACAAAAGATCAGAGCTTTATTCGTGCCACACAAACGTAAGGGTGAATTTACTTTAATGTTAAACTTCCCCTAAGGAAAAGGGAAGCGTGATGCGCCTCAAGGTGAATAGATTGAGTTTTCGCCATTTTATTAAAAATAAGAACATTGTTGTTTTAATTACTGTATTATCATTTCTGTGTACTAAAAAATTACATATTTATGTAAAGTATAATTTTTTAAATTTGCTAAAAATTTAAGCTACAGTATGTAATAAATTTTATTTTTTTCAAAAATAGAAAGATAGTGTGTTAAGAATAATATAATAACGACAAAGTTTTCTGGATACAAAGAGCTGATTAAAAATAAAGTTGATTTTGTGTCCATTTTTACAAACAAATATAAATTATCAACTATTTCTAAATTATATTAAATTATCTATAATTATTTTGTATAATTTAGTTCCTAGTATTTCCTATGTTTTTTTAAATTATTAAAACATTAGTAGTGTTTTTTTTTAATTTAAAATTTTGTTTTGAATTTCTTCAAAAAATAATAATTAAAATTCGGCAAACTTTTCATTAAATGTTTCATTATGGTATTGTGCTAATTTATTGAACTGTGGTATTGAATTCACAATCTTTTTTATATTCTAAATGTAGTAGGTATGTATTTATTTTTCTGCTACCACTGCTCTAGGTGGTAGCTAAAATCCACAAATTCTAGCTCTGAGGGCTATAATATCTAAAGGTGGGGAAGGGGGAGGGGTTATCAGCGTGGTTAGAGGTTTTTGTGGCTAAACTCAAACAGCCAGGATCGAGGCCCCAGGCGATGGAGCCTCTGCTATTCTTGCCATCATGCGTGGCTTTCTATGGAATCTCTCTGTGGTGCTTTTGCGACCGTGTCTCAAAATCGTTATCTTCGAATGAGATTTTAAGATATAAATCACTCGTTGAATATTTCATTATTGAGTCATCCCTATTCTTGCCTTTCCTTGAAATTTGTTTAATTTTGTTTGACATAAATAAAAAATATTGTTCTAGTGTGTATGCATACATAAATGTAATTTAATAATTTAATTTTAATTTTACTTTAAACAGTTTGCTAAAAAATTGGATAAATATTTTTTTATTGAATTATGTTTATAAAATAAATTATATTTAATATATGTAGGTTATACTTACGTTAACTCTATGTGCAGAAATTTTTAAATCTTGCGCAAATAAAATTAAATTTCATCTAGTCTTGCTAGTCTAGTGATAAAAAACTAAACAATTTTGAGTTTCATTTATTTTTTAACATATAGTAAGCATAAAATATATTAAAACTAAACAATATTACTTTGCTACACTTTTTTCCTTTTATTATAATAATCTGCAGAATTAAGAGTGTAAATATTACATGTTATTTTTATATAAAATAAAAACAAGTTCATTATAGTAATATTAAAAAAAAATAATAATTTTAAATATTTAAATATCTAAAATTAGTTTACAACCCCTGTGGGTTGAAGCTTTGTAATATAGCTTTACTCAGACGTAGTCGCAGATACGTCCAACAAAGGGTTGCCGTGTTTAGTGGTCGTAAGTAATATCCGTTCCAAAGTATGGAAATTATTTAATTTTAAAATATTTTTTACATCTGAGAGACAAAAAATGGTTATATTTCATTGTATGTATAGGTATATATATATAAAGAGCAATTCGCTACACGTAATGAAATTTTTTAGAGATTTAATATAAATTCGGGTTTAATATAAGAGTCGTTTATCGCTTTTTCGAGATTGCATTTCAACACGGAAAAGTAATATAAGGTAAGTAGTCAAACGTGTATCCATCGGAAACATAGTGTTCCTAGGGAATTTGAACAGAACATAAAAATATTTCCATTTCGCTCGCACGCGTTATATGCAAGATATCTTCGTCCTTTTTGTTCTTTCAATATCAGCGTCGATAGCGTAACAAGAACCGCGATTGAAGGAGCTTTCCCGGAAAAATCTTGCCGAGTGAATACCTGTATGTATAGGTACGTGAAAGAAATGGTTTTATTACAAAATTCAAATATTTTAGAAGCAAAAATATTAAAAGGTAGATATTAAAAATGCTTATATTGTTTTTGATATCACCTTTATTTTGTATTATAGATATAATAATACAAAGTTTTATATTGTAATTATTTAGTATTTGATAGAATTATTCGGTGTGCAATTTAATTTAACAAACTTTTAAACTAATAAAGCAAAGTTAACTAATATGCTCCGATATTGCATATTACGTGCTTTGAAACACATGTAGGGGTAAAAGATATTAAATATTACGATATATGTATAGTTTATAGAACACTGTTACTTAAATAAGTTTAATATGAGTTATTATTGTGAAGAAAATTTAGGTATATAACTGGAAAGAGTAAAGAAGAATAGAAAATCGATAGCAATCAAATATTTAATTAAACAGTCAATGATTTGAATATTTTTAATATAAAATAAACTTCCAGATTCACTGCCTTAAGTGTAAATTAGATATCCATATTTATATATTTTTATAATATTTCTACTTTACTCTTACCATTCTTATACAGATCTAATTAAAACTATAATATAATGTAAAATTTAAAATTGTCTCAAGAAAGTTTGGAAATTTCTTAATTGCTGAAAGCGGCATTATAAAATGTATACATACATGTAGATAGGGATTGCAATACCAATATTACCGATACCGGTAATACCGGTATTGCCGCAAAATGCACCTTCGCTACTATCTGTATTACAAAATGAAACACCGGTAGTACTAAAATATATTTTTTTTCAATTCGTAAGTACATCATATTTGTTGAAAACGATATCTCCATGGCTTAGAACTACGTAAATGACGATGCTCATATTGCTTGAAAGCAAAAGTGTAGAATAAAATGACAATCCTTGGAGATTAACTTAAGTTGTTTTATCGGGATAAGATAGTAAGGTAGAATGATATTTTCTCTTTTAGTCCAAGAGCTATGAAAAATATCTCACGAGTTGGTATTTCAGCGCAAATTTTAAAAATTTAATTCAACGTCTTCGTATTTTTGTACATGGACGACGTGTTAACATAAAAGGAATATATTTACTTTATCTCAGGCAGTGATCCTGTTATGCAATAGAGAAACTATTGCCGTAATTCTGCTATGAAATAGAGAAACGACCATAATTTTTTTATGATAGGGATGGCTGCCGAAGTAGAAACAAATGCAGGTTTTGCATACACATAGTTTTTTTACTATTTGTACAGTTTTATCTCCATACAAACATATTTTTACTCAAATAGTTTACGGAATATGCTTTACTAAACATTAGTGTTAAATATTATCAAAAAAGAAGTCTCAAAAATTATATTTTAATAAAAAACGTATTAAAAAAAAATTGCGCGAAATGTATGTTTTTTTAAATAATTATTTATTAGAAAATATTGAAATGTATTTTTTTTCAATTACTAACTAAATATTGGTTGTATTAGAGGATATTTTTTATAGCAAACTTTATTGCAATTTTATTTTTTTAAGTAAATAAATATGAATAATATATTTTTTCTATTCAACTAAATATTTTTGCTTTTTATTACTTCACATCGTTGAGATTACACAAAAAGTGATTAATATATTTAAAAGACATATATATCACATACTTTATTTAAAAATGTGAATCAATGATTTTTTCAACAAAATATAAATAATTCGTATATGCTAAGCAGTAGTTATGTACTTTTTATTCTATACTATTCACATCAACATTTATTACTCAAATTTAGTTATTGTTACTTTTAATAAAATGCGCAATAATTAAAATAAAATAATATAAATAAATCACATCTCAATCTCAAAAATCGCAATCAGCAATCTAATAAATCTGTTTTTTTTTTTTTAAATATATATTGCATTTGAACAAACAGATTTACAATTTTCTACGTGCATTTTTCACATAAGGTTCTTTCCGATTATCATAAATGATAAAAAATAATAAGTAATATATTTTATTGAAATAAATTTGGCGAGTGGTGCTCTAGCCCCTGGTGTAAAAATTTAGGAGGCATCCAGAAGCGGTCGATCAAAGACGGTATTTATCAAAGACGAGGATGTTCTAGATTTATTGTTTCAAAAGAAGAAAGATTTACCGCTCGAATTTTCGAAAATATTTTTTTATGAAAGTGTTTTCATTAAAATAATTTGTAATTAAAATATTAAATATATCGAAACTAGTTGCCTGGGTATTCGAATGATTTGGTTTGGTAAACAATAAACATGGTGAATCAAGTGAGCGGTACTCGATTAGTTTTTCGGTCAATATATTAAAATAATAATAATTTTGACAATACCGGTATTATTGCAATACTAACTCGTAAATAATCTTATGGTAAATTTACAAAATATATAAATTTTGAAGATTTTATTATTACATGATTTCAATAAATATAAAAACAATTTTTCTCCCTTCTGTAAAGTTGATTAATTTACATTTATAATATAAATATACATAGTTAGATATTTTGTAAAAACAGAAAGATTCTTATTCTTGCGATTTTTAAACATTTTTTTTTGAAGTTTGTTTAATTTTTTCTGAACTATCACAACTATATGTAGATATCTATGTTAATATCTGTGAAGCACATGTATTTCTCACAAAGACATTTAGTGCATCGAATCAGAGGATTAAGGGTTTGAACGGTGGAAATTTATTAGCGACCCGTATAAGTGCAAGTATAAAGGAGGCTTTCACGCGCGCCCATATATTACAGGCTCGTTGGGGATCAGGAGGCTCTATGGCGCTCCCCCAAAACCAGACACAGGTCTAATATTCCGCAATAATAAATATCTACAATTCCAAGATACAACACAGCATTCGCCCCGGTTGCCGTACAAGTTCAATCTGTGCCTGTGGGGAATATTACAAAATAAATCACGATGGTAAACATATTAAAAATGTATGTTTTATTTACAAAAAAATGTTTCATGTAGATAAAAAAAATGGAGAATAAAAGAAGGCGTACTAGGCTTCTCTGACCTATTCGTATAAAAGGATAATTAATTTATTTGTGTCAGAATTATTTTTCCGATAACGAATGATTTTAATGATGTATTGTTTTATGTTAAATTATTATATTGCTCTAAAATATTTTGTTGTTATCGATTTTTTACTGATATAATTTTTATTTTCTCAAATTATATATGTTGATATTCTTAGTTCATATTTCATTTCAGTATTTGATTTGTTTTAAATAAGTATCGTGCTTAAAGAATATGGAGAATAATTTATGTAGTTGAATATTTTAATTAAAAAGTTTACCTATTTACATTGTGGGTTCAACCATACAAAATTAATTATTTCACTATAGTATATTAATAACTATATTTGTCAGTGCTAGTAGGATATTTTTCCTTTTAGTATTTAAGTAATAATGGACAAATTAGACACGTGAATCCAAAATTTCCAAGAATCACAGGAAGTTGACCGGTAAATCCCATATTACGAAAATATCCTGCATTTTTCCTCATTGTTGTGTTTTAGTTACTTAAACTTTAGAGTCTTTTAGTATAATGTTGGGTTTAAACAAATATATGAACATCGTTACAACTGCAATTGTATTGGGAATCCCAAAGTACTCGTCATTAATCTTAGAATTTCTCGCTGTGGTATCAATTTTTGAGACAGTTCTAAGCTGCCATATTTTATTTAAATTAGTTTTAATTTGTACGAAATAAAATGCGTTATTTTCTTCAAGAAAAACATTATATTTAAGCAAAAAAATCTAAAATATTTCGGATAAATAACGTGCGACTTTTCTTCAACAAATTTATCAGCTTTTAAGAAAAAATAAGCCTTTAAGACGATTGTCAGTTTTTCGATAATATACTAAGATTTAAAGCGTGCAATCAAATAAGCGTATTACGGACTAACATGCTAAATTAATTAAAAATACTGTCAAAATATGTAATACTAATCAAGACTACACTGGAAGGAACAAGAGCTCCAGTCAATGTACAGATTAATCACAGATTACCGGTAATTATGAATGTGTCGAAAAGTGAATATTATGGCAATTTATAATGATAACAAGCAATAAATTGAAAAAAAAACATTTAATATAAACCAAATATTACATATGGATATTTTTTTACACAAATATTACTAATTACATTATATATATATTGTTTAATATTAGATAACAAGTACATACATACTATGCTATTCCTAATTTAAATAATTCTCTTTCAGAAGAGGAATAATGAACACTTATCAACGTAAAATATTTAATTTATCGTCGTTTAGAATAGATCTTATTTTAGTGCAGATTGCTTCTGCTGCAGAAAAATCTTTCTTTGACTCTTCACTAGTTGGCTAAGTTGTTGTTAGATATTTGAATACCAGTTCTAAATAAATCTTTTCCTTGAGCTTTAATTTCATAAAAATATATCATTTTTCTTCTTATTCATATTTAATGCTAAATCTTGCGTGTTGTTAGCGATTGGTTTTCTGTTTAATTACTAGTCGTGCAATTATACTTTAGCAACTGATGATTCAGCTGGAATAATAATTTACCGAAGCTATCAGTGACTAAGAATTTATTTAATGGTAGCTCGGTAATAGAATTTAGGCATTTTTACCGGTAAATTGGTTTTCTAAAAACCTCAAAACATGCCCTATTTTGTAGGTTATATCAAAAACACTGTTCGTTTATTTAATTTAAAATACTGTGTTGTCGATTATAATTGATAGTATTGACTCTCGTTTTGCTTTGTTAGTTATATGGAGTCAGAATTACTTAGCACAGCATAATAAATATAAAGTACGAACCAAATGTTCAAGATTATTTTATATTTTTCGATTATTTTTTATAATTTCAAAACAATTATTTAAATATTTCTGAACAACCTGTATATATACGTAGCATTTGCATCGATAAAAAGACATTTGGATGGAAGCTAGCACCAGTCGATAATGGCAAACTGTCGCTTCACGGATCATACAAATGGGTCGTTTAACGATCACGTGTGACCCGTTTTACTATAATGTATTATATTTATACGTATGTATTCATACATACACATGCATATTTTTCGTTCAACCTTAGTGTTCGAATAATGCAAAAAATAGATAATTTATTTTTTGTTATATTTAATTATTGTTTTTAATAAATGTGTAAAGGTAATAATTAGGCGTGAACAAAGGTCGGATGGTTTCCACGTTTATATTCTCTTGTGTCCTCAGAGGATTAGACAAGAATGCAATAAAAACATACATTGATGTCACGCGGCCCTTTATTTGTCCAACACGTGCCTTATATTTTTCACGTGTGTTGGAGGCGGAGCAGGTAGTTCAAACAATTATTTACCATTTTCAATGAAGTTCGCCCCCAAATTTATTCATTTAGTACTGGGGTGAATTGGGGATAAGGCACGTTATGTGTTGTTAGAATGTTAGATATGTCTATATATTTTTTTTTGCATTTAATGTGATGTAATTTGATCTGACATGAACTGCTAATTTAATTGATAGAACTTTTAAATTTTCTTTAACACTTTTACCGACCACTATATAAAATGATATTTTAAAATTTTAAAAATATATTTTAATTCCTTTAAACTGTACCTTAAAATTTTTTAAAATTAAATTTTTATTTTATAGTAAAACCTCGTTATTGCTTAAAAATATTGTTAAAAAAATTGGGAAAAAAACGTTTTTTGATATTATCTCTACGGAAAATTGCAGTTTGAAGGAAAATAAAATAAAAATGCGCTGTGCCATTTTATACATTCATTCATTTATATATCGTATATTTGAATACTTATAATTTTTTTATGAAGATCAAGATATAATTTTATTATGGGGAATTTAATTTCCGCCACAGATATATAAAATAAATAAAGCCGGAGATAGGCAACGGATAGCATTACCTAAATATATATATACACCCAAGCCTCGTATAACACGGTCATATGGTTCCACAAAAACGCCGTGTTATACAAATCCGTGCTATACGAGGTATGCAGCTCATACAAAATTAGAGTTTGCGTTCCAAGAAAAAATCTAAATTAGTTAATACCCTTTATTTCTTCAATAAACAATAAAAAAATATACATTTTTATTTTTCTTGAATTTTTTTTTTAATATGTAACATATAACAGATCATTCATTCATCATCGCTATCACTTAAAATTCTATATGTTCGACTCTTTTCCGAGATCGGTTGTAAGTTTTCATCATCAGAGGACTCTGGAGTATTTTTAAATTTAACCTTTAAAAATCTGTAATAAGCGATTGTCTACATTTAGCATATAAATCTTTACGTATTTCGTTATAAGGGCCCAAAATCTGCTGTAGTCCCCTCTTGAACTTCAAACTTTTTTCCGTCATAGGATCATTTTCTATAAGAAAATGTTCTAATTTATCAACAAATCCCAAGCCGTCATTTATTGTTTTTAATGTGAAACATTGAGCTACTTCGCTGCAACTGCTTTCTGAGTCATTAACAATGGTAGTTTCATCTAACATTTATTCTTCTAATTTTTTTTATTCAACATACGATCTTCCAATATTTCTCCGATATCTTGAATATCCATATCATGAAATCCTTCTCCGCTAATACCACGATAAATGTTAATTATTCTTTGGTATTCATCTTCTATTTGTGGTACAACATTTTCTCTAACATATGTCACAATTCATCATTAGTGTTATATCAAAACAGTATTATACAAGGCTTTGGTGGCCAACCCGTGGCGCATTGGATGATCACAAGTGGCGCATTGCATCCTTACGTCCACTTATTCTTTTAAAATAGCTGTCATAACTGAATCCATATTCATATTTTGAGCTCAAGTCCATTTAGTTCAATTCATTCAGCCTTTGGTAATGTTCAACTTTACGCAGATTTTTCAGCTTTTCATATTTTTTTTCGCAGTGCACCGGTTAATAACCTTGCATAGAAAATCTAAAATTAGAATATAGTAAACTCATCAGTGTCTGTACTGATGAAGCGCCATCAATGATAGATAAAGTCAATGGCTTTACAACTTTGCTTGAAAACGTCCTGTAATATAAAATCACTGCATTATGCACCAAGAGGCATTGTGTGGGAACGTTAAATATACAGCATGTTATGTTACCGGTTGTAAAATGTGTGAATAAAATTAGAGCAAGATAATTAAATAGACGAGAATACAGAGAATACTGTGAATTGCTAGATTTGGAATATGGTGAACTTATCCTTCATTGTGAACTGCGCTGGCTTTCTAGAAGTCAGATTCTGAGTAGATTTTGGAAATTGCAAAATACCGTTTCTAATTTTTTGGTAAAGGAAAATGAACTACCTGATAAAAAACTTTATTATTTGACAACAACTGGCATTTTTAGTTGACATTACTAGCCATCTTAATGATCTAAATATACAACTACAAGATAAAAACACATTTTTTTCTAGCTTTGTGAATAGCATTAGTTCCTTTAAAATTTAATTTAAACTGTTTATCTCACAGTTAGAAAATGAGGATTTAAGTCAATTTCCACACTTAAAAGAGCAGAGTAAACGTGCTGTGGGTTATAACAATTTGACCAAATATATTGATAAAATCAAGATTTTGCAAGAGTCGTTTGAAAGTCATTTTCGTGATTTTGTTAACGAAGAAAACTGTATGTTTTCATTTATAAACCCATTTTTAGTTAGTGAAAAAAATATAATGCAGATGCCTAGTAACATGCAAATGGAATTGAATGATTTAAAAACAAATTCCTTCTTAAAAATAAATTTGATAAGCTTTTCCCGGATCAAAATGCGTCTAATATTATTAATTTCTGGCATTCATTACCCAGTGAAAATTTCCCAAAGCTAAGAAAATTTGCAAAAAATTATATATATCGCTTTGAAACCGTATAGAGGTGTGAACAAGCCTTTTCATAAATGAAATTAATAAAAAGCAAAACAAGGTCGCGAATAACTGATTCGAATTTGAAGAACGATCACTCTCTAGTCCATATGATTATTTCTGACTATTGTAGATTGATACTCTAATAAACGTGTCTTTTGTAAATTAATTAATTGAATTCCGTGATTAAGTTATTCCTTTTCCTTCCATAAGCAAAGCAGTTCCTACTCCTATCTCTATTTTACAACCCCAAATGTAAACGTCAGAAGGTAAAAAAAGTGCTTGAGTTGTATGGCGCATCTGAACTTGTCTGTGAAAAAATTGGCGCATGGTATACAAACGGTTGGCTACCTCTGGTCTAGATTGTAACTTTAAAAACATAAATATTGTAAGTAAAATATACTTTTTAAATACACACCTACATATATTTTAGGAATATAATCTAACGACCCTTGCGCTCATCTTTTAGGACCCTGGGGGGCATTCGTGGTCCACGCGTCGGTCACGTGTCTTCCTGACGTCACACCTGGTCGCACGTGTCCTACTGTGCATTACTCGGACTGTTTATTTTCATTACGACGACATTCGCATAAAACGGGAGATGACGCGTTTCAATAAGACGCGATTACACATTCAATATAGCACGATTCATAGATGATATAAGTTTATTTGACTTGACAGGTAAGCACAATTACATCGGGGTAGTTTTATAAATGATTTGTTTTGTGTGCATACACGAGCACAGGGCCGTTTCTGAATATCATATTAGTTAGTATATATAAAATCATATTTTTCTCTAATTGTTAACATATTAAATGACTTTAAAAATATTTTTTCATTGTTTAATTATAAGAAAAGTTATGTATAGTATTTTATACATTTTATTGTTCATACACAAAACTCTGCTATAAACATTTAAACTAATTATTAAAAAATATTTGTTTAAATTGTACTATGGTGTATTTAATAAAAATACATTACTTTGAAGTTTTCCCGATATTTCGTCAAAGGTGTCCTTAGCATCATCAGGAGATAAATATTTATTTATGATCGTCTTATTCTTGCAGGGTTCCAGATTGAATTACTTTTTCAGTATGAAACATTATGTGTGGACATTCTTCATGTATCTAGTTATTAAAAAATATTGATCAACATATACATATATCATATGTATCGACTATGTTTAACATGGTGTTACTGGACGTACGTAAAATATTTTTTTGTGGGTATGCATTAAAAATGGGCATTTTCGAATCTACTCCCCTTTGCGTGTTGCGGGCTCTTGCGCCATGTAGTTCTCTCACTGTGACGTTTGTATTTTTGATTGATCAGTCATCAGTTGAAAAAAACATTTTATAGAAATCGGTTGCCGCATCATTGGGATAACACCACTGAATATAAGTACATACATACTTGCGTATATTAATAAGTAAAATGGCCAATTAATCATTCAAAAATCGTCGACTTAGTCCTCCGGTCGGAAAAGTGAATCGGCTCATTTTCTGTGCAGGGCGAAAGAGAGAAGACTACGACAAGAGATGGCGATAGAGTCGGAGCAGCCATTTTGTCTCCCGGGAGACTGGCCGTAGTGCAGTTTCATGTTAGCATTACTCTTGATTTCCTGCCGTGACATTTAGAGGAAAATTCGGCGCCGCAAGTTTCGCCCGTGCGACACCGTCCGTTCGCTTAGGCGAGAGCTTGCGAAACTTTGGGTTTTTTCCGCGTTCCGTCGAGCTTTTTTTTTCGCTCGCTGAAAGCTTTCGGCGGAATTTAGATTATGGACGATGTCTATTCGGGCGAAGTCGAGCGCCGCGTTATTATCTATTTATTAAAATCTCGACTTGAGAGCTTTCGGCGGCGGAGGGCAATTCGGAGCTTTCGTTAATGGAACGGTCGCGTATTCTACTCTATTTTCTCGTCGCTATCGATATCGAATTATTGACGCTCGACGGAAGCGCCGGAATATATATTGTTTTAATTTATTTGCAATATGCGTTAATAATTATTTAATCGGTTTTAATTATATATCATTTTGATAATTATTGAAAATTTTTCATATTTGTGTTTTATTATTTTTTGTTGCCTTTTTAACTCAACGTTATGTACTTTAAAATAATAAATTTTGTTTCAATTCAATGTATATATGAACGAATTAATCTATTACTAGCACTACTACTACTATAGTTAAGGAGTTACTAGTTGAGGAGATAGGTAAAAGAGAAGCGCAATGTGTTAACGTAACTGTTAATACATAAAACGTAAGAAAAAATCGTTTTCAATAAACGTTTATAGGTAGTCTTCGACAACAGTTTTTTGTCATGTATACTCTGCTTTATTTTAGAATGAATCACTTGGATCAAAAATATATCCCTCTGTGAATGACTTTGCCTGCCGATTATATAAAAATAAGTACATATTCTCAAGTTTCAAGTCACTCAATGACATTGGTTCTACATGTATCTTACTAACCTTAGATTGTTAGATGGACAACATGAACGAAAATAATTAAAAAATGAAAAAAAGCAGTTCATCTATATGTTATATAGTTTAAATGGTGAGTGTATGAGAGGCGTTACTGTGCCGGTTAGTTACACATTCTTAGAACAACTGTTTTGTTCTATGAGATTAAATTATATATTTCTTAAAGTTGATGAAAATGAAAAAGACACTGAGTGATTTAGAAATTCAATAAAATATTGAATCTTTTAAAAACTTCCACAGTAATGACAATTGTTGATGTTCATAATTTACGCGAACCATAGACATTTTTTATTATATATGGAATATGGACCTTATAACGAACCGGCTTTTAAAGATTATATCTAACTACTGTTCGTAAAATATTTTTAAAGTACCAAAGTTAAGGAACTCATGATCCATGCTAAGGAAAGTGTATCCCTGGCTCTCAATAAAATTCATTGTGTATTAATCTATCTTGGGCTACTTTTATTTATTTTATCAAGGTATCTAAACTTTAATTTCGTAAAGATATGCTGTTTTCTTAAATGTGCCTTAACAAATGTTATAAATATAAAATAAAACTATTAGCTAAAATTGTATTGAATTAATAAGATAAGTCTTAATTACTTTGATAAATACTATGACTTCTAAATTGACCTCGGATGAGATTGGGTGACAGGGCTATTACTAGGTAATATTTTATGAATAATTTTACTACGATTTAATAAAATCTCCCCAATGTTTGCTGTGTACGTATTTTACACACACCAGGGGGTGTAAAACTATAATGCGATTGATTGGCCGCGTGTGCTTTGTTTGTTCGGAGCCTAACAAAAGCTTTTAATGCATAACGCGCTTAGTGTTATAAAGTCAAACTGGCATATAAACGGGGAAGGTGTGAAATGGGATGATTATGGTACGGTATGATTAATGCACCCCTTAAAAATATTATTTATCGTTAAATATTGCAAAATCATCAATTAAAACAAAGCGAGAAAAAACATATGTATTAAAGTATATATTTTTAGGGCTATTATTTTTTAGACGTATGTATGTATGTAGTTGTAAGCGCTTAACCACAACAATATATGCATTGATTAGCCGTTGGTTAGAAACTTCTAAATTGGACTAATAAATTGGAAGGCATCTCCATCTCTCCCGTAGGAACAGGACTTTATGCAAGAAATCTCCAGAGCTCACTTAAATTACCTCTTTATCAATATAACCTGAAACACATGTTCATTAAAATCGATACATTATATTATGTTGTAGCCATTTACAGTTAATAATATTATATATAAATACATTCAATATTAAAAATATTTACGAATGTTTATATGAATGATTCTATGGATAAAAATAAATACCGATTTCAAAATCTGTCCCTAGACTTAAAGTAACCTAATATCTGTAAATTCAGTTATTAAATTTTTATAACATTAATTGATCAGACATATAAAATGTATGTAAGTTTTAGGCGTACATTAAAGTATAAACATATGTAATTTTTGTAGCACGGATTAATAACATTTGATTTTAAAATTATACACTACGTTTTAGTATGTTATTCGATTTTTAGTTATTTTTTTACAAATTATACGACATTAAAAATAATCATTTGAATCGAGTTAATATTTATTATTGCCATGAAATAATACTACCAAATTTTAATGGGATTTGCAGTAACTATCCACGTAACGACTGATTTTTATTTTGAATTCAACTTATTACTTTCAATAAAATAGACATTCTGATTTGTAATATATTGGATTCCAGTCATATCCATGCAACATATTGTGAATTTTCAATATTACATGTACCTATACTGCAAGTATAAAATATAATCACATACACAATATACATCAAAGGCAATAGTTACATGTTGTATTATATATACCTACATACAAATGTTTGGGGATGCATGCAATATGGATACAATGTAATATTTCCCTATGTGCGCATTCTTGCTTTGTATCAAACATGGTTACCTGCCTTGATTTAATTAGCGAGACAATTCACACGATCAAACGCAACATACCCCGCAGACAGACCACATTCAATAGATTCTATCGGATATCAATAACCGATAGTTTCAAAGGACAATATTGATACTTGGTACTCATACACATAATCATTATGATTCTGATTCAAAGGATAATTTACGTTTTTAAACTTAGGCATTGTACATGTATATTAGATTGACTAAGGGCGGGTTATGGGTATGACGCGCTTTAAAAAAGTTTTGGAAAGATGACTGGGGATTTAGGGAAAGCTCAATATATTGAAACACACGACCAGAGCGTGACGGATTTGGTCGATATTATATATTCAGAGTAGATCGCTGTCCGTGGATAAGCTTTGAATACTTTTCTTGTGATAACTTTTTAAATGTCGAAATTCTGAGTTTGAAGTAATAAAGTTTTAAAATTATTGTAGCAAATACGCAGTCGACGTAATTGGAGGCAAACCATAGACAAGATTAAATATTTAAGTTATTATGTGTGCTTACAGTAAATAATCATCAATAAACGAGGAAAACTTTTTATAATGCAGTTTATTTCATAGAATTAATGCTGCTTTAAGGAAAACTTGCTTAAAGTATAATAAATATATTATTTAATTCATACTAAGTTATATAAATTAATTTTTTCTAATATCTTTATGTATAATATCTACGCGGGGTATTGAAAAATAGATAAAAATCAAAAGCATTATATATTAGAATTGGAACATATTTAACATCAAAATACCATTTTATTTATATTCAACATGGACTCATGCATTTGTAAAGTCTGAGAACAAGTTTCTTAATTTCATAGAAATCTTGGGACTGCTTTCTTCTGTTTTCGTACGACTCGAATTCTCCGGTAACCATTTTATAAAATAGTTCTAGACACTTATAATTATTTAAACTTCTACTAAAAGCTCATTTTTTAAGCGTGAATATTATTTATTTTTATCATAAGGCAGTTTTTTAATTTTAATCTTAAAAAGCACAATAGACGGCAACTAGTACCTGTATTTCCTGGGTTCAAATCTCACATGGACTTTAGTGTTTTTCAATTTCTATCATGTCCGGGAGATGAGAATTTTAAATTATTATATAAATATAATATTATTAGATTATCACAGATTAGGTTTTCCTAGATTTTCCTAATATCACTGTTGAATATCGCATTGAATAAAATCAAACACGGTCAACCATAGTGACACATATTGATTGTAAGTTGTAAAAATAGTTTATAATTAATTAAGTAGATGTCATTGATTTATTTCAATCTAGTATAGATACAGAAATCTGAATATTAGTATATTTGAATGACGAATATATACGTCATATTTTTAATTATTTGTTATTCGAACACTTGTCCGACCATTGGTTATGTATTTGTTCATGTTTGTACTGAAATATTTTTATACATTTAATTTCTAACACTTGTGTATTGCAATATCGTAGGTAGTATATTTTCCATTAATATACCGCTACATTATCTACAACCTAATTGTGCCTTTTATGTTTTGCGAAATTTATTTTCTTATCTTAATATTATTCATAACATCTATAGCCAAAGCAAATTTTAGCCGACAAGCAAAGTAATTTAAAAAAAAAACACTTTGTAACGTCCGAAATTCCAGAATTTTTTTATTTATTATCAAGAAACTGTAGACTTTTTCAATGAAATTTTAATCTGTCCAAAGTAATTAAGTCTATTGAATTCATCTTTTCGGTATAATTAAAATTAAACTTTGCACTGATTTTAAATTTAGGCATTTTTAAAAAAAAATAAAAACCCTAGATACTTTTTTTTAAATAATATGTAATTATTTGTGTATAAGCCATGTTCTAATCTTCAAAACTTTAAATATTCGAATACTCGAATATTTTATCGCTTGGTATTTGATATTCGAAAATAACGAGTATTTGGAAACTAGTATTGTTCTCATTACTTAGTTGTTGATTGTGTTTACCCCGCTGTAATGCATTGGGCTAACGCTTGTCATGTTGCAACGGAAGATTTAAATTAAAAATCTTTTAAGTTAGTTTTTGTCATATTGAGCAGTTTGTGACTTCATTGTATATTGTTTATTGCCACGGCAAAAGCTAATAAGGAATAAGGCGCTTAAAACAAAGAGGAAAATCGCTATGAATTAATAGTTTTTTTCGAATAAACACATACTCAATCATGTAATGATTTCATAATATGTTTTGTAAAATCCCTTTGTAGTTAATAGCGTTACATTGCATATTTTTTCTGAACCCAAATGCGGATTAGTTTGTGCTGCGAAAAAACACTTTTCGGATTTGCTGAATTTCATCAGATTTATCTTATCAATTGAGTAAAGTGAACATGCCGATCTTCAACGCAACATGCCGAATGTTGCGTTGAAATGGAATTTGCAATATATTTTCTGTAAAAAACTAGATCGCTAAAATATTCCATTTTAGAGTTTTTAGTGAAAAATAGTATAGAAATGGTATTAATTTTAAATTCAGTATATCCTGTATACATACATAACTATTATTATTTGATGCTACAATCAACCAAAATACATTTTTAAAACGATAGTTATAAATAAAGTAGAGGTTTAAAAAATGGTAGGACTGTTTTGTAGTTTATCACAGCTTTTCAGTCCTTAGTTTATATTTATTATTTTGTATTAATATTGATGATTTTCTTTAAATATTTTTACCTTAAAATAAGGGTATATAAAATCATTTTAAGGGGCAATGATCAAAACCTAGCCTGCCGAGAGGGAGGGGGAGGAGAGAAGAGGCAAATTCCCGGAGACTTGTTAAAATTATTTCAATATGAAACAACTGGTGGTGTTTCTCACAGGTTATGCTACCTGTCTTACGTACCAGCGGCCAAGACTTGCCTCCATTACTGAGTGCCTAAGTGCTTCGGCAAACCGTGTAAAGATTTTAATTTTTTCCTCAAACAACACACATATTTTGTACGCGAGCGTGGCACGGCCCCGATAATACGGTCGTGACACAAGCGAAAAAATATCCAAACAATGCAACTTATGTAACAGTATTCTGCAATCGGGGGATCGCGTGCCCGGCAATTTGCTCTATTATACACCAAGTGTATATTCAAGTGATTAACGTTATTCGTTTTAAACTAAAAACAGTACTTAAAACATCATAGTACAATATTATAAGACGCTAAACCTTTCATTTATGTATGTATTGTATATATATATATATGTATATACAAACATGCTCTTCGTCCTTCCGTCGTCGTCATACAGAAAAGTACTTATTAGTTATTACCCATCTTGATCATTTTTAACATTTGTCTTGGATTAATTCGTGCTGATTAAATGGATATACCACTACTAATTATATTTTTAGTTTAATACTAAATTATTACAAGTTTTTTTGCAAGCAAATACAATGAGCCCTCTATTAAAAAAATTGTTTTTTTTTTAATTATTGTGCGCTTTGCTGTATAAATGTAGAGTCCTGTACACCATTTCTGAGCTTGGATAACAGAAGAGTATTTTCAAAACTTTTTGATCAAAAACAATGCCAATCATCCCATTGCTGTTATGATGTTTTAATTTTATTTTGTGTATTTTTGCTCGTATATCGAGACATTGCTAGTATGTAAAGCAAAATTTAAAAAATATGTTCGTATCTTGAAAAACTCATAAGTCGAGGTTCTACTGTATATAGTTTTATGTGTGAATATGTATTATTTTTAAAATAGTTTATAAAATTAACAAGTAATTAATATTTTGTTCAATATTACATTATTTTTTTATATAAAAATATTACTCAGTTTTTGTGGAAATTGTGCCCCACATGGCTACTTGGGTTTTCCGTTGCGGTCCACCGCAAAAAAAGGATGCTTACCACTGCACAAGGCAAATCGTCACGTTACTATAATAACCAAAACATTAAAATAATGTTCCTTTTTCTAACTACAGCCGTCATTATTCGGCGATTAGTGAACTAGGCGAATTGACAAAAGTACTGGAAGTAATCTAAACGAATAAAATATTAAGAAAATGAGCAATCGAAAAAAAATCACCAAGAAGATGGCTAATATTAAATGGTCAAAAATATGATCAATACCGATTAACAGGTGCTAAAAGCAGTAAATAATGATGCTATTGCATACATTGAGCTATACAAACAAATAATGGAATACAATGCTATCTCTACATTTAAGCACAGACTGCATATTTTAATAAGTAACTTATACTTACTGAAAATTATGTACATACATACATTTTCTTTATAATATGCAGGAATTAGAATAAATAATAAATATTTTAAGTGTATATGAATGTACAGACATTTTATTTTCAACTATAAAATAAATAAAATAATATCAAGAATTGCTCATTCGATTTGTTCGACTTGTTTATAAATCAAAATAATTTTTATTGTAATTTAATCGGGTCTCTTATAATTAGGACAATTTAAATTAATTATGTTGAACTGAAATATCTTTATATATCCTATATTCCAAGAAAGGTGAATGGGTCTATTTGCATGTTTAACTTTGTTCTATATCGGTTGCCGGCATAATAACATCTATATAAATTATATGTATTTTGGTACGTTTTAATAATTTCGTATACACATTTCTTGACTTTTAAAGCAGCCTAAAGTTGGTGTCTTATAAATATATAATTTTCTCAGTAAATTGGAGAAAGCCTATAACATTTTATTTAAAATAAATTAAACTTGATTTTGTTTCAGTTTCACCATTTTGTTGAAAAAAATACAGGGCTCAAAATGGAAATAAAATACCGAAACGCATCATTGTTTCCTATAGATCTGCTTCGTTACGAAGAAAGTCCATAAAGCTTACTGAATAATATATTTATTACACGTTTTGGTGCTGAAGATATTCTTTGTATCAATGCGATTTTTCGAAATAGACCTAGAACGCTATGTTTTATTATTTGTCATTAGTGCGACGGAACAATAAAAAATATAAATTATTAAGTCTCAAGGATTTTATCATTGATTTTAATATAACTAAGAGATCTTACTGCTGGGTGAAAGTTGCTCTTATTCTGCACCAGTGTTAAAACTACTTTATTCATTAATCTAAAATGTTTTGATATTCTTCTTAAAGGTCGAGGAAAAGCAATATACTGTAATATATTCCCTAACTGTTGAAAACTATGATAATAAAATTGAGCTGACAGGACGCTAATAAAGTGGCAACCGTGTTGGTATTAAAATATGGTTTAATCGAAGCAGAAAAGAAAAGGGGTTATGGGAGAAAGGTAAAAGGAAAAAAACGACAAAACCAAAACGTCGGGGGAGTAGATTGGAGACCATATTGGGGGAACCTGTGGGATTCGCCGGTGGACATAAAGTGTACGGAGGAGGGTGCGTTAAGTCGGGCCGACAGTTTATGGAATCGAAACCCGTAAAATAGAACGAGCTCTGGAATCGCTCCTGCCCATTGGCAACTAGCTTATTTCCCATATATTTCCACTTGCGCGTGCACATTGAGTTTGTGTATATAGGCGATTGTGTTTGTTTTTGGTTGGCAATTTCGATTTGGCGAGTGCTTGGAAATAAAATAAAATGTGCTATAAAAAATATTAAATAAATAGTAAACAATTCATTAAATTATAATTCTGAAAAAAAGTTTTTTATTTCGATCGAGAAAGTGGTATACTTTGTATATGCATATAGTATATGCATTGTATCTAACAATATATATCTGTTTTAGTAAAAAATTAAAAAGTATAAAAAAGCGAAATTGGATCGACATGGTATATTCGGATATTAAATATAAAAGATTGGTAAAAATTAAGGATTTAAATAAAGTAAAATATAGCAAAATGATAAAAGACAGAAGTGTATTTATAATAAATAAAGATACTGTATGGACAATGTCAATAAGTGTGCAGAACTGTTGTTTATAAAATGGGTTAAGATAGAAGAAACTATTGTAAACTCTGTGAAAGCTGGATGACGAGGCAAGAAAATCTGTAGTTTTATTTAAAAAATATTGTTATTGAAGATTAATTTTTTTATTATTAGTTATCATGAAATGAGTAATTTGTATTATTATTTTTCACCATACAGTTTTAGACGGTATTTAATTATTATAGCTTTGTTTTATTTTGTAAAGTAATCTAAATAAACAATGAATGGTCAATTGTTCACGGTCAATGCAATTGTTTGGTATATATTCACCTATGTTGGTAATTATAATATGTGTTGCTACATGAACTAAAGTGGCTCTGTTAAAATCAAATATCACACATCATGCATGCAATGAAATCAATGACTATTTATTCATCAAAATTACTATTTAGTGTGTTGCCTAAAATTTTGTTTTGTATAACTAAAGGGAAAAGCGATGAGCATTAGACCTATTGTTTGCTACAGAATCGTAGATATATCCTCTATAATATTTGTGTATAATTTACAAATTTATATTATAATATTACTTGTATTATATGGTAAAGTAACAAAACATGCTGGTGCTCTGTGGCATTAAATTATATTTAATAAAAGTAAAAAGTATGTACATATATGTATGTATTTTAATTTTAACTTCAGAACCAAAGCGTTTTCACTTAAAATATGCAATTGCTTCTAACGCTCACTTATTTAACACGGTTAATTTCCGAAACGAGAAAATTAAGCAATCTTTAAAACTAATATATGCAAATTAAAAAAGATAAGTAAAAAAAAATTAAGACATGTAACTGAAATTGTATCGGTAAATACACAAAGAGGTTTGAATAAAAATTTTAGAATGTTATAAAATTTCCCAATTTAATTGATATAAAAACAACAAATTCGAATTTATTATATTTATATATATATATTAATGTTTAATTATTAGAATGTAACAAATTTGTTTGATAATCTTTGTATCTACTATACATTTCAGCTCGATACGTTATTTTTATTAAACTGATTAACTCTATAGCAAAGGTAACTAGGGATTTGATTTCAAGGCACTTTTTAGAATTCTGAGAGTAAATATTCTCTTTGATACATTCCACAAATTTTATTAAGTAATTTCAGTTTAAAATAAACTTTGTAGTTTTTAAAATTATTTATATATTATAATTAACTTAATAGATATGCTAAAGAAATGGAGGTGAACAGTACAAATAAAAATGTATAATATTTATAATAAAACTTATATTGATGGCTAGTCGCAAATCAGCAAATATGAAGAATATAATATATTTCAGCTTAGCAGATTAGTTTATCGTTTATTTATTTACAAAATATTTTTTTTCTCGTTTATCGTATATTTATTTACAAAATATGGCATTATTTTAATTGATTTTTATTTCAGTGTTGCCTTGTGCCATCTTTAAGCAGCAAAAAATCTATGGTTGTTTGATAAATGAAAGACTAGATTCATAGTATCAGTACTCAAAAAAAGTGATAATCTGAAATCAGAAAACTACAGGCAAAACTACTTTACTTAAGACAGCTTACAAATTATTCTCAGCAGTGCTACACAACAAGCCTCTAAAATATAGTAAAGCGATAATTAGGCGACTAAATAAATGCAGTATTGCCCAAATAAATTTTAAGAGAGACAATGAAAAAGTTACATGAATTTGATATTAAGCTATATAATTTATTCATGGATAGGCAATTGATAATGTGAACTGAAATATTATGTTCAGAGTTCTCAAAACGCTAGGAGTACTCCAAAAAATACTAACAATTACTCTAGAGCAGGCTTGGGCAAATGGCAGCCAAAACATTATCTTTCCCACGAAGCATTTTAATAATTACTTATTAAAATGCTTCGCTAAACTTATTAAGATATATTATTTAAATAATATATATATATATTTATTGAAAAAAAAACATTTTAAGTTGATTTTGTAATTGATTCGTGCCAAAATATACCTTATTATGATACAGTTCAATTATTATTTTTTATAAGAGGTTGTACTTCCGCTTTTGACATAATTTAATGATTTTTATCAATGAAGTTTATGAAGGACTAGACATCTGAAAATTATATATTTTCCGACAGTTAAAACATTAAATATTTTTACGAGTAAATTTGCGAATATGTAAATATCATTGACAGATTAAGTAATGAATTTTCTATAAAATTTTCTGATTTCCATAAAACACAAAATTAATTGTTAATTGTTCATCAATCAGGCGTTAAAAGTACACCGAGTGAAATTGAACTAGACATTATATACCTGCAGTGTAATATTAATTTAAAATATTTACATTGTAGTAAAGAAATATGCTTATTTTATAAATCATTGGATATTTATAAGCTTGTTGATTTGAAATCTTTTGGATTGACGTACATTTTCCAACAAACATTTTCAATATTAAGTTAAAAAAAACCTGTCAAGAAAATGTATTTGTAATGTACGTAATAAATGCAATGTACGTAAGTGAATTTAAATATTTTAATTACATTTGTTACATACGTATTATAATTTAACTTTAATATCATTTTTTGAACTATTATTATTTTTTGTTGTGTACCCCACAACATAAAAATTATACGTGCGAAAAAAATGGAAAACTTAGGAACTAGGTAATTCTGCTATTTTTTTTGTTTATTGAAAATTCTTTTAATTGTATTTTGATATTATTAACTACTGTATGTTTTTCCACTTTGATGTTTTCCACAATATAACAACTGTACTGTCTCAATAAAATTTAACATTCTTAAAAATTTAATTCTGGTCATCTTTTAGTTTAATGAAAAAGCAAACTTATCATAATTTAAATTTATATGTAAATAATATTCTTTCAATTGCATTTTATATTTTATTTATAATTGTACGTTTTGTTGAAATAATTAATATGTATTTTGTAAAAAAAAATTCTGTTACATAACAATGTTATAGTATTTTGTACAACTTTTTATTCATCTTGTTATTTTGTATTATAAAATCTTTTTGATTGTTTTCTTTCAATTCTTCCTGCACAATAAATATACGTTTTGGTTTAAAAATATTGTTTTTTAAAATTTATAAAATAACTCTAACTTAAAAAAACACAAGTTAGGCAATTTTTTAATATAGCCTGCAGCCAAATTTTCATTCCAAATGTGGCTCATTTTCCCACCCCTGTTCTAGAGGGGGACAAATGCTATTGGTCATCTACAAAAACAGGCGATAAATATTTTTTAAATATTGAACCAGAAATTGTGACAGATTAATATGCGAATACGCGAATACACTGGTGACATAATTATAACCAGCAAATTAACTAAGATACTGGTTAAACATGCCAGCAATTTTGGCAAAAAAGCGGCTAGGTACGAATTATTAGTAAATGTATAAAAAAAATACATTTTCAGTTTGCGTATAGTGAAACCAGCAAGCTTCAAATTAGTGAAAGACTTCAAGTACTTAACAACTAATAAAAACTCTCAGAATAAAATGTCAGAAAATTAAAATACGCATTTTAGCCAAAAACAGGACATTTCACGCATGCAAGCATTCACGCGGATACCGAATAATAACTAGGTGATTAAAAATGCTTAAAATACATTACAAAAAAATATATATATTAAGCCGTCAAATGGCCAATCGTTACATGCTTATGTGAGTCTACCAAAAAAGAAAACACCCAACTAGAATCTATCAAGCAGAAGATCTTGAGAAAAATATTTGAACCGAGTAAAATGTGAATTGAGAAACTGACAATGGCTAAAATATACCAGATTGTGTAAATCACAAAGATTACACGTAGAAATTATGCAACCATTCATGGCCCTTGAAACATTACCAATATAGAAGCCACAAAAAACGGGCTAGAAGACGATTCAAAAAGGAACGTTAATCTGAATTAATTGAAGATAGAAAACTGGAAGACATTAGCAATGGAGCGTTACCGGTGATTTTTTTTTTGTGAGCCAATATGTAAAAAGATGTAGAGCCTATGACGAAAAACACTCGTGACAAATATTCACTTTAAGAATTTTCAGATCTTGGTCCAACAATAGACAGAAACTTACTTACTCTCAAGCAGTCATGTGGAATTTAATGAACTGACACAAACGATAGTCCTACCTGGTAAGCGAGTAATATTCCGTCGAATTTAAATAAAATAATTTTGCTGTGTTCATTGACCTATCGTGTATATATATATATCATACGAATAGATTGTTATTTTCAATATCAACTGATAATTGAGCAAATAAAGAGGAAAATTAATGGAAGCGCTCGCTAAATGATGGTCGCGTGGGCTCGTGATAAAGCGTTAGCATAATCAAAAGCGAATGGGTGTTAGATCGCGGCAAACGCTTTATTATCAAAGTTACCCCTTCGCCGGATCAGATTCCCTTTCCCCGAAGTCCCCGGGGGGACCTTAAGGGACCCCAGCGAGCGGAGTTCCCACTCAGACACGGCTTGTCCATTATTGGCTCCGACAGGTGACGTCATACGTCTTGATACTCCATTTCGCACTGAAAACGACTATGGTCATTAACAATTACCGAATAAAATTAGAGGGGTTGAGGTTGTAGATCGTTAAATGGGATAATATGACAAATGATTAGAGTGAAATTTTATATTATTATAGTATTGGGAAAAAATGTAATAATTATTATACAGATAATTAATAATATATTAAATAATAGACTACATTGATTACGTAAGTTAACAGTGGGAAAAATATAAGATGCCAGAATCTATGACCGTACTAGGTTACACGTAATCAACCATATACGTTAATAATAATGATACCACTGTAATTATTTAATAATGAATAAATATGGATTTTAATATTATTAATTATTTTTATTATATTTTATAAATGAAAATTTTGATAATAAAATAAATAACTTATTAATTTACTGAGTATGGTAAAATGCGTGTCTCTTGATTGGATTTGTGTATAATTAGCTACAATGCTAAGTATAAAAAGTATGTAGTATATCATCTTTACTGCTTTATTTATAAGAAAAAATATTACTGATGTTATTCCAAGGTATCTAAGCGGATGTCTAATATTTCTTTTTGTATAATAAAATGCACTGACTTTTAAAGATATGTGAATATAGTCTCTGTTTTATTTCAATTTTATATATTTAAAAAAAAAAATATTACAAATATTTATTGACAACGAAAACTAGTTATGATAACTGTCTTAGAATAACTTGATCAGCAGTTCCCAAAATATTATTAATATTAGTGTATGAAATAAAGAGAAACGGCGCGAGCAATATGCCCTGCGGGACTCCAGCCTATCCATGTTTCAAGTGTTTTATAATTAAATAAGTTAAAAAATAAACAACGTGTCATACCATATCAAAATTTCAACATCAGGCATCAATCATCCTGTTCATTTTTTAAAATTAAACGTGCTGGAAACTATTTATTGATTTTTTAGCACAATTGTTATTTTGATAACGTGGATAAGGGACTGTTAATTTAACACTTTTTTTGTGGTATATTAATGATGGAATTTTGATGATGCTGTGACTTAAAATGAATGCAGTAATGCAAGGATTTATTTTATCAGTCTTACTTAAATATATTCATTCAGGCATTTAAAAAAAAACAATATGAGATGATATGTTAAATGTTTTCTTAGAATTATAAATGCTAAATCGTCTGTATTAATTATTAAATAAATTTATATTATATTTGTGTATTTAATTCTGAAGTTGATCCGTGGAATAAATAAGCCCGAACAAAATTATATTTTTATCAATTGAATAAAGACACCATGACAATCAATCACTCGAATGTTCGTATCTTGAGACACATAATTTCAGATATTCGATACTCTTAATAATAGCGATATATATTAGTTTAGGCGGGGGTCAAAAAGTGAATGTCATTTTTCAGGGGTCGCCAAACGCGGGTCGCTTCGGTATATAGCTCGGTGATTTATGTTCGTGAGGGCGAGCGATATTAGCACCATCCATTTGTGGTGCATTATCCCACACCCGGCACATTATCGGGGTGATGATACTCGCAGGAATCGCCGTGGCATACATAAAAAAACGTGGAAGGAGAACGTAAGGCGAAAAAAAATTATAAAGGATATATACAAAGAAATAAATTAACCTTTATCACCTCGTACGGGGAGAGCGTTATTGCGAACCGCCCGCGACGTTTATATAAGCTCGGCGGTGATAGTGGAAAAAATTCCGAATCGCCAATTTCGCAGTTATATGGCGATTTCGGATTTTTCGTCGGGAAAACCTATACCGGAGGCTCGTGGGGTTCCTAAGGCCCATCGCCGCGCAGGGATCATACAAATGGGCCTTTTAAACCCTTAACTGCCATTATTTGTTATTCGTTCGCTCTCTTTATGGGCCCTTTTATAGCTGTTCGGGATTCATGTATGGTGATATTAGATTCGATCGATACAAAAGAAAGCGGAGGGAAGTTGGTATTTATTATTGAAGTACATAGAAGGACCCATTTTATCACATTATTTAAGTAACCTTCCATAAAGTAACTTACTAATGCCACCATTTAAATACATAGCAAGTAATCTAAAATACTACTGCTGAAACACCAAATAGGAATTATACAAATATCTTTAAATATTTTAAATACCTACAGTATTTTTTGCTATAAATATAATTATTATGTATTTCTGGTTGCAAATATTATTTCATTTAATATAAGATACAGTTTAAATTCGGCTGAATCGGTTATGATGCTCGCATCATGGTCCAGAGAATTCATTGCTCGAAATTCACCGCCAGCAATTAATCGCTAGCAGTTTACCGCCGCATCAATTGTAACGAACAAATTTAATTTCATAGGCATTTTAGGACAGCATTTAATTTAAACATTTTAATTACGTCTTGCTTTGTAAATCTATTTGTAAACTTCAATCAACCAATGATTAAGCGAGTTTGTATAAACACATCTAATAATATGTGCTTATACAAACCCGCTTATTCATTGGTTGAAGAAGAAGCAATGGCTTCTAGAATGTAAAATATGCTAGCGATTATTTGTATGCTATAAATTGTTTATGCGACCAATTGAGGTAGCGGTAAGCTGCTAACAATTCATTTTTTCGGTAAATTGCTGGCGGTGAATTGCGGGCAATACATTTTTCTAAACTCATAATATACAACATAAATGCGTAATTAATATAAAATTAAGTATTTTTTACATATACGATTGCT
The DNA here is from genome assembly GCF_051122295.1 of Plectrocnemia conspersa. NCBI lineage: Eukaryota > Metazoa > Arthropoda > Insecta > Trichoptera > Polycentropodidae > Plectrocnemia > Plectrocnemia conspersa. Next base: position 13,490,276 of record NW_028277165.1, read on the forward strand.
TACATTGGGGAAAAATAATAATATTAAAATAATTGGAGCAAAAATTTAATCAAGATTAATCTTGGTTAAATTTTTATATTTTACTCGTTACTAAATGCACTACTCACAATTATTTGTTTATTATTTTACCAACACGATAACAGCTATATTGTAGGTCGGTGACTTATATATGATAGACCTTGGTTGAGTCTTAAAAGAACCATAAACTCTTTTTATTTTCAATAGTAAGTGCACAAAAACATCGTTCAACGTGAGTTCTAAAATTTCTGTCATGTGATTGGTCGGTCACCCTGAGGGTCGGTAATAGTACATATGTGTAAGTATTATTATAGCCAAGCGGTATTATTTTTTTATATTTCGAGGTACGGTTGTAGTTATAAATGTTTTATTTATTTATTAAGTCTTGCCTATGTGTGTTTTTTAATTTTATTTATATCTAAAATTATTACCGTCTTATTTAAATAGAAAACTGTTCTAATTCAAAATCATGTAACTCGAAGACTTTTATTAATAAATATTTAAATACATATTATATTATTTAAAAGCATGTAGAATATTATTGTCTGGTTGCAGTCTGACACCTTAGAGTTTCAGTTCGGCTGAAACGGTCTGCATTCCCCTACAAGCCATAGTCTTTAATTTGTTTGACATTACATTTTTCGCCCTGATTTGTTTTTGGCCATATTAATATTTATAATATATTTTTTATGGGGGCGCGAGATGGGGGAGAAGTGCGGCGATAACCAAGCTACAAATCCAATGGTTATTACGTATCAAGTGTATTTTTAAAGTTGAATTATGACATGTGATGAAACTTTGCTATTGTTATGATGTTTTGGTATGAGATATTGTTTATATTTTCTAATTGGTTAAATATAGATTTTAGTGTATACGTATTTGTATATTATAAATATACCTATACGTTAACTACTCATCGTATTTTTTAATAATATTTTGATTAACCTAATGGTAGATTTTAAATAATTATTATTTTGATTTATAATAACCGTCATAATGTATGTATTTCATCAAAAATAGTTTCTTTAAAAATTGTGGTTTTCAGAAATAAAGTAAATACATCGTTATATATTTTAAAACAATAATAAAAATTATTAGTGATTTTTAAAAATATATTTACAATATGCTCATAGACATCTATAAATTAATGAATTTAATAATAATTTTATTGTACTGACATCTATTGACTAAATAGAAATATAATTTTAGAATTTTCATAACTAAATTGTATTCAAGTTGTAAACCAAATGTAACTAACAATTCTTTTACAAGAAAATTTTTTATTCTACAATATCTTAAATTTAGTATCAATAGATGTCAATAGTAAAAATCTAACGTTTCTTGTAGAAATAAAAACCAATTTAATAAATGTATTTAAAAAAATGATGTCAATGCTATTGTTCTGAATTATTATATAAATATTTTTATTATATAGATATCAAAAATTATGTTATAAAAACACATTTTATATATCGACATATGCCAACGACCATACCATGCTGAATGCACCGGTTCTCGTCCGATCACCGAAGTTAAGCAGCATTGGGCCTGGTCAGTACTTGGATGGGTGACCGCTTGGGAACACCGGGTGTCGTTGGCCCTATTTTTTTTGATTACGGTCCGCTATTTTCGCGAAATTTTAAATGTTTTGACAAAGTGTGACTATTATCAAAACAATTATATATTTATTACCAACTCTCGATAAAGGCTTTTCTTTATGTTGGCACGATATTTTTACAAGTTAAATTATTTGTTATCCTGGAAAAAAAAACAGACTGACTGAAAAATTTTGCTAACACACGAAAACGCGTGAACGACCGTAATGTGTTTTAAGGTACTTATAATAACATAAATTTGATTATTGAATTTGCTATTTTGAAGAAGAAAGTCAAAGTGTATGTAGAAAATGCATCTCAAAAGCATCTCTTTGAATAACAGTTTTCTCGTTATTATTGTTTAGTGATGTGATGAGGTATTGCACTGTTATCGCTTCAAGTCTGTTTACTAATATCAGATATTTTATGGTTTATTTTCTACGCATAACAAACAACCAATAAATTATGTCCAACGAATACAACACCATTGTCACCATACAGTCACCATTTCTTTTATGTGCAAATTCAGTTTCGATGTTATGGAGAACATAGATTGAAATGTTGCGGTTTTTGGTCAATTCGTGCGGTACCCATTTGCTTGTTTTTTTTTCACTTTCCTTTGGCATACAGATCGTGAAACGCTTGCAGTAAAATCCTGTGAGTCTGCTGCAAGTATTCGAATAGTTATTTGTGGATTAGCAAATTATCATTTTATATCAACCGCAGATAGAGGCAGATAAGAAAGAAAAGAACCTAACACCTTTCGTAAAATAAATAAAAATATAGCTTATTACTAAGAAGATCTTATTCTAATCACAGTTGGCTGCTAACTAATTAAAAACCCGCCACATGATATAAAACAACCTTATAAATCACCAAGCTCTTTGTACAATATTTATTTTTGACAGGCCGCTAAAACACTTTTTTAATTGCAGTTTTTTAGTCTGGTAACACATATTTTGTACAAGGTTATTGCAGAATGATGATTTTAGGTGATTGTTAGATCGTAAAATGTTTTGTTTCAAATAAATATTTTTCATACATATAGTTTTGCTCATAATAGGAATTTTTCATTTTTTTTGTCTCAATAACTGGTTACATATTTCAGTGAAATTGTACGTTGATTTTAGCTATGGATTATAATATTTGACCCAAAAGGCACATGATATTTTAGTCGAATTTTTTTAAAAATAAACTCTTATTGTTATAGAAACATTTTAACTGCACTTTTGAGAGACAAAAATTTTATACTATAATTTATGGCCATAATGTACCACATATTTATTATGTTCTTATCATAAATATGTTTTGACAATTAGCTAATTATAGTATGTTTCAGTAATCTTAAGTTTGTACTGAAATATTGTTGTACAGTGTGACTATATAAATAGAGCATTTATTTATGTTAATCAAAACGCTTATCCTGACTCCTGGGATTCATATTTTAAAAACCGGGACGAGAAAACATCAGTGATGTTTTAACATCGAAAATTTTATATCGCTTATTTGTACAATATATTGATATTATTCCGTTATACAATAACTTATTTTTCATGAAAACTAGGTTTAGTTTCTAATTTTATTGCTGTTTTATTCTTGCTATCTTCTGTAGAAATTACAGAAATTAAAAATATTTTTAAATATTAAAAATAATTAATAATTCCAATGTAAAAATAATGAGCTTGGATATAACAGAAGTTTTTATTTTATAAGACGAAATGGATCTCATATATAATTTATTACTTGGGGTGTTACATTTTTACAAAAAAATATCAAATTAAACGAATGTATGAATTAAACACAATTCGACTTAATTTTTGGGTTTTTCTGTCAGTATAAAAGTCTAAGCAAGGTTATTTAAATATTAATTATTTTTTTGTTAAATTTATTTTATTTTAATTTTTTTTAATAAAAATATAATTAATGTGTTTTCTATTTTTTCAATAAAAATTCTCAAATTTTCCGGTATTCTACATATTTACAATCCCACTAGTTATCAATGAAGCATTTATATACGTATGTATTAGTATGAAATATTTCTGTCTTTTAAAAACGGTTTTGTAATACATCTTCAGGTGAAAATAAAACAATTACAGATCATGTACATACTCGTATACATAACAGCATTTAAAAAGTCATTTATTTCACATAATATATACAACAAATATGTACACTTTTTATTAAATTACAATAATATTATGTATGACGTCAAACCCACTTTATTCGCATTTTCTTTATAAAAATATATAACTGATAAGGTAAAAATAAAATATAGAATTACTTAGCATTTGTCATAGTAAACTGATATTTTTTTTAGATTGAATAGTAAAATGATATGTGAATAAATTTGATACATTCTATATGAATTATAAACATATGTACATTTTATTATATCAAAAATAAAATAAAATACGTGGAGTTTAGTAAACCAAATATTGAATGTTAAAAAAATATTTGACTGTAATGTTTCTTTTTTTATTTACATAAATATGTATAATTTGCGATTTAAGGAATATGAACCTATATTTACAAATCAATGTATGATTTATTTATATGTTTACAATATTTTTATACATCATATATAATTTTGAAATATCACAGATATTTGGAGAATCTCCTTTACAAAGATATGTACACAACATATGTTTTTGACTTAAACGATATTAAACTATTTTTAGATAGGTATAAATAAATACACAATAAAAATTATACATATTTCTTTTTAAGGTACATATCTGTTATATAACTGAAAATGATAACATTTTCACTATTGTTTTTGTCGCAATTTCTATACATTTTTTTTATTTAGCTGCATTTGTACAGATACAATATTGATCAGTATTTGCAGATTTATTTTCTTATATATTTTGAAATGATTTATTTGAAATATTTATTATTTTCATGGTTTAGTTATTTATCATTTTTAATGTATAAAACCTAAATGATTTTTAATTATTTAATATTACATAAGACATTTAGGTATTAGTTCTTATTATCTTCACATTAAAACGGAATTGTTTATTTTTCATGCAATGAAAAGAACACTGCTGCCATAAGAACTTAAAAACGACTTGGTAACACTTGTTAAGTATAACAACAGGCAAACGATCAACTTTGGTTTTGGATCTGCTCTTGAAGTGGCACTTTGGTTTCCGTGCTGCATGGCAGCTGGAGTTTCACCTAAAAATATAAAATAAAGTCCTTAGCATTTAGCATTATATTGTATATTATATTTAAAATTAAGTTCTATAATTTAAGGTATATTTAACAATAAATATTATCGCTTTTAGATATGTAAATTTTAAATAGGTTATAAAACGATAGTATTTAAAATTTAATTACCATTTTTTTGGATATTTAAATCTATAGACAGAAAGGAAAGGATAGTTTGGAAATCTTACCTATGATGCGGTATTTACAATTACATTATATATAAGATGTTCATTTCGTAAAAATATAAAAGAGCAATCTAGTTTATTTAATTAATTTCTTTTAACCTAATATCTAGTTGATTATTGACACTTATTATACAACGTAGTTATCATCATATTGTTAAAACGACAATAAAACAGCGATTCGTAAAATTATATTTTACGATTATTTTCGTCATAAAATATTATAAAGCAACCAGACTTAAAAAAATTATATTTCTGTACATTTAAATTATTTATATCAAACTAAAGCTTTTATTGCAGTCATAAAATGTAATTACTTTTATTACAATTTTAATGCCCCATTTATATATTTTTTAAGGCGTTAAAAAACTTTATTTGTAAACAGTTGCATTTAAAAAGGAGCTCTTGCGCTAATGTGTTGATTTAATTTTCCATAAGGTAGTCTTAATAAAAAATAGTTTATGTAGCTAAAGAGATTTAAAATATAATTTATCTTAGATTAGGCATATGACATTTTTGAGTCAGATATTCCAAATACTCACTGTGCAATATATGAACTGTTACACTATCAGATTTTGCATTGGCTGGAGCACATGTATAGTTTCCAGCATGTCTTGGTTCAGCATGCTGAATGACCAATTCACTAGACTGTCTTGAGTGCGTCACAACAACTCCATCTGTTCATAAAATCACAATCAAGATTTGAACCTATGTATAAACAATTTACATTTGAACAACATAGCAAACCTAGATCGTAATTGATCATCCTATTCTCGTGGTACCAGAATAGGTAAGTGGGTGGTTCCGTAGATTTTCTAACGTGGCAACTTAACCTCAGCATTGAACCCTGTTGGACGATTTTATCTGGTCCTCCAATAATATCAGCGTTTGCCTCTGTAAAAATAAAATAATAATTATTTGTTGATAATTTCATTATCATGTGATATTGTATAAACTATTCCTTACCAACTATAACCAGTTTAACATACAAGCTCGTAGGTGGATGTGTTGGTACTTGACACTCATACATTCCAGCATCTCCAGGAGCTGCAAACCTAATATGAAGTGCCCAATCCTGTAAATTTAAAATATTATTATTGTTTAATTGTATTCTATGCGTTAAATGTAAGTGATTTATTTACCCTCGGATGTTTGCCATGGGCAGCAAAAAACCTTGGATCTGCACTGTATGTTACCAATCCTACTGTTAATAAAGAATGATTCTTCTTTCTAATCCACGTAACCTGAAACAGGAAAATGCAATTGTAAGAACAGGATATTAATTAAAGAGTAAATTTAGTAATATAAATTTATAAACATATTATTATATTATAATACTCAGGCAGATCTGCTCACAAATGGAATAATATGTATTTTAATAATGTTTTATTTATGTACATATATATAATAATAACATAGTGTCTGTTTCATAAAATACATCAATATTTTGTAAAGAAGTTCATAAATATTTGGGTAACCAATTTATTTTTTAATGAGGGTGAACTTGTTACAAAATATTTGCGAGGTAAATGTATTATTTTACGATTGAATTGAGTCAATATACAGGATAATTGATTAATAAAAGCAATATCCTAATTATAATTATTTATAATTAAATATATTTGATTTATTTGACAAATTATCATACATCGGCCCGAAACAAACTAGCTATTTAGTTCAAAATATATTCATCAGACAATTCTTTCCATTGCTCCTGTTTTATTATGTATCCACAAATCTTTATGTTTCTAGTTTAAGTCTGGAAGAGATAAAAATTCGCAGAACCTGGAAAGTTTTTAGACAGCTTAGGCTCTTGATAATTTAAAAAATATATTTCTAAGGCATTTCATCGCATTGCTCCTGTTTTATTATGTATCCACAAATCACAATTTTTTTAAGCTTGAAAAGATAAAAATTCGCAGAGCTTGAAAAGTTTTTTGACAGTTTGTCTCTTGATAATTTTTTTAACAAATATAATACTATACATTATTCAGTAACTTTAACGTAAGTGATAAAATGCATTATTTTCATAATACAGTCAGATAACGGCTGCCCGCCAGTGATCGAAGATCTTGAAAGACATTTAACCCATATATTATTAGGGTTTAATTTAACATGCCGCGCTAAAAAATACGTTTTTGTCATGGGGAATAGAATTATTATTTTCCCAGGGCCCGGGTTCGCTTTCGATGTGTATCATATTTTCACAATAGATACTCCAATTTTTAATTTTAGTGTTTTTTTTAACCATTAGTTATTTTAATATTTCTACAAATACTCGTCCATATTTGTTGGTGCAATAAATTTGCATTTATTGCACTAACTCTAAAAACAAAGTTCAATAACGCAAGTGCCGCTGAAGTATCTATAGCTCATTGTGCGAAATATATCTTTTTATCATTAAGTGCTTAATTTAGTCAAGCTAAATGATGAAAAACAAGCAGTCACATACAAAATAAAATAAATAAATAAACATTTTGTAATTGCAGAAATTCCAGAAACTACTCAAATTTCCGATTTAATATTATGCAGCTGTGGACTTTTAAAAATTAAATACGAATTTATTATAATAATATTATAGCCGACCATTGCTAATAATAAGGGCTATAAAAGTGGGCCCTATTCGCGAGACAGATAAGCGTTGAGTAATATATCGTATTATAAACGAATGGGGTTGAGTATATATAATTCAGCAATAACAAAAGCATATGCGCATTTGCCAACAACGTTTTATCGCGAGGCTAGCCTAATGTTTTTCGACCATAAGTTTATGCCTTATGATTATGTATGGGTTAACTGCCGAATCTATAGCTAATGACGCAAAAGAGTAATAACACGCGTATAGTGAATTTCCGTTAGAGTTCGCATTAAGGCCGGGGGGGGGGGGAGGCGTCACATTTTTATAGTGTTGCCGATCCAATTTTTTGATAGAGAATCGCAATTTTCTACTAACATGATAATGAGGCTTCCGATAACCGACCCACGTAGAAAATTGACGATCGATTTCAAAAGTCCGTCCGCACGTTCTCCAATTATCCGGAACATTCTGCGCACCCTTTTTTACTATCGTCCGGAAAGGATCTATCGCCGATTTTTAGCCGTTGCAACAAGCTCTAATCAACAATTCAGCAACTGTAATCGTTCCCAGCCCCTCAGGTTTCGGTTTCAATTGTTCTTGCACGCCATGTTGCCTGATTCGTAATTAAATAAGATGAAGCTTTTATTTTGCCCCATTGTAATTCGCGTTATCTAGGTCTTCTTGAAATTCTTAGGCAAGACAAAAGGTCCGCCTCTATCCTTTGCTAATTCCTTTATTTGTAACGTCGGCTTTCTTGCCGATTGTTCTTCAGACTTACGTTCGCTTTTTTCTCCACTACTCTGTGGCTTCCACTTAAGGCTTTACTTAACCGGAGAGCGTGTCTCCTTTCAATTTTGCTCGCATAATTTAATTTCACTGTGGGAGATTTTCGTACAGTTAAATCTCAGCTATACAACATGCATTAAGGACATCTAAAAAGGTACAACGGTACAAGTACTTACATATTCATAATAGCCACTGGTGGCACAACATATTAATCATGTTGGTAAGTTTAGCATTGATCCTCATCATAAATGTGTTGATGTAGTGATTTACTTAAACCAGCATATTAAAAGTTCTCCGTTTAAATTTTAGAATATCTTCATTATGTATTTTTTCGCATATATATTTCATTATTTGCTGATTTACATTTTCCCCATTATTGAATTTATATATTATCGTAATTCAAAGATAAACAATTTTGTATTTGATTTAAAAATATATTCCATACCAATAAGCCCAGTAATGAACTATTGAGCTGTTACTATCTTGCCATAAATTCATGTTCAGAGACATCTTTAGTTTATATGTAATTTATTTGAGCATCACGGCTGGAGCAGTGTATAAATTACGAGTTCGACTCAGAGCATAATTCTGTGAATTTCCCTTGAAAATATATCTACTAGGCATACATCAGAGCGAAATTTATTATATTGTAATTTTGCATTAGAAAGGCGCAATTATGGAAATTTACTGTATATAGTTAAATATGCGCGAACGCTCCGACTGATACATACATTACAAATGTTATTTATGAATATTCAATTAGTGTCTATCAGAGTGTATTTTTTTGTTAACTATATATAAAATACATTAAGTTGAAGCTGGAACTGAATCGATATTCTGATGGTCGAGCTAAAGATAGAAAGCTGCAAAATGACAGAAACATCTTCAAAAACACGCGTAATCAAAATTGTTTAACCAAAAGGTATCCTCTAAAGTCCACGGAGGGTTGTAAAGTGATCTTTTCTCAGAATGGCATTTCCCAGTTTCGTTATAACGTTCGAATTGATCGGTTCATTTTGGAAGCTCGGCACGAAATTATACACGGAAAGATGAAGATTTTGTTCAACTTGGAAATTCGAACCGCATCAACGTTGAACCTCTCAATTTTAGGGACTTTTATTGTTTTATTTATATTTTTATGATATTAGTATATTATTAAATTTATTAAGTGGCTGTTTATGCATATTAAATATTGTAAAATTACTGATGAATGAATACTTGCATAGATTGAAGTAATAAATAACGATTAACATTTCTAAATGTTAAATGTCTGTGAAGGTCTTGGTGTGAGGATTAAAATATACAATTCTATACTAAATCTCTTGTCCTAATTTTAAACATACATATATCGTAAAACTTAAAAATCATATAAAAATAAGAAGCTGTATAAAAAAGATGAATACAATTGTATATCATTTTATGTGTTTGTATTATTTTTATATAATATAAAATGACAATGTTATATGACTTAATATATATAATATATTGTGTATTTTCGTTAATTTTCATGTAAATTAGAGTACCTTAAATATTTTAACAATGTTTATAGACGTTCAACTCATTATCCTAATTAATTCAGCAAGAATACAATTAGTCAGTAAATTCTTCTTTTCATGCCGTATTTTATAAATGCTTAAAAACCTTTGGTATAATACAGGATGATCCAAATAGAAAATCAGACAGCTGTCAATAATCCTACGTGTTCAAAGTGGCAAATATTAGTTTGCAACCAGGCGCGTACGGCGATATACTTTCCATTTCGCTCGCTCTTGCGTTCCGCACGCCCTTATCTCTCACTCACTCTCGTCACTTAACACGAGAGTGAGCGAAAAGGAATGTTTATCATTGTGCGCGCCTGTTTTCAACAATACATTTTCAAAATAAATCGCTTAACCAACACTCAACGCGTTAAAATTGTTCAATTTTTCTACAAAATAACAATTCTGTACGAATTGTGTATCGAAATTAACGGGACGATTATGTTCAAATTCATCGTCCCACTAAGCGAACAATTCACAACGTAGTGAAAAAAATTGGAGACCATGTAAGACATGTGCATCACTTGTGGCGCCCACTCAGCCAAGAATATTGCTGCTGTATGTGAATGTGAGGCTGAAGACCCGTTGATTCGTCGGCATATGCAGCTTTTGGGCTTTTCTTATGGATTCATTTGCCGCATTTTGCATCTGGACTTGCACTATACCTGTATAAAAATCAGATAGCACAAAAACTGAAGCCCAGGATTTATATACATCAAGGAATTTACGCAGAATGATACTATTTTTTTAGAGAAAATCTTTTTCTCTGATGAGGCACCTTGAGGCTCTGGGTATGTTAATAATCAAAATTGCAGCATATGAGGCGAGAAAAATCTTTATGTGATTCACAAGAGAGCATAACACGCCTAAAAAGTGCGCATTGTGGTCAGGCGGCGTCATTGCAGCATACTCTTTTTGAAAAAGTTTAAATTCAGACTGTAACAGTCAATGGTGAGGGCTATAAATACACAATTACCGATTATTTTTGGCATGAAATATTTTGTGGAGTTCTATTAAGAGTCTATATTAAAAATTTAAGCAAATTGGAAACTTAACCCATTTATTTATAATTTAACTTTACACGTTGTCTATTAGGTATAAAAACATATATTCTTACGTAATCAGCCCGTGATTACGTAACACATTGTTATGGAAAAAACTCAAGAAATAACGAACGAAAAGAAGGAAGACCTTGTAAATTTTCTGACTAGATGTTGAATAGTTTATAAACTAAATATAAAAACAGGTATCTATATTTAAAAGTAAATATTTATACGTGGTAGCTAAAACTTTATGCGTGAACCTTTTACGCATAAAACATAATATAAAATAGTAAAATTTATATCTTAATATTTCATTTATTAAAAATTATTACTATAATATCGTATCACCTATTATCAATAAAAAAACGATTTCAAGCATTTTTTTTAATATATAGGAATTAAAAATTGGGTTTGAAATAACATCTCACTTAAATTGTTTAATTAAATAAATGCTGATAGTAGATCTTTTAGGTTTATCTAAATTTTTATTATTTTAACAGGCAAGTTCATTTGCATAAAATTCTATTATTGTTAAGCCCAATAGAGTGGAATTATTTTTAGACATTTTTGAATATTTTTAATGATGAAGTGGTTAAATTTTCGTGTGACACTTATAATTTTCCTATATTTTGAAGATGTAAGATTTTATTGGTTTATCCATTATAATGGTTTAAGAAAAATTGAGTTTTTTTCTGTGCTTAAATATTTTTCTTTTTCTGAAGCATTAACATTTCATAAGATATCCTATTGTTAAGAAACGTTATTTTTGACTCGAAATTCTTGAGCAGCCTCTGATGTATGATGATATTAACAAATAATATTTTAACATGCATATTAAATTTATAAAATATATTATAAATATTAAATTACCATTATACCATAATAAAATATGTATATGAATAAAATTCAATGCGAGGAAAAAACTTTTTTTAAATTGCGCAGGCTTTATCTTTTAAGCCGGATTTAACGAACGTGAAATCCAAAGACCTCATTTGTAAATGTAAATAAATATACAATTTTTTACGTGTCTTATGCAAATACAATACATATGCGTAATCCAGTTTTCCTTAGTGTTCACGTACGTATGCATATATTTCACATGATCGATTATGTGTTAAATTCACGTTTCGTGGCTATTCTTACCGTGTTTTCGGCTATGTCGTTCACTTCGCAATGAAGGATAGCCGTGGTACCGGTCTGAGCTAGCACCGTGGTACAATTTGGACTCGAGAATATGCCCGAAGTGGATTTGTTGCTGGTTTTTCCCTTTTTGCCGCCCTTGTTTGGCGTCACCGGAACCAAGTTGTTGAACCCTTCTTGATTTTCAGTCTTGCTCGATATCTTCTTCGGCCTCTCGCTTATGTGCTGGATCAAGGTGGGAGGCTGCATCGTGAACGGCTCAGAAGACGACTCGGGAAGTGCTAGAGATGGCATCGGAGCTTTGTGCTCTCCGTTGTGCCGGTGAGATCTGGCCCAGCGGTGCACTGAAATAAATATGAAAAATAGGGTCATAAATAATTTTAATACCTAATTTATAAGCGCATATATTAAGAAACACGACTTTCAAATACAAAAAAAATATTTCCAGAAAAGGTTCGGCTCCCTCATAAATAAAATATCAAAGGTCCTGTGCTTAGTTTGTAACTTATATACACATATATATATATATTATAGTAAATAAAAACTAATAATCCAGTTAACTTTATATTCCATTATTTATTTAGCCTCCTAACATATACAATGTTATATTTGATTTCTGATTTAAGATTAAGTAAAATTTATATAAAAAACAAATACTTTCAATTTATAAATCAGTATGATATATTTCGAAAACATTTGAGGTACATTTTACGTGAATTTTTCCTGACATGATTTATTATTGCAGTTATATCCAAGAAATCGATTCATTTTCTGGAGTTTACGATATTTTATGGGCCATTGGCGACAATGTCTTTATCTCAATTCTAGGGTCAAATATACTCTTATCTATTTTTCAACGCCATTGTTTCGCCTTAACATTGAATGTGTTATGTTGAAAAATACTGCGACGTATCTAGGGCATCCGAATACCCGATTATATTTATTACCCGGTTCTAGGGTATTTTTCAATAAATTAACAGGGTACCCGGTTCGGTTTCGGGTAATTTTTATTCACTATATAAACTGACGCCGAGTAATAATTTATATTTTATAAGTTTATAATAAATTAAAATATTTTTTTCGTATTTTGCTCAAATAGTATTAAATTATAAAATTAAAAAATATGATTGTATAGAAAATTAAAAGCGATATAAAATTGTTAATATTTGATTTAATCGAAATATTAATGTACACACATATTGTTCAAATAAACGATAGATAAAGAAAACAAGAATAATATAGATTTATATTTTACTAAATACATTGCTTTCATTGAATTACATACATATGACTTTCAAGTTTCAAAGTCAAATTTATCAAAAAGTAATTCATTATTGTTGTTAATTTTTAACTAAAAAGCAATAGCTTAAAAATATGAATTTATCTAATGTTTCATATTACATATGACTTTAAACTTTTGATTAAAAATTATTAGCAATGGAAAAATTATTATGGAATTTATTATATAAGAAACAGTAATTACCTAATCAAAAAATTATTTATGTGAAATTGTTATCAACAATGAATGTATGTATATATTCTATATACACGTATGATTTATTAAATTATATTTATTTAATTATATTTTGTATATCTAATTTTCTTTCAATTAAATAATTTTTCTTCAGCTTATAGATTTAAAAGTTAAAAGAATAAATGTGTATAGATTTATAATTATTTAAACGAAACTTCGAAATTAACTGTAATCAGACGGAATGGTTAACAAGAATTTTATTTTAATGTTGATAATAAAAATAAATATTTTATATAAAAATAAAATTATCCAAATATATGTAATTATATAATAATATTTATTGCTTCTTGATTTAAATGAATTTTATTTACATAATACAAATAAATTCAAAATTGCATTTTTAAAACAAAAAGCAGTAGTTCAATAAAAAATATAAGTAAGAAGGGAGGGGTTCCTAAACTTCAACCATCAAATTAAAATTAAAAAAAATGATTTACAACGGCTGTTAAAAATATTGTTCGTTACAAAATTATTATCATGAATTTATGTTACACGGCAGATGAAAGCAAAGTTAGATAAAAAATGCCAATAAAATATTTCAAAATTACTGTTGTTTCACCTTTTGTCCGCGATGGTGAGATAATTTTGATATATGAATTTGCTTATCGTAAAAACACGTGAAACGGCTCACCCATCTCAATATATTATTGACAGCAAAAATATGTTTCTATATGATTCAAAAGGTTAACAGATATTTTATAAATTGACCATTATCTACTCTCGCGGATTATAAACTTGAAAGCATCATTAAATTTTGAATGAAAATTTTATATTATTCTATTTATGAATTATCTAATTGTATATGTAGAATTTTTTTTTTTATATTTGTAAAAATAAATAAGAAATATTAAACGATAAATAACAAGCAAGCAAGACTCTTACGCTTATAAAACAATTGCCTTAAATACCGTTTTTTTGTGTACGACCGTCCTCCGAGTATGCCGTGTATATTTTTTGCAAATATGTACTTGCATTTTAATTTTTTTAAGCGGCAAATGTTTGAGGATGCCAAAATTAAGTGTGTCATAAAATTCTTCAGACTGTTAAATAAGGATTTCCAGTCGCTTTTCGATACACCGCTCTATAAATGATTTTTACAAAATAGAAGAATAACCGGAAAATTTTGCATCTTAAAAAAGTATTGAGATATTTATTAAATATGAAGAAATCAAATATTGTATTGAAATTAAAATAACCGGGTATTCGTTTTTTTCAAATCGTGTGGGTACCCGGTTCCGGTTCGCTTCATAAGATTCCCATGTCACCTGGACCGTACCGTTACACGAAAGAGCATGCTTTATCTCTTTCTTCGTTGCATGCGACAACACTCCCACTTTTATTTCTAAGGGATCGGCGTCAGTTCTGGGTTGTTAAATGAAAACATTTGATTTGCCTACAATACCACTAACTTCATTCCATAATTTTACTACTTATGTATCTGATTTTTTTAAATTTTGTGCAGAATTTTAACGATATTTTAAATAAATATAATTATTATAGTCATTATTAAATGTATTCCTACTATTTTTGTTTCCAAAAGCAATAAAATATTTATATTTATTATAAGAAAACAGCATTATTATATAATAAAAATAAAATGGTAAATATTTCTTTAGAAGTGCAGGGTAACACCCCCACGGTGTATGGCTGAGAGGCAAATAGTAGTGGATTCTAATTAGAATGTAACGGTAAACCGTCGAGCTCGATAGGGAATCTTATGATGCTTACGGTTCTACCCGGTTCGGAAGCCTTAGATGTATTCGAGGCTTGATAAAGTAATAAAAGGCTTAATATTGTATTTTACAAAGATGTAAAAATTTTATATAATTATTTATATTTGATGTATTCAGATGTTAATTTAAATTTTTTAATAGCTTCACATTTTATATTTAATCTAATTCTTAAGAATTTTACTTATTTAGTGACGTTACTAATAACGTGTGTATTTATAACTAATAGTGTCTAAGTATAACTTTTGATAATGAAAGTTAATTTTATTAAGTCTAAAGGTGCATGTATCTAAAAAAAATCTCAAGTTCAATTAGATTGCACTGATTTTAAATTTAGTTATTGCATTGCCTTAAGTATTCAATTTTTATTTTAAAACACAATAATGGTTATTCTGTTTCAGTAACAGGTATATAAAATTTCATTAAAAGAAAGCGAAAAAAACAAGAACCAATCTATTTTAGATGTTGTCTCAGCTACTATAAGACGCAGTTCTACTTATATTAGTTAAAGAGTATCATTGTAGAAAATAAATTTCTAAATTTTGTCCACTGATTAAAATTGCGCCTAATTATTAATAGGAACTTTACTTTACTTCCCAACCCACAATTACTTGTGTATTGGTAAATATCGAGAAAAGCTGTACCATGGTAAGTATAGGAAGGTGCTATTTACAATATAACCATTGAATATGAAAAACGTGCGCAAAGAATTCGCATTAAAAGCATTTTTATTTGCCCCACTTGATCAATGATTAAATTGTTTGTATATATAAACCATATGTGTCTAAAAACTGCTATAAAAACGTTCTACGCATTTGAAATTGGGGCAACGATTTTGGTAAGGAAGGATAAGGTTTATCAGAATTCAATTGCTTGCTTCAATTCTCAATGTAATTACAATTGCAGTCATTCGAGAAATATATGATTTTTATGTCCTAATTTCTCGAGAAGAGAATCGAAACCATATATATACATTTATTATATAGATATGCGAACAATGAAATTAATTAAACAAAACATCTTCTAAGGGAAAGTGTTTGAGAATATGACAATAGGGTTACATATTATCTCTGGATCTTAGTTATTGTATGATCCGAAGATAATATATAACACTATCGGACGTTTGTTTAAATATCTGTAATTAGTCTTGTGTTTAAATTCTGTTATCATATTTCCCTTTATCCCATGAAAATATATTGTTCACCTGATATTTGACAGGCAAAATATTATATTAGTTCTAAATTAATGTCGTAATTTTTGTTGTTCATACGTTATTGGCTGTGTAGCTTAACGTATTGATTGGCACTATTTTACGGTAATGATGTTTATGCTGTTCCCCAATGATATAGAGATAAAAATGTTCTCAATCATACGTTTTACAGAAGGTTTTTCAATTGAATACAAATGCAATCAGATACCTTTGTTTACGTCCTTCGCAGCGTCCCTTTATGTTAACGTCTCGCAAAGTATCTCTCCACATCTCGCATGGATATTTCGCGTCTCGAGTTTCCGCGTTAATATTTTGATAAAATTATTCTTCATTATACAAGAAGTTTCCGTCGTTGTTTCTTACGTGATAATTTAATTTCAAAGTGTGCCCCCCTCACGTTTCATAGTTAACTTAATATCACGGTGCGAGTCGTGTAAAGAGATGTTTTATTACGCAATGCTTTGCGAACGTTTCGAACGATATTAAGGACTTTAATACTTAACAGTTGAAACGTGTGTGTCTTGCGTAAAACGTCCGATGGAAAACACCCAAAGCGACTTAATGTTCAAGATAAAGCAATAACGACTGTGACGGCTTTGGATTTATCTGTGAAGTTTTGTTTCGTCGAAATTTAATTAGATCCTTACGCTTACGTTGCGAATAGAGGTTTGCCAAATAGGTTTAGAATCGAATTTGAATGTGCCACTCTTCAAAATGAACTCTAAAAACATACTCGAGAAAAGCGCGTCTAGAGAAAGTGCTGTAAATTGTCAATTTTCTATTTTGTCTTCTTTCTCTTTAAAGTGGCACCATTTGTCCATATATGGTAGATGTTTTGTGACATATTTAGAAAGAAGTCTGGTGGATGCATTAAGTTCTTATATATTTTATATATGGTATAACCGAAAATGTATATTTAAATATCCATGTTCTTGTGCAAATGTGCGAACCTTTTTGTATTTTTATATTTTATTACAGAAAATTATGAGTAAAAAATTTCTTTGAATAAAATATATTTTTCTTTGAATAAAGTATATGAGTAAAATATTTAAAATCTTTCTAACCAATTAAAACCCTTAAGTTTTGCGTCGATTTTATACATAATATTAAAAAAATTTAAAGTAAATTAATTTATTTGAAGTTATTGAATATTTGTAATCCATTAAGCTAAAAAATATAGTTTTATGGTGTCTTGTAATTTTTATATTAATATACATTCTGGTTGTCTTCAAAATAAATTACTTGCTCATATTAGTAGTTGGCGCACATATTTGTAGCAGAAATGTTATTTTATAGTTGTATAAGGCGATGATAAACCACTACACCTATATTTTTAAAAATATTCTTGTATATTTATATTTAAAAAAAAATAGGTGTAGTGGTTTTTCATTGCCTTTTACGTCATATTTGGTGAGAAAAGATTTTTTATTTAGAGGATCTTTTACACAATTGAATTTCTATTTTTATTTTATTATGCGCAAATACATATATATAATATATTTAGTAGCGATGAAGTTTTTAATTAACTGAATTTTTTAAATTCTGGTATCGATGGAAATCAATCCGAAAATTACCAATTTAAGCATAAATTATGATATTTAATAAGCCCAAGTAGAGATGTTTAGGAATGTTGCGCGTGAAAGTCGTCCAAAGGCTTATGACGAAGAGCTAAGAGTAACCATCTCGAGCCACAAGGAAAAGATCTTGATGTGATGTAAAGGTACTTTGAAAGACGTCAACACAAAGGAGATGCTGCGGAGGACGTTAACATCGATATCTGATTGCATTTGTATTCAAATTGAAATTCGCTCTGCATAATGTATGATCCCCAGCTCGTCGATTCGTCGTCGATGTGTGAGTAACTTTTATTTTTCTTGCGCCTTGTGTTCATTCATTATAAAATATTCACGCGTCCCATGAGCGACTCGAGGCGCGAAATTTCCACTTTGAGTGCGATCGGATAACAAGGTCTGGGGAATGAAAACGTAAATATAGTCAATAATTCCATCGTCGAGTGGGTAAGCAAACGAGAGTGAAATCGTATCGTTTCGATATTGAGTTGTTAATAAATTAAATTGATTTTTTACTCGTTAGCGTGTATAAAGATTTCAGCGTAATCTTTCATGACTAGCTGGATTTGAAAAAACAAGTTATTGAATATTGATATCTCAGTCGAAACAAGAGGTAAAACAATATGATTAAAATAATATTGCATGTATGTATTTCTTAACCTTTTTTCGATATGCATCATCAAAGCATCTCTAAAATTCTAATGTCCCCTTTTGACAAAAGTTATGGCATCCATGAAAGAAAAAAATAACAATAAAAAAGGTAACGACATCATCATAAATAAATTTGGTATATAATATTAAGTGATAAATAGTTTTTAAATATACGAAAATAAAAAAACAAAGGTTCTAAAAATATTTTTTTTAAATCTATATGTCTCCTATCATAATTTCATAATAAGCGAATTTAAAAAAAAAAACTAAAAACTGCTTCAAAGAAAAATGCACATAGGCACAACTATTTTTAATTTGACTTTTGTAAGTTAATTTGTATAGAAAAATAAATATTTTTTTAAAAAATATTTTACTAAAATTCACTTAATTTTTTAAATAAATAAGTATATAACGTAAGTTACTATAAAATAAAAATGTTGATTAATAATTCGCGCTATTTAGTAATGTAGTTATGTTTATTTACAGAGGAAAAGTTAACAAAGACCTCTTTGCGAGTACTTTTATTTTTATATTTATATTACATTATTAATTAAGATGTTATTAAATATTAGTCTCTAAAAACATCAAGGAAAATAATTTAAAACTAATTAACAATATTTATTTTTAAAATGGGAAAAAATTAATTATCTTCTTCGAGATGGGTTAGGTGTAAGTAAATTTTGAATATTACATGTAAATATAACTGGAGAAAATACCATGCAGATTAGTGCGATCCTTGTGCTTGATGTGTGCTGCATGTTTTTATATGAGGTACTAATTTGGGCAATTGCAATCTTAAATCTTCATGGTATGTGATATCCAGACGATGTTTTTCATCAATAGTCAATCATTTAAGCACAATGGGAGTGATAACAGTAACTTTCTTGCTAAACTTGTCCTAATTGGATTTCTTATTTTGAATAATAAGATTCATCATTTTGCAATTCTTAGATACTGTATGGCTACATCAGTTAGATCTAGCAATATCGGTTGAGTTATCCAAGGTGGAAAAGCAATTTATTTTTAATCTGTTATTTAAGTCACAAGCCATTTTACCCAAATGATCTATAATAAAAAGTATAGCAGAATCAGTCACCTCATAATTATTTAATCAATAAAATCGTTCAATATTTTCATCTGCAGTATTTAAATTAGTTCTGTCTCTACATCCTTGACCATCTCATCTTTCATCTTACTAACAGTACTTTTGCTTAGTGACATTTATATTTTTTTTTGAGAAAAACTGATATAGTTGGCTAAAATAATTCCTCTGCTGCAGTATGAAATTAGCAATTAGGAGAGAAATTTTATAACTAGCTTCAAGGGTACAACTTTTGATAGCATTTCGTCCAGAGAACAGTGAATTTATTGCTATTCATATTTAAAATTTGTCCTTTATATCCTATGCTATGCTTTATATGCTATGTTTCGTCTTCAAATGTATAATACTTCAAGACGATAATTTTACATATGATGTAAATTCGTTGGACAAAAAGTGTTCGCACAACAATGACATAATGGGTGAGTTATTAAAAAAAGTTTATAAGCTTTATAGAATATAGAATTCAATTCGCAAATCTCAACACGCGTCGTATTGACATTTGTTCATTTTGTAGCATATATTAATAATGTAGAAAATATTATTAATTTGCGTATTGCCCTCAAAACATTCAAATTGCCCCCCTCCCTCGGTGGGGAGTGCGCCCTCATGCTGAGAAACACTGGTCTAGGGCGTAGTCTATGGACTTTATCTCGGCCACCGCAGATTTTTTTGATTCTTGTGACTAATTTATTAATAAGTCACAATATTTGTATAGCATTAATTGATGATAGTGCTAAACGTTGAATTTTGCGTTTAAGATTTAAGTTAATTATTTTAAATTGATAAAATTAAAATCGATTTGGATATTAAAATAAATATAATATAATGGTAAAAAAATATGAATATATATATAAAAATTATATAGGTATATTTAAAATTATGTGTGAATTTTTAATATGCCTAAACTTATTTATACTTGATTTAATTATTTAAATGAAAAAATTAAATATTGGCATTTAATTAAATTATTGATAGCAACAGTACTAAATATTTTAGAAATAGTTAAGATAGACGCCACAATATCTTTTAGCATTTTTTTTACATTATTTACTATTATTCAATGTACTTTTTTATCTATATCGAATTATCTTATGTGCCGTAATGCGACTTTAATAATTCAATAAAATGTTATTAAGTAATCGATTATAATTATAAATTTTCGGTTTCTATCAAAATGAAAATTTAACAACATATTTTTATGTATAATATATAAATTATTTCCAAAACATGATTTTATAAAAAAATTAAATGTTATAAATTTATTAAGCCCAACATTAAAATTATATATAAAACTTTTTTATATCGTTAAGATTATTTTAATTAAAACCATAAACTTTTAGAAGTTTTTAAAATGACACTAGATCACACAGATATATAAAATGAGACTTGAATTATAAATTAAAACAAATTCTCAACTTCGATTCAAAAACCATATTGACATTTTAATTAAAGTTTTCCGCTCGGGCTAATTCGCTTTTTCGTTGATTTATATCGTTTAATATAAACAATTATGGGAATAATTTAAGAAAAAAGTGCACAATGGTACGATGTAATTAAAATATTTTGTATAAATCTTTGTTCTCACGCCATAATTAAGCCTCAACCGAGGCGGTCTTTTTAGGTTTGTTTTTTAGTGTAGTCGAGATAATATCGCTCATTGTTCTGAAGAATACATTTTTTGCACCCTACACTTTTATTTTAGCTCATTTTGTAATCCGGTATGAAAAATGAGTGCTTTAAATTCGCACTTTACACAAGTGAGATGAGTATTATTTGAAATTTATTGTGAGACAATAAACACTAAAAACGGGGGTCGTATGGGGTTAATGGGGTTTTTATTTTATTTTTCTGAAAGAAAAATGACTATCACTTTATTTTTTGTATAAAGTTATATTTCAAAGACTTGAGAAAATGATAGCATTGCGTTTGCCAAAAGGAAATGTTTAAATGATATTATTACATATATACAAATTTAAGTATTGCAAATAGTGTTAATTGATTCGAAGTATCATATTTTATCTATTGATATAAAAATAAACAAATAATATCGTACATAAGACTTACACTTTTTTCAGCAAAGATAAAACTTTTTTTCTGTTTTAAATTGGAAATCACCAGTTATTGTATTTTAGGCAATTAATGAAAAAAGCTTTGGAATATGGCATTTAGAAGCATCACGAATTTCCAGACTAGTTAAGTAAATGTGTAGTCAAGAAACACTATCATATTTGATAAATAAATTTGATATATAATCAGTTAATCAATATAGAAAAGTTTTAAAAAATATATGGATTGAAAGATGTACAATTACTAATGGCAAACACAAAACGTTCGAATCACAAAAGCTTAAATGCAGTCGAAAAATTTGTGGAATAAATATATATAAGTGCCATATCAGATCGTCTTAAAAATAAAGTTAAACGGCTGGAGCAGATCAGACAATCGAAGTAAAAGCAGCTGCTAATCTCTGGGTTTCGAAGGTGTCATCTGTGTCGATTGGATGTAACTAGGGCATCAAAATACCCGGGCAAATTTGTGACCCGGTTCTCGAATATTGTTTTATTACTAAACCGGGTACCCGGGTAGAAAATAAAACAAAAAGTAATATATCAATATCATTAATCTTTTTCTAAGATGTTATTACTATTAGGTTTCTATAAATAGCAGCAAAATATGTATTGTTATAAATATTTATTGTTATAAACTTATCTATATTCCTATATAACCATTAATTAAATGGTATACATAATAAAATATAAAGGATCAAAAATGTAATTCGTACTTTAAAGGTTAATTTCGGAGTTTCACACATTTTAATCGAATATTGTCAACGGATAGTCATAGTAAAACGGATATTGAAATTATTCGAGTATTGCGTGTATGCAAGGAACCCAAAAATTACCAAAAAATTGTATACTAGATTTTTATTGTATAATAAAAATCTAGTATACAATGATTTGTTCTGGCCTTATTTATTAATAATTTTAATGAATTAATTGATTTCATTGTCGTCGGGCAAATATTTTATATTTTTTTTAGTATAAATCTTATTATATATGTGTTTATTTAACTATGTACACCTCATTAAAAGAATTATGTCGTAGTATTTTAGTAAAAGTGCTTTAATTAAAATTTATAGAATTTTATTTAATTCTTATCGGAATTCAATTGTGCGCAAAGAACTTCGTTTACGGTAGAAGAATTTATCGCTTATTTTTCATTTAAGTTATTTACTTACAGCCGTTTCTCCTAAATGAATAGAGATTGGTATCGACGTTTAGTTTGTCGAATAAAAAAAAAATGAATAGGCGAATTCCCTTGCAGTGTAAATATGTATTTTATATAAATAAATTATGTTCTAATTATTATTTTATATATTATAACAAATATTTTAATGTGGATCGACGCTAAAGCTCTCGTAACCGAGCATAATTAAAAGTTGTGTGTATACGGAAGACCTTTTCGTCAAACTGTTACCCTCTAGTTGTAGAGCTCTTCTAGTTGGCAAAGTTTTGGTCGATTTTGAAAGGATAAACTTGTCGTGGGACTACACCAGGCATCCTGGCCTCCTGTCTGCGGTAAGTCTCAGCTTGGCAAAGCTTGCGACGCACGTTTTATATTAACTAGTCAGGTGAAAAACCCAGGACACATTTATTGCATCCGTCCCCTTTCACAGCATCCGCCTGATCCGGAAAATATTTCGCAAACGAGAAAATTTCGACTGAATTATTCAAATTTATACACCGGTACCTGGGCATTGTTATCCACTTTGCGGTTATAAGAAATACTACCTAACGTGAATCATATAATAAAAGCTCGTAGGGTCGACTAATTAAACGAAACAATTTTGTGTTATTAATGTTTGTGCAAAATATATTTAGTTTAAATACAGTCCTGATTTTGTAATATTGCGGGGATCCAAGATTTTGTGTATAGGACGATTTAAATCAAATATGTACAAAATGATTTAATTATTTAAAATTAACTTCAAGGTAAATTAATATAAATTCTGCTGAAAAATAAGTAATAAATTGGATAATTAAATTTACCATATATCGTACAAAATATTATTAGTAAAAATTATTTACAAAAATAAAAACATATACATGCTAATTAACACGCTGATGACGCCAAAAAAATTTTGGCGAAATATATCGAAACTCCAAAGACAAGAATGCGATCTAAATATATTAATGGTATTTTTTGTATAAAATTTTATTTTACTGTATATTTATTATTAATCTTAACATTACACTTTATAACAAAATATGATTAATTTTTTGCAATAAAACATTTGAAGTTTACCGTAGATTGATTAATCAATCATAGTTTTTAAGTAAGAAACTTTCATTTTATCATATTTAACGCGTTTTAATATTTACATTTATGTCAAAAAACTCTTCATAATTAATTGTGTGTTCAATTCAAGGTGTTTAAAATAAAATTTAGATATATTTTGCTATAAATCATTTTTAATATATAAATGTAAACAATTTTATGTGATCAAGCAAAATAGCCACAAAGATAATATATATATTTCACATAAGAATAATGCATGTTAAGAAATTTTATTATCTAACAAGAGAAAAGTGCTATGGCTCAAATTTGAACTACCTAAACGGCGTAATGATTTAGCATACGATAATTGCCCGTAATTTAATACGTATTAAATATTCTCAGAGTGAAACTTTACGGAAACAACAACGGCAAAGTTTAACCTCAGGGTAAGGAAATTCAAGTGCACGATCGTTTATAGTTAATAGAAAGCTATGCAGAGACTTTCCACAAAATTAAAGGGTTTATAATGAAGAAAGAAACTATTTTCAATTTTTGCGGCTGGTTTATAATTTGACACGCAACTTTAGAGCTTAACATGCAATACACGCACACATGCAAATAAAAATATAATAAGTATATACTACATAATGAAAGAGCTTTAAAGGGCTTAACACAGGGCAATCACATATAATTTAGTAAAAAAATAAAGCTTTTGTGTAACGAATCATTGATATTTGAAAAAAATCTATCACTATAGTATTTTTTTTAGAATAAAAGTAAAAGAGCGATAAAGCTTCTCTAGCTTACGATCGTGAGCGAAAACAAATACTTCTAAAAGCGACAAATATTTATTTTGGGGAAAACCATTAGATGTAAAAAAATAACAATATAAATTAAGTGACGAAGCGTCGTGACATTATAAATGTTTACATTTAATATCCATGACACGAACGTTCATATTTCGTTAGTCGTTTTTTGTGAGAATCTGACCTATACGGAAAAATAATATAAATTTTATGTTTAATTAAAACTTAGTTTATATACATTAATAAAAAAAAATTAATATGGAAAAAAATATATAATATTTATAAAAAATATTTAAAAAACGTTGCTATATAGATGTTACTATTTGATACTATCCATCACTAATACACTAAAGTTTAATCAAATATCTACCCATATAAACTTCTGGTAAAACAGATTTGGACTTATAATAACAGTAATAATAATATTAAAGGAAATAACTTGCTGTTTTTATAATGTGATTTTACATAGATTTATTATTATTTATTATCTAAAAAATGTTTTACAAATTCATTCAATTAATATGATTTATTTTATATTATGTTCTACATATTATGTTAGCAATATCAAGTGTCAGACTTAAAGACAATTGCTTGATATAACATATATAGATTATTGTCAAGAAGGGAAGATTTATAGCGGAAAGCAAAATTTGGGATTAGAATCTCTGAGTATGTTTGCTAGTTTGTGTACTGTATCTCGTACGATTTGCCATGAAACGTGGCACAGAGGCCTCACGATCGCATTATCAAAAGCTCCGATCGATTTTCCAAGTTTTCACCCCCAAAACAAAGTTTTCCGATAAGCGTTTTAGCGCGGCGTAAGAATGGCGGTCGGGAAAATTGTTATTTACCCGTAATTCTGTCTAATTCCGTAGAAAAGCGTAGCGATTTCCTGAATGCGGACCCACCGATCGGTTCCTTTGCTTTTTTGTTTCCCCCGCTGCTACAGAGCATTAGTTGTACAATTTAGTGGTAATGTGGCGTGATAAAGTCTTGTATAGATAGTAAGGTACGTTATCGGTCCCGAATACCCCCGATACACGGTCTAAAATAGCTCGCAAAGTTAATTTCGACAGGCACGCGAACGCGGATGGTACCGTTAAGGGTTAACCCTGCGAAAGCCACTCCGAGACCCATTGTAAGCGCCCCTCAAAAAAGCATTTTTTAGCCCCCCGGGTCAAACGCGCCTGCGGACAAACTTGTTGAAGTCATCAAAAGGAATTGGATTTTCGCGTCTTCAAAAATCGTACGAACAAATCTATTGATTCACCTTTCTGAATTCGAATTAGGTACAGAATGCCTTCAATTCATATGCACAATCGCGTTTTTTATCGAAACATTCTAAATACGTCGTTCGGCGATACACTATTATAAAAACATATATACAATTTCAATACAAATAAACGGCAGTAAAATTAATAAAATTTAACAAAAACCTAAACGGTAATTGATTATATCATTACATAGGTACATGGTAGAAATTAATGGTACGTTAATATTGATTCTATTTTTAAAAATAAATTTTATAAATGATTTTGCGGGTAAAAATGACATACCAATAAAGAGTATTATAAATAAAATTCACAAGGTTACCAGAATAATTTAATAAATTTTATATATTTTAGGTAGTCATATAAATAGGTAGTCATACAAATAGGGTTTTAGTCATTTAACCATCATTCAACTATCATTAAGTCAAATTAATAGTCAACTGGTAATTACGATATAATTGCTAGCTTACCAACTGATATTGATTAATAAAATACACATTTAACAATCTATGACAAAATAATAGTCATTAATTATTTTTATCGTATCAAACATGTTGCTTTGCAGTGCTTTATAATATGATTCTATCTCAGATACGTCCAAGAAATAATAAAAGCAATAAAGTAATTGTATGACAACAGAAAAGGTAGAAAAAATATCGTAAACAGTACTATATAAGACTCAATATTGCAATTTATTTGTGATAGAAAATATTTTAAATTTGTGTCAATGCGACCATATAATTATCATAAGACAACGGTCCTTGCTAATATTTATTAATATACAAATTTTTTAATACCATGAACACATTTCGCAAACTCAGAGGCATTTCCGGGTATTTCTGGAAAGCTTTGATTTTTTAACATAATTAAAAAATAAAAAAATTTTCATATTGTATCACTATAGACATTTAATTTTTGAGCAGCCGAACCTAATTTTACATATTTTATATGGACTACTACAATTTGAAACTTTGGGACTTATATAACTATCTTTGTTCCTATAAGCTAAGTTATTTCCTTATTGCAACATTTGCTTTAAATGCTTCCAAACTTATTTTATGATTTTATGATTTTTGATAAAAAAATAAGGTTTATTCACAAAATACTCAATTGTAACATGCTTAAATTCAAGAGATCTAAAATATTGCAAGTAAAATAAAACTCGTCAAGGTAACGTAACTGCAGATAGATAATTAATGATACAGAATTTTAATTATCATTATCTTAAAATCAGTTTTGTTTCATAAACGTTTTTAATACTGTTATAAAAAATATTATCTATCAGTAATTAAGAAAAGGATTTGCTGCCTATCGGATGGTATATAAGAAACCCAAGAATTAAAACACAAAACATATATTAAGAGATCAAAAGACTCAAGAATACACATAAATCACTAACTGTAGATTATTAGGTTTAATTAAAAAAAAAATTATATGCAATCCCTTACTAATCTGCATTAAAACTTGTTTTGAACTAAATTATATTAGGTAAATAAAGCACTCTCCGAATGTGAAATACCTAATAATTTGAAGATTGCTACTATTATACTTATACCTTGAATAAATAATAGTAAAAAGGTTAAGGAATGAGATATATTAACATGTTGCCATGTAGAAAAAAGGTGATGGAAGAAGTAGTAATCAAACAATTAAAAGATTTTTAATGAGAACGACAATTGGGATTCAGAGAAAAAGATTCCACTGAGACTGCATTAAAAGTAGTTAAATGATTGTTTGTTTAGCAAAGGATACAAACAAAATCATTGGAGCAGTTTTCTTAGATTTCAAGAGAGCTTTCGAAACAATAGACAGAATAATAATGTTGAATAAATTAGAGAATATTGATATAAGTGAAAATGGTTTAATGATTATTTAAATAATAGTATTAATAATAATATTATCTCACGGTGTACCACAGGGGTCTAAATTGGGACCATTGATGTTTATATTATATGGTAATAATATAATTATTAATATAAATAAATGTAAAATACATGTTTGTAGACCACACACAAATATATTGCATAGGTAAAAATATTAAAGAAGTTGTAGATAATTTAAATAATGAATTAAGTATAATAGAAAGATGGTTAAAAAATATTTTACTTAGAACTAAATGTATGTTTCTTAATTGTAACAATAGTTATATTGTAGATAACTTTGTTATATATATTTGATAATATAAAATATTTAGGAGTAATTGTAAACAAAAATTAAATTTTAAGAAACATTGTAAATGCATATTCAAAAAATAGAAAAATAGGTATAAAATATGTTATGTACTAATATAAACACAAAAAAATAAAAATTACAATAGTATTATATTGACCCATTTCAATTATTATATTATTCAACAATATTAGGTATGTTTAATAGATTAGATTAAATGAACAAAAAAAAAACAATAAAATTGGGCAATGAGAGTTGTCTTAAATAAAAAAAGATTTACCTGTTGTAGAAGTATGATCGAAATTTAAATCGGAATGGTTAAATGTATTAGTGTTTATATGTAGTAAAATAATTATGTATTACTAGAGTATTTTAATAGGTATTTAATAATAAATAAAGATTAACATAGATTTAAGACTAGAAATAGAGACAATTTAAGGATAGTTAGGTATAAAAAAATGAGTACGGCCAGGGGAATTATATTCAGAAGAGTGAATTTTTTATGTTTATATAACTAGGACAACCTGCAAAAATAAAACTGTGGCGGGTTTCCTGAATGGAATAAAAAGACACTTTCGCGCATTAAGAAATAAATTATAATATTAAGACTTTTTTATTTTCTGTTTATGTTTATATAATGTATTATATGTATGTTAAATTTTATAGCCATATTAGCTAAATAAATTATAAAAAATATTCATTTAATAAGGTTTTTAATTAAGTATTACGCATTGATATTCAATTATTAAGATTTCTCGTTGTTCTGGTGTTTGCCTCATAGCCATAAAATGAAGAGGGACGCATTTTAATATAAAACATTAATATAGTAATGGTTTCTTAATTGTATCTAAAAATAATACTATACATGTCAAGCTTGACGATTTTAGGGCAGACTAATGATTAATTACTGAACTCAAACCACACATTGCCATAAATTCTTTCACCATAAATATAATTATAAATAAATGTGGTTACAATATAATTACAATAAGAAGCCTTATGAATTATTATTACTAGAATAGGCAGTTTAAAGTAAAATATCAAATAAATTTATTGTAAAATAAATAAATCTTTTTGTATAAAGATAATTTATTCTTAATGAGATTCTAAAATATAAAGTTCCAGTACAGCTCAGAGTTCCGGAATAGCCACGTGTGTTGCGATCTCACGCGTTCGAACCAATTAATGCAAGGTCAAACACACTCACAGAATCACCTTTAGCGAGAACTCAAACTCCTCAATCAATCTGTTGATATACATATATATAGTTTGAGAGCTTCCTAATCGGACATATGATTTTAGCGTGCTTTTTATTTTATGTTAGTGATACATATAAAAAATAAAATAAAACTATCCTGCTCATATGATTCTATCGTCTTATCGTAAATAGATTCTCGCCAATACGTCGTATTCCGAGACGAAAAAAATACGTAATAGGATTGTGGAAATGTGATAGCAGACTCTTGATCGCTTTCGGTTCTACGTAACAAGACATGTGAAATGTTTTATGTATGCTATTTAAATTACTTTAGAGAATACTTTAGATTTGAATTAATTTAGACAGCATCTAATACATACGATTTGAATTTAGATGCGATATTTTCCGCGTTTCGCTATGATGTACTCACAGCGATGAATTTTCAACGGCTTTTCTGTAGTTTAACACTAAAAAAATATATAATATTTTACGTTCACGTTGTACACATAAAATATGGGCATAAAGTAGCTAGAATAAGTGCGCCATTAATCAGCAAAGGCACGCTGAAAAGTCCTCGACAAACCGTTTCGGATATTGAAATATGTTTCATCGAACGGCATACCACACTAACTTTGTTTAGCGAATTTTCAGCCTGAAAAAAATCTTTTTATTTTTACTTATTTCGACTTAATATTCAGAGCATGCGATCGTAATGTATGCGCTACTCTAATTTTGCCATTCAAAAAAATAACTTTTTTACTGAGAACTTGTTAGTGAAAAGTTATTATGATATATGTTTCACGTTAAATATCCATTGTGTTGTTTGAAGATATAGTTGATTAAAGAAATGTATGAATTATTTAAGGATTTGTTAGAGAGTTGAAATAGCTGTTTATTAAGAATAGATTAACAATGGTAAAATAATTAAATTTAGTAATTGAGGACATTTCATATCAATATAATTAAACTGAGTGTAAAGAATGTACTTCCGAATTTTTCTGCAATTGTTTATTCTTCAGAAATAAAAAATATCATTTTATGATATACTCAAGAAATGGATCATTGTTTAATTTTCAATCTGATATATCAAAGATACGCGCTTTTTAATGGATACTAGCGAGTTTTTTTTATATGCATAAGCTTATAGGGAATTTAATAATAATATATATTTATTGTAGAATTGCTTATGTGAAAATCATTCATTCCTTATATTAATTCCTGTCTCATACGTCTGTTCTAATGAGCCATTTATTATTTGTCTCAGGGGCGTAAGCTCTCTCCATGAGGCAGGTTTATCAATGGCCCTCGGGGGCGCTCTCTGTGGGGCTTCTTAAGCCAGCTGGCCAAGGGCAACTCCTACGCCTGTTCTTGAGGGCTACTCAACCGAGATTGCTACTCGTATTGTTTATGATTTGTCTAATTTATCAGGGTATTTTATTGTTGAGATGACTCATTGACTCATAACTAGTTTGGATGACATTTCATTAATGAGTCACCATTGATCAATGTTACTATTTTTTGATAGTGTGCTATTTTTTGGTAATTATTTTTTAAATTCGGTAATATCAAAGGGCTGCAATTGAAGTCGTATATGTAAAAAAAAACTTATGAACGTTGGTTTCAGCCAATATTGCTACATTGTGAAGCCAGTCGTTATACGTAATTTTCTACATATTTAAATTAAGTTTCTGTCTAAAAAGTGCTACAGTTATAATTTATTTTACTATCCAATCGTAACAAAAATGTTATGTTAGCATCGTTAGGTTATCAAAAAAAAAAAAAATAGAAAAAGTATTGTAAATAAAATATAAATTTAATTAACGTTAACGTTTTTGAATTTTAAATCTTTTTACGTTACTGGTTTTTTCATTCCATTAAGATATTTGTGTTAATAATATTATAATAATATTGTGTACTTTTATATTATAATTATATTAAAGAGGTATAATAAATATTAGTGTTTTAACCTAATGAAAATATTATTCTACCCATATATGAAATGATATATTATAAAATACGCATATTATTGTAATATATTTACAATCTCATATTTATATAATATAATATAAAACGTGATAACATTACCAGACCTTGTTTTTGTAAAGAAATCCTTGTTTTTGTTGCATCAACCTTAAGCTTAAAACGTATACGTATACGTGTTAAAGTAAAATATAATATATTATTATACGCAAGAATAATCTCAAATGTGAAGAACAACCCTCAGCATTATTTCCGATTTATTTAACTCAATATAGGTAATGTATTAAACATCACATTGATTCCGTTTGCAATTTTTCTCTCGGCATCTGCCGCGTTTACGGTGTGTGAAATAAGAAATATTTTCACGTAAATAAACTAAAACACGGTCAAGTATCGATTTGCAAAGGCTCGCTTGCTTTATTGCTTCGATCAATTTAGATTTATTTCACCACTCGAATTACAGAGAACTTTTAAACATTTATTATATACGAAGCATACAAGTATGAGAATTATGTTTGATGAGCGTTTCGAAGCGAAAAATTTTCGGTCATTAATCAAAAACGCGAACGAGCAGCTTATTATTCCATACGTCATCAAACCCTAACTCGGCCTAATTTAATAAGATATAATTGAGAGCTGTAGTAAGCTTGAGCGATTAACTTTAATTATACGTAAAAACATAAGCTTATAAATAGCTTACGCTTTTAGATAGGATTTTATGTATATAAAATTAGATTTTATTTATTATATTCAAAGACATTTTCATTTTATATAAAAATTATCCGCATTCTAGAAATAGACTTGTTTACCCGGTTTATATTGAAAAATCTTTGCAAAATGTCGAGAGTTCCGAATAGTAATCAAACCCTTTCGATCGTTTTATTTTTAGATTCACTTACCTTGATTTTTGTTTTATACATTGCTAACAATTTTGTATTCTATTGCAATAGATCTGTATATTACATCATAGATATATTTACTTTTTGATAAAACTGAATTTTCAATACATTTAATAGTCCAAATATTAAAAATAAATGATGCATATTGAATATATATATTTTTAATTGTTTTTGATAAACTTTGATTTCAAATTATCGTTGAATATATTTAGAGCTGAATTTTTGACTAAAGATTTTTTTGCTGATTCCTCCCACGATATATTGCAAAACTGCATTTTATATGTTATGTTATTGCTGCAAAGTCAAGCATGTTTATAAATTATTACTTTAATGTATTTTGTGATGCCGAATCATGTTACGCTAAGTGACTATATACCTAAACTAATACAAAATTATTGTAGATATAAAATAAATCTAATTAATAGTGACTATAACGCTAATTATATTTAATAAATAATGATAATTATATTTAAAAGTTAAATTTTATTAGGGAATAGTTACATTAATGAAAAATCGTAAATATTTTTTATAATTGTGAAAATATTGAAATTGGGCTTCAAAACTGATTTGTTAAGTTCAATATAATTTTGTAGTACACTAAACAAATTAAACTAGATAAATAATTTGTTGTTGGATACGAAAAAAATTGAAACGGTTTCAAGAGAATTTTCGAAGCAATATACAGAAATTGAATGTTAATGAAATTAAAGATTAAAGATGTAAGTGGTAAAAAATAGTTTTTAAATGATTTGATGCCTATTTAAAAAAGAGAAAGCAAAAAGTTAAAATAAATTACGCTTATTCTAAAGAAAAAATAATGTCTAGCGGTGTACCATAGGGGTCAAAATTAGGACTATTGTGGTTTAGAATAGATATTAATAAAAAAGAAAAACGTAAATTTAATATTTGACGACACTTTAACTTATTGCATAGGTGATATTGTTAAAGAGGTTGTAACTTAAGCTAAATGAGAATTAAACTAAATGTGTGTTTATTAATTAAAACGATAAATATTAAATAACTCTATTAAAGAAATAGTAATTGAAAATACAAAAATAATTTTAAAGGAATATTGAATATACTAATTAATTGAGAAATAAATATTTTGTATGTTCTGTTTATGTTTATGTCATATTTTATATGTATGTTTAGATTCTATTTATTTAGTATATGAACAATTAGCTCAAATATCTAATAAATTATTAAAATAAATAAATAATCTATAAAACAATAATATAATATGAGCAACATACTTAGTTCAACATACTATAAATTTATGTTCATCATTTAAAGTGGGCTTCTTGTGAAAGATTTTCTAAATATATTTTTTTTTCCAAGGTGTCTAGTTGCTAGGAGAAAAAATTAAGAAGCGAATAAATATTCTATAAGAATTGATTTTTTTCAAATAGACAGTATACATTATAATAAATAAAAACTGTTATAATAATGCTTAATTTGTTTAACACCATTTTATTAATTAGGATATTGTCTTAGCTAAAACATTCAATGGTAATATTATTATTAGATGATTTTATTGTTGTATAGTTAAAAGTTTAATTAACTCCTAATATATCATATTTTTTGTTTTATTTAAAAAATATTTATTAATTACTGCTTCGCCTACACAAATTAATTTATGTAATTCAACCTTCTTTCATGTGATGTAAATATAAAGTAAGTAATTATAGCAATACATATTTAAATTTATTTAAAACATATTTATTTATTATATATCACGAAAAAAACAAGCGTAACTTTACATATAAAACAGATTAAAATTTTTTTATAATGTGTAATAAATAAGCCATGGTGTACTAATACGAACATTGAGCTTATAAAAATTCATTAAAGTCGCTGATATAGTATGATTTTAAGACTTTGATGGATGGGATATATTGTTATGATGGATCTAGCTATAACAAAAAAAATCTAGGATGATAGCATCCATATAATAAACTACGAATAATTGGTGGCTATGCATTAAGAAGGAGTGACAATTAATGAAGTCGTTTATTTTAATAAATCAGTAAAATATGATGAAGCTTTTTGTTAAAAAATAATAATATCTTATATTAGACTGTGATTTAATTACTTGCTCTTGTATATTAAAGTAATATTA
This sequence comes from Plectrocnemia conspersa, assembly GCF_051122295.1. Taxonomy (NCBI): domain Eukaryota; kingdom Metazoa; phylum Arthropoda; class Insecta; order Trichoptera; family Polycentropodidae; genus Plectrocnemia; species Plectrocnemia conspersa. The sequence continues at coordinate 13,524,887 of NW_028277165.1, forward strand.
ATCAGGTTAAACATCATAATATAATATTAATTGCCATTCGAGAAAATATTTGTATCTATGCCTTTAATTAGACAAGGAAAAATCTGTATTTGTGAAGCTGTACGTATTTGTTAGATTTAATTGTTCGCTAGAATGGTTTTAGCGCAATATAAAAGAACGATCGAAGGCGTAGTGAGAAGTATAAAAGATGAAAGGACAAACACTTTTCTATTAAATCTTTGACGACATCCAAGTGAAAAACAGATTCAGTAGAGTGAAAGCAAACAAGGTTTTTGTGTAGGATTTAATTATTCTTAACGATAAATCGAGTACTAGTTTATTGTGTTGTTTCTAAATCTGATACACATGTCGTATTATTAATTAAAATAAATAAATAATGCCATTCGTGAACTTAAATAATTACTAAAAATTCATACGAACTTTTTAATAATCAAATAAATGTAACCTCATTTTTATGATACATAAAATCTCCCCTACTGGCGATTAAGAATAACATATTAAAACAGTCAATAAAAAGACGGAACACCCTAACAGGGAAAAGGCTTTACGGTATAACCATAAATTATTCAGAAAAATATTTTTCCGAAGTCGACTTTCCGTTGAAAACAAAACTATTCGCCGAAAATACAATATTGAATTTCATTTATTCCTAGACATTTTGAATGCTTGATACGTTTTAATTAATATCGTTTTCCAAGACACGAAAAAAGTAACTTTTAAGGTAATATCGTATTCAGATACGCCATAAAAAACTTTTATATATGCGTGAATTTTACTTTGGAAAAACGAGGAAATAAATCGCCGAAAATCCTTGAAGATAATCAAAGCCGCTTCACGTGTGCTTTTCTTCAAGGGAAAAAAATCACCGCAGAAAGTTCGAACGTCGACACATGTCCTTAAAATTCAACATCAGAACGTCTATAAATTACTAGAAGTTGCAAGATTCTTTTCCCTTTCAAATTTGTTCTCTTTGAATATAAAGTATAGAGAAATATCCATAATATATGTAAAGAAGGTTGAGCAATAATATATTAAACTGAAGAGGCTTTTTTCCAACTATAAACCGTAAAGCTGCATCATATTCCAATAGTGCGAAATATTAAAAAATAATCGAATTTGCGAATGATCTCAAAAAAATAATTTTATTGTATATTTTTTATAAAATAATTATAAAAATTACAGAAGTGCTAAACTGTAACGCGTAGTTAAGAATGCAGAAAATAAGTGCGTAGAATAGATTTTTTTAATTATTGGTAGATTTGTAACACTGTAGTTGTAATATTAGGTGATAATTAGCTAGTTGTCAAAGCCTTTAAAAATTTATGAAAATAAACAAAAATCAGCAAACGAGATTTACTTACAAAATTGTATCAAAACAGTCTACAATGACAAAGACTATATATTTCCGAGCTAAGAAATTAATTTCTTTATTAAAACATATAAGGTTTTGAGATAAATTCAAGATTAATGATACTGTTCGTCGTGTAACGTATTTCTAATTTTTTAAATAACCCTATAAATAAAGGTTGTATAATAAAAATTACTTAATGAAGCTTTAACTATATTATTAGCTTACATTAAATCCCTAATATAAAATATTAAATATAATAAAACATTTATTATCTATTTTGTCGATGTTAAATCAGATTTTAATTCAACGCCAAATGTACGGATGAGAACAAAAACCACGTTGTTGGTCCACTAAAACCTGTCACAATTTATTACTATTTTTGGTGATCGAGGTGATTACATACATCGCCACGAATTAGGAAATGATGCAGTTTTAAGTAACAAATTAATATATCTAGGCGTGGGGATTGGAACAGCGTAGTACATACGGTCTTTTCTTGCAACCCGGAGGCCGCGGGTTCGAGTCACGGCAGCGAATTCTAATTTATATTTAGAAAAATGCGCTATTAATAATTAAAATAATTTATAATTAAATAAATAAATATAGATGTCACCGATTAAATATTTACCTATTCATTATGTAGGTCAGGTTAATCACCTGTCCATCTGAACCAAAGACTAATAATAAAACACGGATACTTTACTAGGAAGAACATTATTGAAAGAGGCAAAGACTCATCTTGAGTTCACGGACTAATAATGATGAAACATTAAGAGCAACTTGAAAGCTCTTTAATATATAAAAAGTTATTTATTTAATTATTGAAAAAAAATCTTTGGGCTAACCTTGTTTATTCACAATATCATTTTCAAAGATACTTTAATTTATAACATCCTAGAATAAATATATATATTAACTAGAATTTTTTTTTAATAAAAATTATATAAAATAGCGGTAGTAAAATGAATTATATAATGGATACACAAAATGCATTATATGCATTACAGAAAAGAGTATTATTAGAAATATATGAAGTTTCAAGCTAATGGTAAGAAAACATAAATTGTATTTTGACGATAATATTATTTACCTAATAAGTAAAACATGTAAACACGTTTGCTGTTCAACTTATATATAATGTAATTATTGTTAATTGTTTTAACTCATGAAGTTATAAAACTTTCCCCAATGATATTTGTCAAGCACCATTAATTGAAATTGTTATATCGATTAAAATAGTTTTGAGGTTTTGGTACATACGAATAAAACAGTAATATGATTTAAATTACTATTAAGAAATAATTATTTTTAATGCTATTGTTGCTGAATCCATTGATTGTCGATCTTGTAAGAAGAATAAATACAATGGATAACAAGAAAGAAAATTAATTACTATTAGAGACAACCAATTTAATGGTTACGCTTATATCTTGTTTCAACTAGAATTAACACATAGTATGTTAATTCTAGTTGAAACAAAGATATAACCTGACAAGTATGATATGGATATTTTAATATTATTATGTACATGACATGTATATATAATAATTTATATTTAATATTCAAAATATCACCTTTCGAGATATGTTCAGGTGCGGATTTTTATTTTAAAAAAAAACAATGCTCCAAAAATAACAGTTTTCAATTGTGAGATATTTCCTTGCGCGCGTCAAGCAGTTTAGTGTTTTTTTATTTTTATTTTTTACAGGACCCTAATTTCACTTAATGAAAGTTCATTTCAGAAACGTTGGTATATGATATTTTAATTACATAGCTTTCTATACGATGTAGTTCAGATATATCTTATTATTATTTTTATGTAACACTTTTTTCCCAGAAGTACGGAAAAAATAAAAGTTTTTACGGAATTTCACGTTACTAACATCTATTTATTGGTACTGTAAATTCGAGATGTAAAATGAATAGTTTCTCATGAGATTTTTATACAGTTTTAATAAAACTCAATGAAAAAAGTACATAAAATTATTTATAGATATTTTTACATACATATATATAATACCGATGTTATAAAGATAGTTTTAAGTAAAGCTGACTCGCTGAAAATATTACTTCTAAAATATGATTAACTTAATTAAATATTCATTTTAAGGCATCTGCTCGGAATATTTTCTTGAAACACGTTCTTATACATAAGATCTTAATTATGACAAGATCTTATGATATAATCGCTTATTTGACAGTTGACGTTTCATAAGATATTTAATTTCAGAAATATATTAAAAAGTTACGACGCGAAAATAATTCCCGTCAATCTATCACTGTGTTATGGCATTCTGCGTTATTTCAATTTCAGCGCAGTTGACTTTCATTACGTTCAAAGTTTTAAAATACGCGTATAGTTACCATATAAATTAATATTCTTTAGTGCAAAACACCTTACAGGCGGCGTTGGCGATAAACAACGCGAATTTGCGAGAAACGCGCTGCCGTGTATAATATTAAAAGTAGCAAGGGTCTCGTAAAATGGCTGACCCGTGAAAATCCAAAAAATTGTCATCGTGAAACAGGAAACCGATCCTACTAAGAGAGATACAAGCTAGGAGGCAAAAGGAAAATTTTAATAATGTGAATATTTTTAATTTCAGTAAAAAAAAACGTATTAAAAGCGTAAAATGATAAAAATAAATCATAATTCATATTTATTTACATAACATAAATAATACATACGGCATAATAAAATGTAAAAGCAAATATTATAAATAATATAATTGTTAATATTTAATGGAGCGGTTAATCTAATAAAATTATGTTTATATAATGTATATATATTTTAGGAGCTAATAAAGTTTTTGTAAAAAAATAGTTTATTTTCAATAATATTTTGTATAAAATTCTGTTCATTTAACGTTGTATCGAGAAACTTGTCTATACATAGAATACAAATATTAAGTGCACATAAAAACACAATATTAAAAATCAAAAGCAAGGATACGAGATGTAGCTTATACTATTTAACAAGAGCTTATAATGAAGCGCAAGAGGATCATACATGGAGACGACATAACTATTTTCAAAGTCATATTGACAAAACCTAATTAGTTGGTTCTCACCAGACAGACAAAAAACATCAAGAAGCTTTCAACACAAAACTTGCATTGACTATTGAAAATAAGATTGACATGAAGGATTGCTTGTGCAATCTATGATACATATACTGTAATATGGTGATCTATAATTCTATACTGCGTGAGACTCGTAGCAGGCATGAATAGGCTCTACAGTTTTGAAATATGATATTGTAGGATTTTGTGATATTAACGTATGTAAAACGACATATTGTGATAAAATATGCTTGGTGGATCGGTTACTCCTCACGTTTGTAATGATACCATATAACTATAAAAATACTACTTTGATTAAATTGAAAAAATATGTGTGAATACGGTAAAATATGTTTTTTTTATCGCTGAGAGCTTATCTTATCTTTAAAGAAACTTTCAAGAGAATTCAAAATTAGTTTTAGGAAGGTAAAGCATGACTATATATTATATATACGTAGGTCCTAAAGTTCGACTTCTCGTACCATCGTTTTAATAAACCTCACATTATTATTTTACCGTTTTTTCTATTTCGACACTGTAGAATAGTATTTTTCAGCTATTTTACACCAGTGGACCATTAAAAATATAAAAAAAAACATTTTGCGGACCACTAACACAGAAGTAAAAAATATTATTTGTTTGCACTCTGACGCATTTCTTCCAGTATTGATAATAGTATACATAAGTATATATAATATAAGCGATGCGCTTGAATTTTCCCATTAAGTGATCCAAATATTATATTTCAGAACTAGTGGTTCGTCTAGATCAGTGGTCTTCAACCTGGTGGTCTGCGGACCGGCGCCGGTCCGTGCAAACTTTCACCCGATTCGGGGAATCCCCTACTGATGCGACACAGCCTCGCTAGTTTTTTCAACTTCATGTTTGTGTGAAAAGACTGTTTCATCTATGTCAGTAATAAAAACCAAACAGAAGAATCGATTGGATTCAGCACTTCATCTCTCAGAAAACACGCTGCAACTACGTATATCAAATTTGCTTGAAAAAAAGCAGCAGCAAATGTCGCACTAACAAAAAATTGTAATTTTATAGCATTGTTTTTTATTTTGGGTCAACGCCGGTCCGCGAAATATTTTTCCCATTTTTGCCGAGCCGCGGATGTGAAAAGGTTGAAGAGCACTGGTCTAGATAAGTCAAGGTAAGAATGCAGTGCTTCTATAAAGTCTTCAGCTTTAATATATCTCCCTAATTATGATGGTTACTAACTTCGATTCGTCAGGTTAAATCGCTACACATTTCGATTTCTTTATCCCATATTAATATAACCATATTAATATCATAACTCGTTTTTAAATAGTGTCATTCGAATTTTTGAGAGACTCAAGTGCAAGGTATTACTAACTTCTTAGCAATAGAGAACGGGTTTCTCGTTTTAGATATTTGTAGGACAACCAAAAAAGGGGCTTAAAGCAGCAACCTATCACTAAACGTCATATTATTTATTTGCGTTTTTCTGAATTTTCAACAAATCATATAATATTTAAAAAATCCAGTGGCTCATCTGTAAGATCACTGTGCTTTTAATTCAAATGACGATAAAGTTTTGAAGGTTTCATTTGAAAGTTTCGTGACATACTACATGCAGAGGTTGTGAATTTTTTTTTTGACGAATTGACGGAACAGCGTAGTCCTTAACGTCTCAGACCTAAAACTCTAAGGTTACGGGTTCGAGTCCCGACAGCGGCACTCGAATATTTAAATTAAGAACCAGTCTTAGCTGCAGTGGCATCTATTGGTTATTATATTATATTATACATAATAATTTAGAAAATATATTTGTCTCTTAAGCTTAGATTTTTCTTAAATATTATTTTAAAAATAATATAGCTAATAAATATTACAAAGATATATCCATACAAAATCTTCTGGCATAGTCCCTATTTTTTGAAGAAAGAGAATGTCTTTCATTATCGTTTGCAAGGCTATATAAGAGACTGGATATACATTTAATAGAAAATCTGCGTTATACGGTATTTATATAATCACATAAAAAAATCAAATAAGAAATATGGATGGATGGATGTATAGAATTGCAATTTAGAGTTGAAATAAACATGTAAAGCAATTGAGAGCATATCAACTAGGGTTAAATGTCTCCTAAGACTATGGAATAATTTCTTTTAACATTGCATATGTTCATGATATAAAAAATGATGTATTTTAATAAAAAAAGTGTTTATTAAATCGAATAAACTTAGCACGATGTACGTATAATAAAGTTAATATAAATAAATTGCAGAATTTTCGTTCGTTCTAGAATAAATTTTGTTTTCAATATTGTAAAAAATTATATTTGGTCACGGCCGAGACCCAAGCATCGCATTTTGGGCAAAAGTAGCCAAAATTGGATCTGAATGTTTGGTCGGTCTATGGAAATAAGAGTACTCTATTATGACATGTGGCATGTCATATTTGAGTAGCAAGCAAGGGGTTAGTAAAACTCGGGCCAAACTTATCACGTGCCGAATTTAAATAAATAAGAGCTCGTTCATACGCTCGGCTCGAGCGCAATTGTAGCAATCGTTGAATAATGTATCCACTGTTTCTGTCAAGATTGTTGGATATATATTCCGATCAGAAGCGGCGTGTTACTCTACTATATAGGATGGGATGTTCTGCGTGTTGTAGCAACGAGCGCTCGGCGGCTGGCAAGAGGTCGAATTTCCATATTATTAGAACGTGAGGCCGAGTCGAATTAGAACTTTTCGAAAACGTATTTATACGGCGCGCCACATCCGTTCGTCGTTAATTGAAAACTCCGGGAACCGAACCGAGAAGTTCGAAGGAGAAGGAATAACGCGGAAAAACGGGCGAACTTTTAAATTGAATTCCACAATCGACCATTAGCGGACGCTAACCAATCGACCGATACAAAATAATAATAATAATAAGAAAAATATTCAAATCGAACGTCATTATCATAATCGTCATAGCCCGTCAGTTTTTCCATTCACCGTCAGATTTTATTATTTGACACCGCAAAGTTCCGAGCCGTTAATTGTCCGTTAAAAAATTAACGTCGAAGGAAAATTATTTCGATAAATTTAAATTTTCGAGGGGAGATGAATGTGATTATAATTTGATGAAATTTATTTACATTTTAACCTTTCAAGTCTTCTAGTCTTGGTTTCGAACACGCGATGGAAACAATTCGAAACTTTTAAACATTTGATTTTTAACTCTTGTAAATTTAATTTAAACTCGTTGTAGCTCATTTTGTACGTAAGCCGCATGAAACCAACATAACCCAATTTTCTCAATTTATAATGTATATATTCGGAAATGTTAAATAAATAGAAACGATTTTTAACTTAAATTTAAAGAAATGTAATCATAAACATAAGTGGATTTGTATGTATGCATAATACATTTACATACAAACTTGAAATGATAAGTCTCGTTGTTTAGGTAGAGTAAACTTTATTTTTTTTTTTAAACTTTTAATTAATTCCTTTATAAATTATTAAAGCTGATTTTTCTTTATTACATTTATTTATGCATTGACTGATTAATTTCGCAAAACTGGTTTTTAATAGTATCTATTTAATAACCAATTTTAACAATCAATTAAAAAGAGTGTAAGTTATAGTTTTCTAAAAAAAACGATCATTTCTTTTGTTAATAAAAATGTATATTTTATTTATGTACGATCTAGATACGATGGCCCGGGAGATTTAACAAGATGTTTTCACAGGTGAGCGTGAATATTAAATATTTATGAGCGTAAATATTGAATGGCTACTACATACGACAAAAAAGGACGTATTTATATAATATAATTAGGAAAATGTCAATAGAAAATATGTGTATTGAAATGAATATGCTTTTTAATGTTGCATATCAATAGATGACGAGATATTTATCTTAGATTTTATTTATATGAAATATATTTTTGCTATACATACATGATTGAATGCTCTAATTTATATTACGAAAATATTAGTTTTGTTTAACCTGTTAATATGAAATCTATGATTGTTTACTAGTTGCTAGTCTGTATAGCGTTAACCGTGTTTTTTACGTTTTATTAAAAATTTACGATTCATTTTATGAAAAAAAATATTTGTAAACTTTAATCATAAAATCGATAACGCATTATTAAAACACTAATAATAGCTTTAAAATTTGCTCGTAATTTTACATAATTTATTTTGGCATTGCGATAAACATTTAAAATTGACAGTTTGATTATAAGGTCAAATTGTTTATTTCAATAGATATTTATATATTTAATTAAAATAAAATTTCAACGATTAAAATTATTATAGCTCAGTATTTCAAACATTGAAAAATTTAATGTCAAGGATCATATACGCTGAAACTTTAATATAAGCTCAAAGTTCAGTATTAAAATATTTAAATAATCAACGCTTTATAGACATACTTGAATATAAACCTTGAATTTGGGTTTACCCTTAAGCTTTAAACCACTAACCTCAAGGTAAAAACTCATATAATACATGTGCAAAGTGCAAACGGATTGAACACAGGATCAATGATGAGCCTATAAGCTCTAAAGACTTAGTTAAAGCCGCCATGGGCTAAATTGCATTTTTTTATTTTACCTACATTTATAACATTGTAGAACTAGCCACTTTGATAAATTCATGTAAAAAAATATTTTTCACAGTATTTTAGTCTGTTAAATATTCGACTAAAATAATAATGCTTTTATACCATTATTGTAAGATAAATATATCTTTGTATTTCAATTGCTGACTCTTAAAATAGAAAACCGACGCTTGACGGGGTCTGTATTACATTGTTATAATTGATCTGTATTAATTTGTGGCAAACGATAAATTGCGGCCAATTTTAAGGGGAAATATTTGTTATGAGCCGGAACAAATATTTTCTTTTCTAAAAATAAGTTTTAGAGCGCTGATAAATGAAAATTTAATTTAAAACTAATCTTAGAAACAAATATGCCATAAGCATTAACACATTTAATTTGACAAAATTATTAATATAATAATAAATATTAAACATTCACATTTAATTTGAAGTAATTGGCAAGGAAAGAAATATACAGTTACAAAATTTATTTTAAAAGCTTTAGAAAAAAACCAGCAATTTTGTTATTCTAACTATGTTGAATTACATTTAATTTATTACATTCATAAATTGCTTATTTGTATTTAGATTTTGTAAAATATACATAAAATCTTATATTCAGATATTTGTCTATTTATTTTTGATACTCTCGTATTTATTTTTGACAGTATCATGTACGTATCATTAAATATATGAATAATATTTTTTCCCTAAATTAATTTTATGTAGGTTTTTTGGAAAGGTTAATCTAAATATTTTTATTATGTACCAACTACATTAAGTAACTTGAAATAAAAAAAAACAAACCAAATTATAGGTAGAGAAATAATGAGGTGAGACAACCAGTTAAAAATAATAGGATATCAATAAGAATATATGTCATGAAAATGTAAATATTTTAAAAATATACCATAGATTAGCGGTAGAAGTATAATACCTAAATGATTATTGATTGAATCCCAAATTAAGCTTAGTGATTTTTTTATTTTAATCGTGTTTGAGAGAGAAAAATTAATAATTAATATATAATTATCATTCTGATCACAGATTATGTTTTCCTAGATTTTTACAATCTCACGAGTGAAGATATGTATTATTAAAATAAATTAACTAGGTGATGCATAGTGACATATATTATTTGAAAGCTGTAACAATAGTTTATATTCATTTAAATAATGCCATTGATTTACAGATCTTAAATTCTGTCTAGTGTCTCACTATTTATTAAATGGTTGTTGATTGCGTTTACCATGTTTTAACACATGTCGTGTTGCAAAGATATGTTTAAAAAAAATAAGAAATTTTACTTACATTTTCTGTGGTGCCTGGCATGATCGTGCATCCTCCATTCAGCATTGACCATGTTCGTGACCATAAAAGCTCCAGACATGGTCAGGACCAGCGCAAGAGCGACTGACTTGGCCAAACTGGTCATATTGTTCTGATGCTTCACTCTTGAGAATCAGCGTTTTGCGTCACAATTTCATCTTTCAGCGTCGTCGTTTCTTGTTATAAACATACTTCAGTTGCACAAAAGCACTTAAAACTACACACAGAACACATTTCATAAGATGCGATTATTTTCGATTGCGGCTTTTCCACTCGTGCTTGAACACGATGTGCTTCTTCATTGTAAGCTTCAAGTATAAGTCAATCTGTAAATAAAAAAAAAATACATTAATCTTGATTATGCAAAACTGCCGAAAACTTCACAGACGAATCTTAATGGATACGGCATAGGCAACAGGGGCTAAGTACCCTTATTTTATTTATCTAAGGCGCGTTAGAGTACGCTGAGAAGTCTCTAAGTAAAGTTTCGTATGTTGAGCAATTAGTTAATTCTCTAAAACTTTATACACTCCGAATTAATTGTTAATGCACGAGATGGAGTGCGAAAATAGTTAAAAATATATTAAGCTATTTTTTCGCTTGTATGTGTGTAAATAAATTATGTGTGCCATAGTAGGGGTCAGATGGATATCGAATGCCCTGGGGACCTATCCATCTATCAGAAATGCTCATTCCGAAGCCATTCAATAGGGCCCATCTAATGTCAGGGTCAAAACATCACTCAGTTCATGTTTATAAATGAGCTGCGCTCGCTATGGTCAATGGATGAATAGCGAAATATCCATGGAAACCTTTTGGGAAAGGTTAGCAGAAAAGCTTTCATATTTAATTCAGTTGAATATTATTCGCCACTTAACAATGTTCATTTATATATAAAATATGTAATTAGAATATATATATGTATGCATAATATATGTAAATATATATATATATATATATATATATATATATATATATATATATATATATATATATATATATATATATATATATATATATATATATATGCTCCTATCCGCGGAGCAGTAAGGGTGTAATAATTATTAAGCTAAAAACCGTGTTTTTAAAATTAAAACCAAAAAATAGTGCGAGTAAAAAATCCCTTCCTCCGCGAAGTAAATAAAAGTGTACCATATAAAAAAAATGTAAAAAACTCCTGATGATGCCGGGAAAATCGCCGGCGAAATATAGAGGAAATATATATATATATATGTATATATATATATATATATATATATATATATATATATATATATATATATATATATATATATATATATATATATACATATAAATATATATATATATATATATATATATATATATATATATATATATATATATATATATATATATATTTATATATATATATATATATATATGTATGTATATATATATATATATTTATATATATGGTTGAATGCGTTTTCGCGGAGAAATGTTTAGGTAATATTTCTAGGAGTCGTATTACTCCGCGTACTTTTTTGATTCCGTGTGGAATCATGGTCCCTACGTTTCGGCCAGATTCGCCCGGCCATCCTCAGGGGAAAATTGAGAATATGAACATCCGGTGTGGGCAAAGCCCAGCATGTGGTTGTTCAGATCTGAACAAGCACATGCTGGGCTTTTATATATATATATATATATATATATATATATATATATATATATATATATATATATATATATATATATATATATATATATATATATATATATATATATATATATATATACATATATATATATATATATATATATATATATATATATATATATATAAATATATATATTTACAAAAATGACTAATTGGGAGAAATTTCAATATATTTGTTGCAATACCAGTAATTTAACGAACAATGCTGAAAAGTCATATCATCCTTATATGATCCTGAAAAAAAACAATCATTAAAAGCATTTATTTATTTATGAATTGTATAATTTAGGAGACTTAGTATCATGGGTATATGAAATATATGACAACAAAAAATACGACAACAATCTCTTCAAAATTAATAAAAAAAAATTTTTTAAAGTTTTTTTGAACATTATAAATTATGTAAAATAATAAACTAAAATTGTTACTCGATAAAAGCTTATTTAAAATTCTTGATTTATTTGGTACAAAAAATATTTAGCATTTGATCATCTAGTAACATGTAGGTAGATTACTCATTATTAAAAACATAAGATATAATAAAAGTTGCAAAAAATGGAAAATGTTTTATTTATATTGTACATTATCCGTTAAAACATAACAGACGCTAGACAATGTTTTAGTAAGCACCTTCAACAATTACTAAGTAAGTAGTGATTAAATTTTATTCTATAAATCAGTAACACCATTTATCCTAAGGATTAATATAGCTTACAACCGATGGATGTTACTATGAACCACCTATTTCGATTTTATTTTAATAAAAAGCTAATCTGTGATTATCGATTGGAATTAATTTTATATAACAGTAACTAATTCCAATCTCTCTCGCACGATATATTTAAATAAAAAACACAATAAGATCGATATGGGATTTCAACCCAGATCTTATATGTTGGTAGATTATATAGTCTATCGTGATAATTTTGACAAATTTTTTTACTGAAATTGATAATTAAAAAAAGTTTGACTTTTGCGATGTTTGCTTCCTTATCTTCTATATATGCATTAACGAATTTGCATGAGCGATGTATTGTAGCAGTTGTTTATTCATTGTACAGAACAAACAGCAATTAGGATTTGACAAGGCTATGATAAACACAACGATGCTGCAACTGAGATTGGAAAATATTGTTACGTCAGGCGGATCCTAGCGAAAACAACATTGTTGCCAAACCGAGTAAAAAATTGTTTATATTTTTATACATTAATAAATATGTATTTTAATTCGGTGGCTGCTTACATTATTAACGGTGTGTTTATTAATTTTGTTTAACTTACATAATTATTATTTTATTACGTATTTTTATGCATTAATTTGGTTGTTTATCTCGTGTTTACAGCAAACAAATACGCGTGCAACATTTTTGCCGTTTAACGTGAATTTATTATTATAAAAAATCCTACGTCAGACTTTATCTTGAGAACGGTCAACACCCATGTCACCTAAGCGTAGTACAATTTTGTAAAATATCACAAAAAATAAAAAAACACCACCACAATCCGACTCTGCGCTTACGTTTATAGTATCGTTAAAACACACAGATAAAATTAATTCGAGCCGACAATGAGAGCACACTTCACATCGCTCGCGTTTAATTCCGAATATTTTGAGGACGCGGTGTCGGAGTAAAAAAATCTCAAAGAAGAGAGAAAACGTGCTCGTGTACGATTTTCATTGCATTTAAAAAAAGTGTCGTCTCACATAGGATCGTAAAAAGGGCACTCTTGCGAGATGAAAGGAAGAGATTAGCGCCGTTTGAGCGTTTCAAAAATTTCATAAATAATAAATTTGTTGCCAAAACTCCCCCGGCTGATACGTTTAATGTATCGTAAGTGATTCAATTTCTCGAGCGATTTATTTCAATTTTTGTGCGCGATGTTCGAAAAAAGGGGGTAACTGACGCGACGATGGTCTGGGGTGCGAAGCGCGTAACAGCCTAACATCCATATTATATTATATTACACGCGGTACACACATGAAACGATCATGGCTTACTGAATTTCATACGTACACAAGCAAATATGTATGTTGATCTTTTATGTAGACGATGTACATTTCGAATGCGAATATAAACTACGCCATTACGATAATATTATTGGAGAGGAGTAAACTCAAATCGCAACTATAAAATTAATCGCTAGTTAAGATGGCTGTGATACACGCACGTGGTTCGACGCATAATAAAATAATATTATCACATAAAAATACCATTTTATATGTATATATGTGAGAAAAAGTTCTGAGAGAAATAATAAGTTCTGAGAGAAATTAGATCTCCCGTTCATATAATGGCTATTAGTTGAATAGGTTCAAAGGTGGTAAATTCATAAAAAAATATGTTACTCGCATGGTGATATTACTATGTAACGTTTTTTAATGGTATATGTGATGGTGATATATTAATACTATTTAATAGCTGTAGTAATTTTTGAGGTGACTTTTGTAATATACAATTTACAGGTAAAATTAAATGTATCAGCTATGCTTATTCAACAGATATTTAAAATGCGTAGAGAATATATTTCTAAGAAAGAACATGTGTTACAAAAATCGACATTTCAAGACTCAATAAACGTTTAGAATCAATATCGGACCAGTATATTTGTTATGGTGTCTTTTCTATGCAAGGGGCTTTTAAGGTTATTATACAAATTAATGTATTTTCATATATTTTTTTTTATACAAAATAAAAAGTACATGGGCACTTGGGCTTTTTCTTAATTATTATATTGATATACATATACGTTGTAGTCAAAATAAGTTTTATTAAACTTGGACAAATAAAAACAACCAAACGTGCTATCGTCTAGTCACGTAATCTGCAATTACTTTGTAAAATTCGCTTATTTCACGACGTTATTGATTATTTTTTTTATTTTATTCTTGCTAAAGCAAACATGTGACATGAAAAATCTAATTAAATAAATATTCAAATGGTATTTTCTATACTTTTAAATTATTTATATTCATTTAAATAACCCAATGGGTACATAAAAATGTACTGATATAATCTATACTATAAAATAAAAAAACATGTTTCTGTCTGACAATCACAAGAACTCCTACTAAACGGTGTACAACAGCGACGTGATATTTGCACATGTCATACTGTAAAATTTTAACTTTTTGACTAAAATCTAAGCATATTATTTTTCAAAAAAAATATGGTTTAAATCTTCTGATCCAAAATCAATCCAAAAAGGGTATCAATATCATTAACTGATGTGTAAAACAGATCATGGTGATATTCAGAAATTCAACAATACGTACGAGCTTCGTGGCAATTTTCAAAATATGAGTCTACCAAATAAATAATACGGATCAGATTATTTTTATACAAGTATTAAAATTGTTGAATAATAAAAAGAGAGTTTATTAAAAATGTTTTCTATATTTATTTCTAATAAAATATATAAATTATTTACATTTAAGTATTATTGAACTTAGCTTTATTGATTATTAGGCGTTGTAATAATAATATGATTGTAAGTAAAAAAAAAAATATAAAAATAATAAAACACAATTTTACTATTTTTATATATAATATATGTAGTCAAGAAAAATAAAATAACTGATAAATAAATTTAGTAAAAAATTTAAAATCATTAAGAAAAATTAATATTTTATTTTCATACACAATACAAAGATCTGAATATTAATTTTATTATTAGTCTTGTAAAATTATTTCACCTTTTTTCAATAATAAGGCTCTAATAAAGATTAATACCTTAAATGCTTAAGGTATTAGAGGCACTAATAGGAAAATCTAAATTCCAGGTATTCCTGAGATTTCTGATGTCCCTAACAAAAGCATATATTAAAAACCTTTTGCTTTCAACATTCTGTTAGTCCAAAACTATCCGGAAAATAAGATATTTTGAAACCCAAAAATACCATTCAACGATTATAAATAATGTAAAAATTATTGTAATACAGTGTCATTCATTATTTATCTGTCCTAAGTTTTGTTAGTTAAAAAAATAAATTTGATGTAGTCTGTGTTTTTCATTAGATTTTTACAATAAATTTATAAGTGAGTAATTTAAAATACTCTGTAGTAAATTTGCATTAAAATAGTCTTTTAAAATGAAAAATCTATATAAAGTTTGATAGAATAAGAAAATGAGGCAATAAGGACTCATTGTACTTTTTTTATGGGAAATTTTTTCCGTAAAGGGTATACCAGTAGAATGGAAAAAAATACAAAGCTTAAATTAAGAGACTTATAGTTGCAGTCAGTAAAACATAAAAAAAATATATAATAATTTAGAATGGCCAGATTTATATTAGAAAAATCGGTTGTGAAATTATAAGCTCCTTTAGCTTCTAAAAATAAAATGTCTATTAAGATCATCATAAAAAATACATCTATGTAAAAATACTTGAGCAATAAGTGATAAAATATGAATAAATGCTTTATTTTTTAACTATGTTAAGAAATCTCGTGTACCCGGAAATTACCGGAAGTAACTCTTGTTTCGGTTATTTAGAAAACCTAGCCACTATTCACTTTTTATAAGAAAATTTGACTATGTTTGTAATTTTCATATAAAAATATAAGAGTATTTCTTTGCTTTTAATTTTTGGGGATCTTGTCGAGATCCCAAAAATTATTATTTACATATACATTTAGTTTTATGAAAACTTTAAATATAAAAAGTTTAACAGTATATAGCTATTTATTTAATTTATTAATATATTTAAAAATCAAATATACAATAAATATTATTAATTTCGCTTTTTTTATTTGATTTGACTCAGATAAACAAATATTGGTAATGCATTATTGAAACACTCAGTCCTCTGTTAAGCAATTGCAGTTAAAAGTTAATTGCTAGAATCGAATGTCATTGGGAAGAAGTAAAGTACTTAGTGATAAAATGGGTCAACGAGAATCGGAAGAATATTAATGTAATTTTATTTTACAAAAGTTCACCAGGCAAAATTATGAATTAATGTATATCGATTTAGGAAATTGCCTAAATTAGGTGTTCGTATGCTCGTAAACCTTGAGAATGTATTTTTAATAAAAGATCGTCAAAAATTTGGTATAAATAAACAAGATATAAAAAATTCCATTAAAATTTGGGTTGCGTGATTACCGTTTAGCTTTTATGTATACAATTTAGTAGATTGCCTAAATATGGATGTATGTAAATAAAAAAATAAACGAACTGCTTTAATGTAACATAATGTTAAGTTAAGCTATATAAAGTAAAGTTTCAAACTTATATGACCTATATCAAATTTTAAATGCTCGATTTGACCACCGAGCGTGACCTTTTGTATTTTTCCAATTTTCACTTTAGACAACAATTACAATCTGAATTGTTGGCGATTTCAGTATAATGTAACTAAAAATGTTATTTACTTAAATATAATAATTATTAGTATAATTATTAAAATCAAGCTTATATTTTATATATACATACATGTTCGATTTAACATATTTCCGGTTTAAATTACAAACATTTTATTTATAATAAATAACACTATGTTAAAAATCGAAAAAGGCAGTGTGTGTTGCTGTCACTCTGTATTAAAATTGCTTTGAGCAGGATTATTAAGCTATAAATAAATATGAATAGCATATTACTATCTTGGTTTTGATGTTACTCGAGGTATATTCAGAAAGTAGTAGATTTTAGTCACAGTATCTTTGTGCTTATAGTGCGTGTTTAAAACTTCATTGATTCAGTGATTCGTTTCTCATGTGCGAAATTTATCGTTTACTGGTTTATGTTTATATTAATAATAAACAAACGATATTATGTCATGAGTTTAAAGCAGATAAAAATAGGTTTCATAGGTGGTTAGTGATCGATGAAAAAATTTTCAAAAAGTATTCATTATCATTTTTCTTTTACATAAAACTTTTATTGAAAAATAAGACACTATGCGCATGAAAGATTACTGTTACGATAGAATAATATTAAAAAAAATAATATAATCCATAGACATAAGCAAATGTTTTTCTTCTAGCACTTTTAAAACTGGTGACGAAACTTTTGGAAACGCGTTAATAAACATTGCGTGTAATTCTCTCAATTTATGCATGGGTCTTTCAGTTTGTTGGTTTTATTGGATTTCATACATCAATACACATTGCTTATTAACTTATTTCGCATTAATTATTCCTTTAACATAATTCGTTTTGTACATATATTACAAAAAAATATATTGGTGATGTAGAGTCAATTATTTTTGAAAATATTTATCAACATAAGAGAATACCAATTTTTTTGTTGACAAATTTGTTGATAAAAAAATAATTATATCAACAATATTTGTCAACAAAAAGTGTATGTATGTTTTTCTTTAGTAAAAGGACATGCACGTTATATAATATTAATATAATAATCAAGGTTGTGCAAGAGTATGCTGTGAATTTATATTAGAATTCAGAGTGGTTCTGCTTATTTTTTCGTCAGACTTTGTCGCAAACTTGAAGAAATTACAATGAGATATATAAATATGCAAACTAAACTTACGCAATTATCTCGGTAATTATAACTTTTCGACAGAGAAGTAAATTCGCAGAAGGATGGAAGGCGGCCAAATTACCCGCAGCATACAACGAAAGCTCGAGTTAACTGAATTTTGAAAATCTCGTTAAAATATGCGAACTCGTTTAATTTGCAACATGTGTAACGCACCTAATTTACGACTAGAATGTATACTTTTCTCTCTCGGCACGTCTATGCAATAAATAATATATTTTTTTCATTAAAAACTTTTTTTATGCCGAAATTTTCGGTACATTTTCACGCACGAAAGCACGTAACCTAGATTTTTATGAGCGAAATATCAATCTGCTTTTTTCGCCACGTTTATGGTGAGTGTATAGTTCAATATTTATTTTTATGGCTTCGTGCTCTCCATGCGAAATGCATCGGATGGCAAGTTGCCAATCAGGTCAGTAGCAATAATTAAATAAATAATGAACCGCTAATTTAATAAACGGCAATATCTATTAGTTTATAGTAATTTGGCAAAGCTTCAATTCAATAGCTTTCTGAATTAAATTTAATACATAAATATAAGTCATTATGAATATAAATTAATATAACTACAATATTTGAAATTAAAATTATTATAACTATTTTACCCACAATGTATTATGTACTTATAATTGTCATTCAAGAAGGTAAAATATTTTAATGTATATAACACATACATTTAGGTGGTTTTTGGTTAAAAATATTTCCTAAATAAATATAATAATATAATTATGAAAGACATACAATACAAAAATATAACATTGTTTTAAAATTCTACGAAAACTTTGTGTGAAAAAAGTGTTACGATACGGGATTTTTTTTTTATAATATGATTTCCGGTTTTGCATTTGTATTTCATATGTACGTATATATCTTATCCGGAAAAACATTATAAACGTATATATATATTTTATTATCATATCCCAATTTGAAGTATATGCAATAAATAAAATAATTTAATACAGTCCTCGAAATATTAATATGTTTACATAACCAGTTCAACAAGCCTCGTGAGAATACAATGAATTTTATAACTTATACATTGGACCTTCAAAGTGTATATTACATATTTAATCGTCTACGAATAAAGCGAAATAGTTGTATAAAACAAAATATATTTTGATAATTTACATAATATTATTATTTTTTATACTTATATAAAGTATTTAAAGTGCTAATTTCATTAGGTAATGGCGCGTAATGACTGTGTAATGTTTTGTTAACACTTAATGACGTGTAACGGAGTATTTGAGTGCTAGGGCGTTAAGCTCGTTAGCACGAATCTAAATGAATCATAATTTAGTTTACGATTGGTCGTCATACATTTGATTTTTTGCACTCAAAAAAATGGATAAAAATTTGCCGTGGGCATTACGTTGAGGTCATAGCCGACGTGGTTAATGACTGGTAGTAAAAAGCCGGGGTACTGGTGAGTAATTCGGGTTGGATAATTTATTCGTAAGGTCCTGAAGTCAGGTTCTCTTATACTTTGTGCTAAAAGGGGATGCACATTAGCCTATTTGGAGACGAGCGTTCTCCTAAACCAGAATTGAATTTATGGTCGAGCCGCCTCCTGATAAAAATTGTCGAATATACTTAGGGGTAATTCAATAAGTAAACATACCTACCTTAAAATAGCAATGAGTGTTTTTTAGAAATATGTATATTTATATTAAATAAAATATTTTATTAACATTTTTAAAATTATGTTAATCTGAATTTCGCAGTATTATAATGTCACTTATAATACAAAAAATACGCTATGTTCAAAATATTAAATAAGTAACATAATTTTTTTGTAATTAATTTAGTCATATTTTTATTTATATGTATGTCTAATTAAACGCTAATGTTTATTTTTGTAATTAAATGCCACATCACAATTTTAATCAACTAAGAATGGGCCAGAAGGATAAGCGGTTTTAAAACCATCATTGCTTGAGCACAACGAGCGTGCTGTGTAAACCATTTTTACAAAAAGTGCGATTCATGCTCGTTTGTAAGACCTTTATATCGAGCTGAGTTCAGATTGCACGACCTAAATCATTATCCAATTGATAGTGTGATTAGGTCGTGGGTCAGAAAATTGGAAGCTACAGGCTCCACCCTAAATCAGAAGCCTATGGTACGTCCAAGGCCAATGACAACCGAAGGACAGGTTAAGGAAGCTGAAGCATCTGTGCTACAGGATCCTGGATCATTAACTCGCAAGAGATCAGCTGAGCTTGCAATGTCACAAACATTTTTACGGCGTATATTAAAAAAAATACATTAAATTGCACCTTTATAAAATTCAACTAGTGCATGAACTAAAACCAAATGAACTGAATTTACGTTGTGTTTTTGTCGAAAACATCTTGTAACGTATTGCAAATTTTAACATTTTGTTTTCGGATCAAGCGCATTTTCATTTATGAAAATGCATATGATAATAAAAAAAATTAACAAAAATAACATTTCAGTTCAGGAGATTATTGACCCATACTTCTTCTAAGACCAATGAGGCGAGGTTGTAACCGTGAATTACAACTGATACACAACCATGTGACATGATTTTTTCTTCTCAAAATTGCAAGATTTTGAAGCCTACAAGAAGATGGCGGCACATGCCACACTTAAATGAAATGTTTGCAGGAAACCTCATTTCGCGTCGAGGTGATATTCCATGGCCTCCCAGGAGTCTTGAATTGACTCGTCCTGGCTTTTTTCACTGGGGATATTTAAAAAGTCTGGTTTACAACAAACCAGCTACAAAAGTCCAATTAAAAGATAATATTCGAGTACAAATGGCTGCTATTCCACGCGTAATGAGCCAGCGAGTTTTCACCAATTTGAGGTCCAGATTTGAACAATGTTTGCAAAGAGATGGTGTACACCTGGCTAATCTATATTACCATTTTTTACACATACATAATTGTTTGTAGACATTTTTATTATGAAAGTATTTTTTTTAAGTTAAGTAAAAAATTAATATTATAAATTATTCGTAAATGAAACATTAAAAAATGTTTAATTATCGAATGAGTTTAGTTTAGTTTTTTATCTCTTATTTTGATAATATAATTAAATATTATTATTCAAAAATAACATAATACTAATACAGAAACACTCAATATATAATGTAGTAAAAAGCAAACAATTTTTTTAACACACAGGTACCTAATTAAAAAAAATATATTGTATACAAAGAATTATTATATGGATATGGCAATTTAATTAGGGGTTGAGTCATCATATTTGTATTTTTAATTAAGTTTATCTTTAAATGTTAAATATCAATGTTTGTATTGAATATAATTTTAGCAGGGAAAAAATATGTATGTACATATATAAAACAATAACATTAAAAATATTGATATTTAGGTATGTAAATATGAATAATATAATGATAATATTCATAAACGCAGAAATAACGTTTTAGATAATAAGTTAATTTTATAAGCCATAAAAAGTATATTATTTTTTATTTTATTTATAAACTAAGAAAAAATAAAAAATATATAAGAAAATCGGGTACAACTCAGTCGCATTTATTTTCAATTTGAGCTCTAAGCTTTGATAAATACATATATAATATTATACTTGACTTCTTTGTAACCTCTTCATATAATATATTCCTTGTTGAACAATTCACATTTTACTGATATATTATATAATATAATACGGTTATATGTAATTTAGCGGTTTAACATTGTTAAAAATGAGTATTTTAGATGTTAGACTTATTAACCCACTTATTTTATATTTAAGTCAATTTTTTTAACGTTTATGTTTTACATATTACATACAGAAACAACAAGTTAACCACATAAAACAAAAACAACGAGCTTTAAAGCAAAATGTACGAAGGCACTTTTACAAGATTATGTGTGTTGGTTTATTGAATTACCCTTGTAAATTAATAAGCATTGCTTATTAATATGCTCATTTATTGTTTATTTAACGATTATATAAACATTAGCGGTAAGAGGATTGTTAATATACATTAGCCGAAAGCTTTTAACTCCTGAGAGTTCCATTGTGCAAAAGATTCATTTGTGAGAAAGCTCGCAGCATTCTACATAGTGCTTTAATGCTCAACTCCGCAATCGTACCGCTGGGCAATAATTATACTATAATGATCGCATCACGTGATAACCTTCGGAGAAGTTAATTGTTCAATAGATACAAAAGTTCCGTTCGGCGGGACCTCGTAAAGAATGGGAGAAAACCTTCTATTATTTCAAAAAAGAAGGGAATTTGAGATTGTGGTAATTTTCGTAATATACCGAGAAGCCGACAAAATAACCAATCTTTGGGTTGATCTGTTCCAATCACAAATTACAATCTTTGGGGTAAAAGCATAATTTTCATTGTGAGTATCCTTGATACACTCTCACATAATATATAATTTATTTTGAAACGTAAAAATTTAGGTAAAATTTAATTGAAAAAATATTGTAAAACAAAGTAGTAGTAAAAAAGAAATACAAATTAATTAAAAATTTATATAAAAAACTTACAAATACATTAAAGAAACAGATTTAAAATATGCATAATTTAACATATAAATTTGTTGCTAAAATGTAACAACGTTTAATAATAAGCGCCATACTTAAAACTGTCATAGTAAATCAACTATGCTCCAAAATATAATATATATTAGAGCAAAACAAAACTTTTTTTGATCTAATAAGTGACAATTTATATTAAGTTATGCGAAAATCAGAGGTTTCTGTAAAGGTTATAAGTTTAGGTTTATTTGAAAACATTCTGAGTACCTCAAATGAAGCAATTATAAGAATAGGCATCAATTAGATTCCGAAGTAGATATCATTGTTTTGACTGCAACGAATTTATTAAATATTTGATGATTTACAACTTATTAAATTTAATTAGCAAATGCTGTTTTATAGATTAATACTGCAAATCAAAATACTTAAAAAAATACTGCACAGATTTTAGAAGTTTTTATACGGACATTTTTATTTTACGTAGTAAGAAAAATAATTTAAAGCTCATCTAATATATAATTTTTAATCACAATATACATATTTATTCATATTTAATTTTAAAATCTAAAATCAATATGAAATTTTCAGCTGTCCAATAATGTTTTGTCAATCATATATATTTTTTAAATTGTTACTTCTTAAGGTTGAAAAAAGAAGACCCCTACTTACATAACTTTTTTAATATTGGATGTCACCGTTTTCATATTTTGCACATTTGCAATCTAGGACCATAAATAAAACAAAATCAATAAATGGACCTCCTAAGAATTCTCTTTCTGATATTGAATTGATCGTTATAAATATTGCCTAGTCAAATTTCGCCATTTTGCAAAATAAATATTATATAATTCACCCCTCAAATATCGTACGAAATGCCATACGTTATAAAATTATGTTCATTTGCACTTTGTGTCTCGGAGAAAAATATAGTTACCCTACTACATTTCTTGGAAATTCTAATTATTTTTTTAAAAAAGTATTTAACCTTTTACTTGCTAATATTCTACAATCCTAAGGATAATAAAGTCAATATTTCTGAGGAATCGTCTTCCTTTTCACATTTAAGCAATAATGTAAATCTCTATTTAATAACAGGCTGATTTGCGTTATGAATTTTACTTATAAAACTTTTAATTAGGGCAAAAAAGTATTAATATGATTGAAACTATTATATTATTAAAAAAAAATAAAATAATTTGCATTATTTAATATATGTATATTGTTATCAGCTTACAAACATACAACATTAATTTCAGCATAATAATATTTAATATATTACCAAGAACATTATATGTAATATTACATATAAATAGCGTATTTAATATCAAACGCGTAATTCATTAATTTCGGTAAAATTAAATGTATTTAATGTGTTTCAGATTTAACTGCTTAAATAAATATCAACGCTATATAATTAATAACGATAAAGTCAGAGTGAAAACAATCTAATAATATACTCGCACGGTCCTCTAGCTTTATCGGCGCGATTTAATACGTTAAACTTCTTATTTAGATAATTGACTGAAGTTTCACTATCAGATGGAAAGGACTGCATTTCAAGGGCCATTTGCCAGTTGAGAAACGATCCGATATTGCATTACTTCTTGGAAGTTCAGACGTGAAAAAAGAGGGAAAAAGTGACTCCTTCCACGAGATAAGATGTCGTTTTCCAAAGCCACGCTGTAAAACTTGATTGAAAATCCTTATATGCCCACATTTTACGGTTTATATGTATAAAGTGTTGTGCCATTGTTTTATGTATCAGAAAAATATACAATGTTATCGACGTTTTTATTGGTCGACGTAATATTCTAAGAACGATTTTTTAAAAGTATGAAAATATGTGAAATATAATAGAAATATTCACAAACATGAAATTTATCACACTTTAATATTACCTAATCATATAATATTCACAAATTAGATTCATATAATATTAGTAAAATAGATATTACAAATGAAATATGATTATCAGCATGGAAAATAAATAATATGTTATTGAAAATTAATAAAAAAATATTTTAACATTTAAGATATTTTCAAGTTTCTAATTTTGTAGCAATGCAGCAATTTGTCAAAGTTTATTGAACAACTAACTCAAGTATTATTGGCTTTAAAGTTGATCCTAATTTGTAAAGCTAATTTACTAATCAATATCCAACTCCCTGCTGGTTCTAAAATCGGTAAATGGCTACTAAACTACACGCTAATTTTAGCTTGGTAAGTCACTTATTTATTTTTAATTTAATTTTCTGTTTAATTAAATTATGTTATTTGGTATGATCTCTCGTATAATTATGACGTGACAATTACAAAATTTCAACTCTCGTGTCTTCGACAGACGATTATGAGAAAAGTTTAATTAAAAAATGATTGAGTACCTGTTCTTCCTTGTTTAATTAAAATTAAAGTACGCCATCAATCACTAAATCAAAAATTAATTAGTTACGCAAAATGTCAAATACGTGAAAGCGTCTTCTTTTTTTACTCAACCTTTTTTTTTGCTGGGAAAATCGTTTATTTTTTTAAGATAAACTGCCGTTCGATGTTTACATTTTAATTTATATTTTGCTTTATAAACAACGTAATGTTGTCTATTTTGGGAGAATCACTGTATCTATGTATAAAAAAAATATATAAAAAATATATATCTGTGAAAGTGATGGATCACATGAGATGTATACATAATACACTTTTTTATAAGGTTATACACTATTACAGCATCTTACCATATATTTTTGAGATATAAATAAATTGTTTTTGTTTGTGGCAATAACGTTATATAAAAGCAAAATGCTTTCACTAATTCAAGAAAGTTTATAAAAAAGGCTACTCATTGAAACTGAATAACTTAAAAAAGATATAAACAATATTTAAAAACGTTCAGAGCTGTATCGAAAATTTTGTGATGTTGAAAAAAGGGCGGGTGCAAAACTATGGCATTGAAAATAATAGACTAGTTTATAATCTAAATAAAATCATTGAGATCTATATTCACAGATGTCACAGTAAAAAATAAATTGAGGTTTTTTCTAAAGTTATTAAAAAAAATCTTTAAAAATTAAATGATTTGTTTTCCCTCATATTTTACTTATTTAAAACTTAGATTGTTGTATAATTTGCATGTTATTAAAATTACAGAAACATCCTAATCTAAGGAGAATAAAAGTATAATATGTATTTTAGTCGTACAAACATAATTTCTCACATGATTTGGAGTTACGTATTTGTAGATGGTTGGATTTTTTAAATATATGTTTTTATATAAATATATAAAAGGTATTTGTCGACTTATCTTCAAGGATCGTTTTAAGATTAGTAAATATATGAAATGTCAAAAATCGTGAAAGCATTTTCCTTCGAAAGGATTAATCGACCCACTCTAAGCCATCGGACATTTTATTTATTCATTCACAAATATCCTCACGAACACATCCCGAATAAGTGGTACATAATAGAAGAATGTTTCGTAAACACTAGCGCCATTCATATCTATCTTTTTTGTTAGATATAAAATAAATAAATCTATACATTCAGTTTGTTATCGATAAACAACCGTATAAGCAGACAGAAACGTGACATCTTGGGTGAAAAAATCCCGTGGGCGAGAAAACACACAAACACGTGATTCGCGTATACGTGTGCTATATTTGCAGTGGGTTACAGGGCTGGTTTTCCGGTACAATAAGTCCAATAGTGCAAAATCTGATGTACCAAAGCATTCGTACATTCATTGTTATGTATTATGTAATATTAATATCTAAAGTTATGTATAATAATAATTTTTAATATCTAAACATGCTATACATATAAACCGTAAAATGTGGGCATATAAGGATTTTATTATTATACATAACAATCTCAACGAAATTGCGATAAAATAAAATATATTTATTGCTTTTATGATCTTAATTTTTTATTATCATAATATATTATACTAATTATAGTGAATATTTTTATTAGAAAGTTTTTTTTCCATGATAATTTAAATATACATATATTTAATTTTTTTAATTTTTTCTTTTTATAACAATAATAAGTCAATAAAATCGCTCGTTCAACCGATAGTATTTTATGAAAAAAAATATTTATAGAAAAAGGGGAAGGGGCTGATAATTATTTTTACGGAGGGGAGGGTATTTGAAGTTCCACCACTGGCTGAAGGGTACTTCGCACTAGATGATTAAAAAAGCACACACTTCCACTGAGCTCTTTAATTGATTCGCGAATCGCAAAATAAATCCTATTACTCTAGAGGTTCTAATGAATATGTTTTCCATATACTGGTGGAATCTATAGTCTGATTGGAGTTTAAAATCTAAATCAGTTGTCATTTCTATGCCATTAAGCACATTGTTATCCAAATTATGATTAACATTGATTTCCTGGTGTGCTAATAATTAATATGGTCTAAAACTTAATTTTTAAATGATTACATTTGGTTCCTTTAGTTAATAAAATTGAAAAATGTATTTTCTCGATATATGGCTGGTTGAATAGCAATATTTTTTAAGCCGTGAAGTGATAAACTAATATTATAGAAGGTACTGTCGTAGTAGGTTGTGAAGTGTAGTGGATTCCCCAACGTCTTTTGTTTTTGGGGCCACCATAACCGTATTTGGTTGTGAATAAGATGTGGATTTCTCAACGCCCAGTTGTAGGCTATAAGGGCAGTAGTTTTATCTCTATGACCAGTAACGGCGTTGGTCCAATACTTTGGAGGAACCTTAAGTGTTCTAATCGTATCTGCGATACTTGCCAATCTAATTAGTTTACTTCGTTTCAAATTCGTTTTAAAAATAATCCAATATTTTAAAGGCCCTCACGAGGATTAAGAGTACGATGACATTAAAATTACATGCAAACTACCGCCCTGTGCCCGTGGGCCGCGGCATGTGGAGATAATCGCGAAAAAACTCTGGGAATGGAGCTAGAAAAAAATACACGCGCCAGGGGAGAGACCGCGCGGGAATTTCTAATTTTGCGCGTTTGACAGATATTCTCACCGAGGGACCGGCGCGAAATTTCGGATTATGCGAAAACGGAAAAAAATCGCCCCGGGGGACACGTGTAAAGGAAATCGGGCCCTGTAAACCGACCGCAAGCACTGTGCGCAAGGGTGTCTTCGTGAATAACGACCGCACGGATTGAATCTACGTGTGTTGTGTATTATTGCACAAAAACATAATTTTTTTAATATTATGCAGAACTCTAGAAATCAAACTGGCATCACTAAATTTTTTATTTTATTTATTCAAGAACCATTCGGGCATCTTTTTTAGAAATGTACTTTTTTTAATAATAAAAATACTACCAATGCGTGCATCAGATCCGTAAAACGCTAGCCCCTTTTTAGAGAGAAAAAATATATGAAAAAAGCGCTACAGCAGCATTTTTTAATATTTGTTTGGTCATTAATTTCGCTTAGAAGCAAATTTTCCGTCTCTATCAGCTCAAACCTTTTTATGTGATTTTTTCCATAAAACATAGTTCCCTCTATGTGTAAGAGAATATTTGTAAGATAGTATAGATGATTATAATTTAACTTTGTACGTAATCTATATATATATCCTCTGCATATAAATGTAAAACTAAGTGAAAATTGTATATCAAAATAAGAATCAATTTAATGATTCTTATAACGGATCTTGTACAAAATATTTTTAACGATAAAGAAAAAAGATTGCGATTAAAAAAATCAAAAAACAAGGCCATACAAATATAGTAAATAGAAGATGAGCCAGAAAAACGATAGTAAATATAATTATTACATTTTTATTTGCAACATGTTTAATCAAATTAACATTATTCATGATTACATCTAACCTGAATACTTTGAATTAAGCAACAGATTTTATTTCACACACCAGATTTATAATATTCAGCTATTAATAGTCGCAGACGAGAGGCATTGTGATGTTTGAATTTACATATATGTTATTAAATTACATACTAAAATATTTCCAAATCACCTAATAATAGTAATAGGTTAAAGCTATTGTGTTATTAGCAAATAAGATAAATTATGTTAGATAGTCTACAAAGAGACATAGTTTAATAATCCCAATGTTATAGGCAAATAAGATTATATATTAAGAGCGAGGTGACTAAATTTACATAATCACAGGTTACTTGAAATTAAATATTAGATATATTTTTTTGTAATTACAGCAAATATTGATATATTTTATATTTTCTGTAGCAATATATACCATATATACAACGAGAAACGCTGTGTTTTTGCTGCTCAGTTGAAAAATTGATATTTTTTGCTTGCTTTAAAAGGCGGGGTATAAATAACCCTTGACATATCGCCGGAGCATGGGTATCGCCGATACACGTATTAATAAATACTCACATATATAATACATACGCATGTAAACAATGGACGATTATTTGCATGAAAAATAAAATAATAAAAAAACACATAGAGGTCTTAAACCCTAAATCAAATAAAGGGTAATAATAGCTGCTGTGTGGCGCCATTTTATTATACTATATAATATTTTAGGACAATATATTTTATATTTAAATTTAATGAAATAGCAGTGATTTCCTGCTGTAAGTATTTTACAAAAGAGAGGAAATATAGTCGAACGGATAAGGAATTCTTATCGAAACAAATTTTCAGGGATATATGTAGATAACTTTGACCCTTATAGAAGTTTGTTAGGAATCTCCCCCGAGGGTTAATGTTGGACCTAATATAATGCGGATTCTCGATTTTGGTAATAAATTCAATCGAAGTCGTATTATAAAAATGTTATCCAAATAAAAAATGGCAAGCAAAAGGTTTATAATAATAACTGGCAATGAAAATGTTATGCGATCGCTGTGTTCAACTTCCAGAACGTCCCTTGTCAAAAAAAGGACATCCCACAGAAGTATTGTGGCCATCGTGACCATAAGGGGGTGGAAGGTCGTTCTCGATGGAGGCAAAAACACGAAAAAGCCACAGAATTATTTTTAAGTTAACCAACATTTGTCACATTAAGCAATTTAGGGCGCTCGAGGGTAATCGGCTGAAAAAATGTAGCGGTTTGGGACTACACGAAATCGTACTATATAAACATAGATATGTAATATTTTATACCCATCCCGTTGATGTTTTGGAGATATATGATCATAAAATAAAATCGTTTGGTTAAATGGCCTTGTTTTATTTTAACTATTTATGTATTAAAAGTGACTTGTTAATTATTACGAAAATCGTTTTTTATAATATTATTTATTGAAGCTATTATTTATTTTTGTATTTTAGTTATTCAATTAAAATGGTTTTATTTTTTAGTTAAGACCTTTAAGTCATAATATTTCTACAGAAAATATCACATTGGAGGTGGGATTATTTAACATGAAAATGTTATTCATTACAAAAATTTTCGAGAACTAATTTAATGTTATCGTGTTTTTCGAAGAAGGTGTATAATTAGTCAAATAAATATAAAAAAAGTTCGTAATGTTGACATTTAAGAATGTTGTAATTTGTTTTAATTAAATTAAAAAGGTATTGCTAAAGAAAAAAATGTGTAATGATAAATAATTAGGACATTGTAATTAGAAAATGTGTAATAATAATTAATTAGGAAATTGTGATAAATATATTTTATTTTATATAGTATTTTAATTTTATTGTGGATATTAGATATAACTGAAAGTTATGAAGTATTGTTTTATTTTTGTTATGAAAAAATATTTATATAAACGTGTAAGTATATGAATAATTTTTTTATTTGAAAGGTTAATTTTATATTTATATACATATATACTATAAAATTTATAATAAAATTGTCCTAAATCTTAAGTAATTATATGCATTCCATTTGTAATTATCAATTAATAATATTAAATATCTAAATAATATTTTTAAGATCTGAAATATAAAATATGCTAAAAAACATATTTGAAGTTTAAAGGCGATTTTCGTAAAACAATAAGACGTAGAAACACGTGAAAATTCTATATTTGTAAAATACTAATTAAGCTAAATCTAATATATACATAAATTAAGTAATCCAAAAATAAATGTAGTTTTTTTAAGTTTAAATTTAAACATCAGTCATACTTCTGACAATCTTTAGTTATATATGTGTTTGTGCAAATCTAGACTCCATAGTCTGATATATAAAAATTTACGATAGCAGAATCTTTACAATTTATACAAAATTGCATATTATATGAATTTTCAAAAAAAAATTGCAAATACGGTCACTAAAAACATTTGTGAAGTAGTAGTTGATTCATAAGATATCCGCAAATGGCAAACATTGCTTAAACAATTACAAACGTGAAATTATTATTTAATAAATAATCCTGGGTCAGCAAATCCTCTTTAAAATATTTATCAGCTGGCCGAGAAACTAAACCAGTTCGATTTAATAGTGCATAGGCATATTAACAAGTGTAAGGATTTCATACGAATTGAGCGAAGAAAATAAATTGGCACGTATCCACATATTCCAAGAGTTTCTGGATCTTAAAGCTGATCGCCTTTTCTCGATCATTTGATAACCGGGGATGCGAAATAAGTATTGTACGATAACAATCGCCATAGAGATAGTGGTTATACAAAAATAAAGTAGCAAAACCTACTTCACTGCCAAAATAATATTTTGTGTGTATGGTGGGATTGCAATGGGATTGTGCATTATGACACATTTGATCCAGACAACAATTTATTTCGATTGATGCAACACTTTCTAAACGAAAAAAAATCAAAATGCAGACGATGTGAAAAAGAGGCTATCGAAATATTTTGCATTAAAGCCTTCAACATTTTATGCTAACGGATATAAAAAAATGACTGAAGTGAAAAAAGGTTAAATATTAAAAAAATAATATGTTCTGAATCAAGAAAAAAAAAATAAACATTTAACATTGACTTTTTAATTCCTTAAAAACACCAAATTCATTTTGTATACATAATTTTAATTTTAAACTGACAAATTATAAAACTTTGAAAGTAAGGCTGAAAGCTCTGATTCAAATATTATATAAAACATATCTAGCGCATTCACCTATCACAGGAGCTAAGCTACTTTCATTTATAATATAGCCCAAGGCGGACAATCAAATATTAAAATTTTAAGACTTTCAGATTGGGTTTAAGTAGATTCTGAACTCTCTACAATAACTTTTATACTGATTAGTTATATTTATAATTAAATACTAAATAAGCAGTTTTAGACTGTTTTACATATACTTAAAACAAATTTATTTAAATTGGTTATTGTCGACATTTCAATAATAATTCCGATTTCTAAGACACGAAAAAAATATAATTGATTTTAAATCCTTTGCTTCTCAAATCTTAATCACTACTTTTATAACTTAAGCGCTCTAAGTATATATTATTAAAACATGTAATTGTATTAACACTTATATTTAAATAAGTTAGTTTTAGTTTAAATTATTAATAAAATGTGTTAATAATATTTTTATAAATTAAAATTAAATTAATTTAAACATATACATATATATGTATATTCAATTGAAATACATTTATCAGACGAATCGCACTAAATTTTTTTACTGTCTGCAAAGTTTTCGAATTATATTAATTTCAATGACAATTTTCTTGGCTAGTAATGCTGAATATTTAATTTATTATTGAGTTATATCAATTTTAATATTTGGCAATATTTTAATTGTAATTTATAATATAGTATTTTATTGAGATTTTTCTCACTTTGGTAACTAGGCGCGGCAGGCTTTCCGAGGCGTTAAAATAAAATATGAATTATCATTGCAAAAAAAATCGGAATTCACTCGGAATAAAGGCGAGGCACGTCAATCAGCATTTCACAAGAAAGACGGCTAAAGTGTTTGTCTAATAATATTGAATTCGGCACCGAACTCTGTGAAAGATGGCAATCGAAGCGAAGCGATTATAACGAATTCCACAAAATAAACTGGCGATTTACATAAGTCAACTGGGACCGTGACGCAACCATGACGCAGATTAACTGCCCAAGAGTGGAATATTCAACAAGCCCAAATCTTTGTTTGAAAAAAATTCATAAAATGATTAGCAGTCGTGAAAGTGACACACGTAGCCGCGCGGCGTGATTATGGCTCAATTTAATCCTTTCGCCTTTTTCGTTTGTTCGTTACTATGTTTTGGTTAACGACTGTAAAAAAATACATAAAATTATATAACAAAGCGTATATATTTTTTATTTGACAGTTATATTTTTCCTCTCGTATTACATGTTTATTGCGGTTATTTAGGGGTAGCCCCGCTTGGGATTTTTACGATCGCTTTACCACATGTCATCATTATGAAGGTACTCGCTTAAAAGTCTGATTTATGAAAAAAGAGTTTAACATGTATAAATAGTTATAAACTTATTTTATATATATATATATATATGTAAAATATATTTTAATATTTTTAGAATTAAGTAACTGATTTATCATATTGAATACCGTGTGCACAAATTTGTACGTTTCAGGTACCTTGCGTTGCGTCGTCCGTGTGCATGAAGAAAAGCACAAATTTGTGCTTTTCTTTATTTTAACTTTATACAACAAAATCAAACACGTAAAACTGCGTTTTTAGTATAACATATTCATTTAGTGCTCCACAAATTTTTATTAACTAACATAATTGATAAAAATCAATATCCAAAATTTCAGGCGCTCAAAACTCAATTAAAAAAATTTCGTTTCGAGGGTGTATGAATATATCCTTCATATCATGTATTTGTAATACTTAAAATAGTTATCATAAAACTGTGAATCGCGTACCAGGAAAATTAAAATGTATTTAAATAAATTTGAGCACTACGGTTAATATACGCAGTAATAGTCGCACGGCACCCAACCCAGTTTTTTCCAAGGTAGGGCAAAAGCTGGCCAGTCAGTAGTAATTTTTAATATTTCCATATTATCAAGATTCATTGTATTTCATTAAATGACATTTCAGGCAAAATTTAAGAGGACCCGCTTAGAATCCACGTCAAAAGCAATAAAATCGTGCCGTTGCCGTCGCAGTGGAAACGCTCAGCTATCTACCGTTCATAAAAAGACTTTTAATAACAATATCACGACATACAATGAGTCAAAATAGGAGGGCGCAAAAAAACAATCCTATTGACCAAAATTAGGTTTTATATACTTTGACCAATACTTTTATATTAGAAGTCCGTAATTATATAAATAAGGATAGCTATCCTATTTTTTAAATATAGTGTAATATCAAATTGCAGTCAAACTAATAAACAATATGCTAATGCGACATTTGTCTGTACTCTTTCTTTTATTTATTTTCCTCTGTAAATGAGTTAGCTTAGTTTGTATTTTGGACTTGAATTAATGAAAGTTCTGAAACTATAATTAGCTTAAGAACTTTCATGAGGTTAGGTTTGGTTTGGTTTAGAACAGCATATAATAAGCATATATATTTGGTTTATAATAGGTGCTAGTTTAGAGCAGTATATATATTTTTGTAGTAATACATATCTAGTGCTAAAAACATATTTGGACTTCAATAGTGAAAATATAGCTTCACTGAAAAATACACATTCACTGTAACATTTATACATCGCACATAAATAAATAATGTTTAGTATGTAAATGTAATTTTACTAATGTCTGCTAAATACATTAAATTTTCACTGATAAATATATATCTACTAGTGAAAATGTATTTCGATATGATCCGATATAAAAACAGGACAGATTCGAGACAGTTTTTTTTTGGTTTGGTTTGAGGGATAACCCGAAAATTTCTGATTTAGAATCAGGGACATCATTTTAGTTTTTTAATATTTTATACTTTGTTAAGATTCATAGTATTTAATTATATGACATGCATTATTTAACTGATGTATTTTATATTTAAAATAAACGCATACCAAACACCGCACATTATGAAAAATAAATTTTGAATAGAATTTTCTGTAAGCAGAAAATATCTAAAACAATGAATAATACATCCTTAGAGAAAGGAAAAAGTTGCATATAGATCACCGAATAAAGGAATTCCATACCACAAAAAATATTTAAAATACATTTGTGTCTATTCTCTTATAACAATGGTTTCGATCATTTTATATAACTTATAATAACATAAGTATGTTCTTTTATATATAAAGCCCCATATTGCGGCGATTTATTTCTATTAAAATCATTATAAACAGTTCATACAAGTAATTTTTATATCTTAGATATAGATCTTGCTAATATTTGTTGAGTCTTCAAACGTCGATTACACAACACTGTACATACAATGGCGATCGCTATTCAAGTCTCAATATATTTTAATATGTCACTGTCATGTATAATTTCACAACTTATTTATTGAGAACAGAACTATACAAAAATATGTTTGAATATGTCAATACTTTCAGACCCACCAGTATGTATTACACAACAAATGTTATTGATTTGTGCATACGATATGGCGCAGAATAATAAAAACGCGAATTAAAACTTTATATGGTAATTATCAATATCAATGTGCTTGGGAAATTTATGATTCGGGTTTTTTACGCGGTTGCGTGTTGTTGTACGATTTAACAACGCATTACTGTGTTTTATCGCTTTTAAAATATTTTGCCAAGCATGTAAACACATTAAATTGAAAATAGTTAAAAGCACAAAGCACACCGAGTGTCGCTGGGAGTGAAAGATAAATAACCAAACAATTCAATAGTGAATTTCAAAGTGGCTCACTTTCAGGGAGTTGTGAATTTCAAGTGACCACGAAACGTCTAAGGCCTCGTGAAATACTAACTTAACGCTTTAATTAGGCATTTTCAACTGCAAGTAATTTAAATAGGCTAAAAACGAGACCAAACACTAATTGGATAAAACCACTTTGATATTATTTTTTCATTAAGATTTTTCTCATGTTTTGTGGAATTCAGAAAGCGCTTTCCTTAAAAATAAATTCCTAAATAAACAGATTTTACATGAACCATATAATGATGTAGAAGTTCTACATATATTGTATTTTATTCAATAAGACAATATGCCAATATATGTATATATGTTAAAATGAAACTTTGAAATTTTAATGAACGAAGATTTTTAATGAACAAAAATGGTTTTAATCACAATCATTGTCACGCGATCGTCGTGAAAGATCATATATCCCCAAATATCAATAGATAAAAATACGTATTATTAGCATTTATATGTTTTTTTTATATATTACATGTTCAAGTTTAAAACGTACCCGGTTCAATCAAATCTAACGGTTATGTGCATTATGACAATGTTTATGTATTATAAAAGGAAAAACTCACTTTTCGGCCTCGGAGCCCACCAACAACTCAAAATTTGAAGATTTCAACACGAAGATTGTCTTATGAATGTTTATCTAGTTTAATCAATGTATTCTTATAATTCTTACACACATTATGTATATATTTAATGTTGATAGTTAAAACATACCTAGTTTATTTGCAATCCGATTATTTATATTCAGTCGAATCGAACAACGCACAAGACGAATTAACGAAAATTATTGTCGCGTAGCAAAATTTTACTAATAAATAATAATTATTTACAACTGTTGTCACGTTACTGTCGGCCATCTTGTTTTATATTTGAATGCTTGTTTTTCAATGGACGACAACAAAAGAATTCATTTGCGAAGGCTCGAAAATCATCGTGCCAACTCTATTTTTTTTTTATTAATTATAATTAAATATATTTCCTTTGTTTACGTGTATTATCATACACCACACATACATAGCGATACTATTTACATAGTATAATACTGATTACAATACATAAATAAAATTTACGTGATAAATTTTCGAATATCTCTTATTTATTTATTATGAACTAAATATTAGAACCACCACTTATATGATAAAAAAGTTTAAAATATATTTCTCATATATCTTTATATGTATACACATCCTAATGATTATTTTTTTCTTAAGAACTTTATAAGTATACTGAAAATATTTAGTCACGTATCAGAAATGTCTTTTAAATAAACTATACTTTTCAGAGTATTAAATATAGATAAATTTCGGTAATTTTATTTTAGTATATGTTGATTTATTAACGGGTTCAATACATGTTCATTTATTATAATAGGTTTTACATAATTTAAAACAATAATAATTTCTATTAATGGAGCGTAATGCGTGTTCGGCCAAGTAAAAACGGTTCTAACGACTGGTTCAAAACGTCGTTGGCGCCGCGGCAAAGGCAGTTAACGCCGTTAACTACCACACCGCAAACTGGGCGATAAATATAAAGAACGATATCCATATTTCCATTTGAGAACCGTTTTTGTGGTCCAACTATTTTTGAGTGAAACAATCGAGCCGAGAGACAAATTGTGCGATGTAATCTACGTATACCCGTCGAACAATGATACGCCTTTATACAAATAACCCATCGGTTTTATCCCCCGGGCCAGAAATGGCCGTGCCTTATTGAGCCGATAAATCAAAATATGGGCCGCGGTGCGGGAGATACGCGTACATTTTTGCGACATGGTCCTGCAAATGGGATGTGTCGTGCGGGAACAAAAAAAAAAGTAATACCGATAGTCCCCATCGGTCTCGGTGGCGGAGTAGTCCCCAGCGACGGTGAGAGCTTTTCGATTTTTCGGATATTAATTGAATTTTATTATCAAATATGTATTTATAACGATAAATACACGTTCAATATGTCTTATAAATATAAAAGGTAGCAATTTATTTTTATTTTTTACTGATGTAAATACACATTCGTAGTTATGAAATGCTGTTTTTAATTATTATCATATATAAATATTATACACAAAATTAACAGTCAAATTAAATTAACTATAATTTAACTTAGTTAATTTAGACCTGTAGTTTAACATTGGAGTTTGAGCACTTAAAGTGCTTGGGCATTTTATGTTTATATTTAAATTTAAACTTGGTTTTGTTTAGGGTCGTCCCGTGGGAGCAACCAAGTAATGCAATGCTTAAAGGCGAAATCGTCCAGGAGCCGGCATTTTTGTAGTGGAATATAAATATTAGATATAGAATTTCGTATAAAAAATTGTATCATATAAAAAGCAGATAATAAATCCGAAAAAAACACAAAACTGTTAAATATGTTAAAATGCGGAAAACATTTATTAACAAATTTTATAAGAAAACTCCTCTTCGGTCTAATTATTGCTACATAACTTAGCATATTGGATTTTATCGCGTACTTGTGAGTTTGCTATACGTAGATTAATAATTATTTTCACAATATTTGTACACAAAGTTTATATCTTTTAATCAAAATACCACAAAAAGTAGACTACCCCCAAAACCTGATATTTCTGTTGTTTAAAGATAAAAATACATTTTTAAAACGATTTCTTAACTTATTAGTTGTTACTATTTAACATTACATATAAATTCAATGATATTTTGATAGAAAAATTCACTATATTTTAATCAAATAACATGCTAAGAAATAAATATGTGTGCAACATTTAACCAAACAATATGGAAGAGTGGTGTGTATCAATCTTCTTAGGTCCTATAATGCAACTAAGTGAAATTTAAAACAGATTATATTTAATATCATCATCGTAAGCCATTCAGGTCTTTGTCTTATGATCCCATTTTTTTCTGTAAATGAATCTTCTTTTCATCTTTCCTTTAACGCTTATAGGTTTATTACTTCTAATATTTTTGCCGTTAAAGTGTTTTATAGGCCTTGATTTTAACTCAGGCAGGGATTTGCAAGTTTTATCAAACCATTCGTTTCTATGTGGTTTTATATTTTCTTAGTTGAAATAGTTTTAAGAAAAATATATTATACTACAATTTAAAATTCTCAAAGTAATAAAACATTCTTGAATCCAGTCACAAATTCAGTGTAAAATAACATTTTATTATATTATTTTATTAAAATAAACGAAATATTATATTAAATGTATTTAACTTAATATAAAAATAGTTAATTGCTTGCGTATTTTTAATTTTAATATAAAAATATATTAAATTATATTACAATAAGAACTCATTACATTTTTATTTGTAAGCGTTATAGAAATGATTTGTGTGACTTGTGCCTTGTACGTAATGCAAAACAATTTTTATTTAAATATTTATTAAATATACTTTTAATTTTAGTAAAAATATATGAAGTACTTTTGATGTAAATTTTTTTGTAAAAAGGCAATATATTAAACAAAGATGTTGCAGGTGTCTTGCAGTGATTTTGGAAAATCCGTAAGTAGACCGATAAAAGAGTAGCAGTCTGCTGATTGTAAAATCCGTTATATTCATAAATGATATAAAGAAAAGCAAGGATTATTTTAAATTTGTTTTCACGTGCTTTTTTGGGGATGGTAGATTAAAAGAAATCCATATTTTTGTTATTAAACAAAATAATGTTTTATGATCTACTAAGCCACAAGATTCTAAAAAAAAAACATACTGTACTAAGCATGCGAAGATTTAATTCGTGACGTACGCTAAAACCACTAAAACCTCATTAGGCTTTTTTAATGTAATATATGTAGAAAAAAAACATAATAGTTATTAGCCGACTCTTATACTTCAATATTAAAAAATATATTACGTAATAATGTATCGAACTAGTCACGTTTATGCACATATTCTTACAGTAGTTTTTAAATTGCATGGAAAACTTTTCTCATCCATTCCCCTGACAATCAGGATATTTTCTTAGTTCCTGTATCCTGTTGCCGCGGGTGGCTTAATATCTTTTCCGACAGGTACGTGATAAATTGTTTGCCCAACAGCGAGTTGACCGTGCAGGTGATTACGTGCTAGGGCTGTTAAACCCTTGAGTTATGCCTGAGAGTGTCGTGAGTTGGGTCATTGCCACATATTTGCTCTAAATCTTAGCCCGGCTGGACCCTCTCGTCAAAGTAACTGAGCGGTGTCCGTAAATCAATCCGTGCTAATCGTAGGCCGGAAGGCCCTTTCGCAAATTAGCCCTTCACGCCCTTGAAACATCCTACACGCTTGAAAAACGTCTTTGTTGCTGCTTTCAAACTATCCGCAAACCTTCCCCCGCCGGTACAGAATTATATTATTAACGACTTAATGAAATTTGTATAGCCGAACACATCACTGCCTCATAAATCATGTTAACGAAGGGCCGTAACTTGCTTTTCTTGTAACATAATTTATTTTATTATTTTAATTATAAAATCACCATGTAATACACAATTTTATATAAGTTATTAAATTTTTTTATGATATACGTAAAATATATTTTGTGCTGTCAAATTCAAAGATAATATTAATCCATTTATATAAATTTGCAATTTGATTTCAGATAACGACACGAATGTGTACTAAAGATTAGTAAACATAACCCTATAAAATGTTTGGAATTTAATCGAAATTAAAATCTGAGCACTTAATGTAATTTATATTATAAAATTTAAGGTACGGGCCAAAAATTGAATGTATTTTGTAATATTATATGTTTGTTACCTATGTATTTTTTAAGAGACTAATCATATTTGTGAATCGTATCAAAATAAGATTTTATTATAATGGTATTTGATTTTTAAATACAATTATTAAAATAAAATATAGTAAATCCAACAATAGTTATAATCTTAAAAATATTACTTTAGACTTTTACTAATATTAAATAAGAGTGTATTTACCTATAACAAATTTATAAGCATAATAAATTTGTGATCGTAGTACTGATATCGTCGGCAATATTTGTATAATCACTGTCGACAGGTTTTAGTAAATCAGCAACATGGTTTTCGTTCACGTTCTCACTAATATATTATGCTTCTCGAAGACGCGACTCCAAATAATAAAATTGACGTAGTCTATACGACTTTTAAAAAGTATAAGACAACATTTTTATAGAACCAGGTTACCAGGAATCTTTCATCATTGACAAATGTCACGTTGGTTTTGTGGCCGCCAACAATGAGCTTATTTGGAAATCTTCGCTTCAACAAATATTTCGCTTATTCTGATGTACCGCATGTATCTATTTTGGGTCCTTTTTTATTTTTTCTCTTTATCAACGATACATAAAACAATTAATGTCCTAATTAAGATATAATTAAATGTTTCTTAATTTATTTAAATAAAAATCGTTTACTTTTATTTATTTGTCTAGAATTAATGTATTATTCGTTAGTTAAATAAATAGATAAAATTACATAACATGCTTGTAGTATTTAATAATGAACAAGAAATTAAATATTAAAATAAAATTATTTAAAATTTTAGAAATCATGTTACATGAAATTGTGGTATTATTATTAATTATTTAATTTATTTATATAAAATTATTTAATTTTAATAATTATAATGAGTATTTTCACAGATGTGGATTTATTTGCAAAAATACACGAAGTCACTGCAGAGGTGGTTGATTATTAATATAGTTGGTATAAAATGTTGAACTTTACAATGTTTAAGCATTGTAAAGTTTAACATTTTTACCAGATCTTCTTGCCGGCAAATATTCCTTTAGGAGTCTTGACAGAAATATTCCCACCTTTAAAACTATCGGAAGTTGGGAATGTTAAGGTGTCTAAGACGCATAGCGCGTATCATATTCTGTATGATACGTTAGTTCGTAGCATTCTTAAATATGGTATTTCTTGTTGTTAAATAAGAATCAAGGGAAATTTATTATATATACTTATTTGTATCCTAGTGTATTAGGATACATTCATTGTATTTTTGACGTATTGTGTATCTAACAAAATTATTTTTTATGCTACTATCGTAGATTTTTAGCTACTGGCTGTAGATTGACCTTGAGATTTTCTTATTCTTACCCGATACCACTATGACGTCCACTTTAGAAAATGATTCTCTTAAACGAGCCATCCAGCTTCTTAAGATGCTTGCTAGGAGAAACAATAATGTCGGCTATAAAGAGCTAGGGCATTTTGTGTGGAATAGTGCACATTTTCTTAAAGTGTGCCACTAACATTTATTATTTTGAAAAATATATGTCAAATTTCTTTTAAAAGCCATAATAGCACATTTATTTTTCAACTAAACAATAAAACAAATAGATTATGAAAATAAAAAGGGTCGAACACGTATCTTGAGTTATAAAGCTAATAAAAAAATAGCTTTAATTTTTACTGTTAAAATATATTTTCAAATGGATGTGATACTAGTATATAGACATATTACGTTATACCAGCTCTATTTCTAAAAAAATAAAATAAATATATTTTTACTATGTAAACATTTTTATAAGAACTCAATGAGCGTTAAAAAGATATACGTATTTCGATTTTCAAATACAAATATTGTTGTATACTTAATGATGATAAGTAAATATTGCATGTATTTGGGTTTTTATTATAATACATTCAATCAATCATATTCTGAAACATGACAGATATGCACTGTACGAATAGCGCTATTAATTTTTAAATAGCGTGTTAAAAAATTATGATACGTCTTATTGTTATGGGTTGTATTCCTAGACCGTTTTAGTATCTTTATTGCTTTTCACTCAATATAAATGTTTCTGTATCCAGCAACAGATTTATTTCGTGCCTGTCGTAAAATATATTAAGCGGTTCACGGTAACAAGATCTCTGTGAAGAGGAGTCCTGCCACTCTGAGCTTCTCATGGGGGATGAAAATGCGAAAACTTTTCAATGCAACATGAAAAATACTAAACAGCGAATCCATTTATTGTACGTCTCCGCGGTCCCATGCCAACAATAGACACTATCGCTGAGAGAAATCTGGAAAATCCTTCGGTGAGATTGTCATTTTTTCCCCTCTTTCA
Source organism: Plectrocnemia conspersa (assembly GCF_051122295.1). Classification (NCBI taxonomy): domain Eukaryota; kingdom Metazoa; phylum Arthropoda; class Insecta; order Trichoptera; family Polycentropodidae; genus Plectrocnemia; species Plectrocnemia conspersa. The sequence continues at coordinate 13,567,592 of NW_028277165.1, forward strand.
TCTCCGACAAAAAGACGCGTCGTAGATAACGTTGTGCAACTTGAAATTTTATCCGCGTCGTTTTCGTGAGATGTATATAATTTAATCCGCACCATTAAAGAAAATGACACAAGACACGTGCATACGTAGTACAGTCTCACATTATAAGACACGATTACCGCATTTGTCAAAGTCAAAGTGCGAAATATTCATAAACAATTCCAAGCGCTTAAATTATATTGCGCCTCTGGCAATTTTGGCAATTTGGTAGCATCCTGTATACAAACGAAGTATTAAAATCGACAATTTCCTTTGAACATCATTACCTTCTTGATATTCATAATTTGTAATTCTCTTCAATTTATTAAATTGAAGCAATTTTATACGTCCTTTATAAAGCTTATACGTAAAAGTAAAGGTTATATTATTGAAGCTTTTTGTATATTTATACGACAGTGTCGATATTGCACAAAATTTTATAATACTATTTCACTAATTAAGTACACCTGTTTGTAGCTATTAATTGAGAAGGTTGAGCTAAAATTTAGCCACCGTTAGATTTCTATAAAAATGTAATAGATTTATAAATATCTGATATGCTTCAGGAAGTAAATACTAGGCTGTTAAAAATAGTAAAACTGTTTTTTTAGTCCGTGTGAAGTTCATGTTTGAAGTTAACGGTGAACAATGTCAAGAAACATCCAGAACTTTTATTGTTGTAATCATCGCCATTTTTTATTGTTATAATTATATTATTTTCAATGACGCCTAATATATTGAAAAATTAATGAAAGTACTATATTTTTCATATTTTAAAATTATAATATAATAAAACCCGAAAATAAATAATAATTGTAAATCCAAACAGATTTTAAAAAATGATATTATAATTATAAACATTAAGGAAATAATGAGAAAAGTTAACGTCTTACTTTACATTTAAGATTTATTTTATTAAGAATTATAAACGAATAATTTTATATTGTAATACACGATAGGACCATGAGTATGTATTATATATTATAATAATTGTATTAGGTACTGTCCCCAAAGTCTCTGTGTGATCCAATAATCTTTCAATTTCATGTTCAGGGACAACACACTAATTGAGTTCTCTGGGGATTGTTTTTGAGATCGTTAATGCCAAAACCGAGCATATATTAATTATAATTGCGGACGTTTAATCGGAGTAGGTTCAGGTGGACAAACGAGGGTTGATTAGTTACTAAACTATGCTGAGATAGACACAAAAAATAAAGAGTACGTCGACACAAAGAAAACACGAGGGATTGCAGGAAAAAACTTAGGAGAGCCATAAATCAAAGTATAGCACAGGTTGTCCAGTTTGAGTAAGAGACACCTGAAAAAGCATTTTCCGCGGATCGTGCGAGTTTCATTGAACAAAAAAGAATCGCGTGGGATAATCTGGATTTTACGTCATTCGATTTCGACGACAAATCTCTTATTTGCGATTCAAATTTTTAAATATATATATTCAGCAGGTTATTGAGTTTATTCAATTCAGCGTCGCTGCTGCATTAATGCTGAAAATTTTTTCATGCTATTTGCCGTCAAGAGCGAAAATATACAAAAAAAAAATTCAATTAACGGCTGTGACAAATAAAAAAATGTACTTCTATATAATTTAAAAAAATGTGTATGAATATTGTGATTCAATTAAAATTTCATTCGAATAAACTTGTGATATAGTATATTGTAAATTTAATTAAAAATAAAAAGTACTATTACCTTCAATGCTAATTATATGCTGGCGCTTAATGACATTGTGTTTATTATTTTAATTTAATAAATCAGAAAAAAACGCAGATAAGTTATAATTTTAGAATTATTCAGTCGCATCAAATTAAACTATTGCTTCCATTTTTTATAGTATAACATATACAAACTTATATCGAATCACTACTACTACGATATTAGGAAATTTGTCAAGTACCTATATGCTTATTATGCTATAAATGTAGTAGCGAAACAACGTAGCACAATCACAATTCTGATTCACATATTTTATTTTTTTATTAAAAAAATATTTATCTAAACATATTGTAGTTTATTCATTTATAGTTTGTGAAAGAATATATTATAAAAAAAACACATAAAATCCTAACCGGCAAATAAATACAATATTGGCTTAAAAAAATTATTCTTAAATGCCAAATAATCAACAGTACAGAAAAATAAAAAAATCAAAAAAAACAAAACTAAGAAGCATTTGTAAAATGACACATATGTTATTTATAACTTCAAAAATACATTAACACCAAAGAAACAAAAATGTCATTTAAATAGTAAATTCATAATACTTTTAATAAATTAGTGTTTTATTGGCGTATTAAAACCAGCAAAGATAACTACAGTTTAAATAGAATTATTAATCACTGTAGATATTGTAGAAGAATTATCAGTCAAATTAATTTAAATGATTTTTTATGTTATGTATAATTTGAGCCACTAATATATGTGCGAAAAATAATTGTCAATGATAAATCTTTAGATTTTATTTATTTTAATTTAAATTTTACAAGCTTAACAAACATGGGTAAGAATAATATAATAATACATACGAGTATATATATTTATTTTATTTTCGCTATCTTGTAAAGTTGTGATTTTTTACTCATACTTGATGATATTTTACTTATAATTATCGTAATAATCAGGGTATTCCATATGAGCTGATCATCAGGATATTTTAATGGTTTTTCGAGTGTCTTCTACAAAATTATTCAGAGTGCGCAAAAAGCAGGGAAATCATAAGTTATTTTTATGCTTGATATTTAGGTTTCAATAATACAAACACAATATTATTACTTTTTAACCTAAGTAATTATATATTTTAGGGGTTGCTAAATTTTAAAACATTTATGTATAACAATTCTAATTATTAGATTGTTATTTTATATTTTAGCAAAGGGCCTTATAGCATATTATGTAAGTAATATTTTCATCCAGCGTATTCCTTGAATGTAACGTAGGTGATAGCTTAGGTATATGCATATCGTAATTGTCAGAACAAGGGTCGATGTTGTGTATATAAACATTTAAATTACACATTTCACATAGCAGTCTATTTCGCCATCGATAATAATTTGGGTAAAGCAATACACGATAATTTTGCGGCCAGAGAGAGAGATGTGACTTTAAAGGTCAATTCGTGCCTGTACCAATTACTAGGCGTTTGTTATCTTTCTTGAAAATCGTGTAGATAAATTAAAAATTAAATATACAATAAATTATTCATTCTATCTATAAAATAAATACGACTAAAGTCGTTTTTTATTTATTTATTGTATTGAAATAACAACATTAGATTCAGAGAACATTTAAAATATTTATAATATATTGCATTAGTATATTACTCTATATAATATAAAGGTAAAATCTGCTTTTAAAACCAAAACAACAAAAAGTTGTCGAGTACTGTAAATTAATAATACTACAATGTATTTAAAGTAGAATATATATACTTTCTTTTAATAAATCTTTATATGGCATATTAAATAATATTAAAATACATTAAAATTCTTGTGTAATTTTATTAAGAACTAGTTTACCGAATAAACTAATAAAAATACAATAAACATATTGCATTTTAAATATGCTTACACTCATATTAAATTAAACACGGTTGCAGAAAATAGTTTTTCACTTAGGTTGCTTAGAAATTAGATTCTATAATATGTTTGAACTATTATTTATATAGCTTAAAAGTATAATATTTTTTTAAATGTGTTATTTGTCAATTATTGCTTCAAGCAATAATTTATAATATATATAATATATATATATTTTATTTTCTACCTCTTTCCCATAAACTAGGCACTTAAAGGTAAAATAAAAATAGCATTTAGAAAGTTTTATACTGGAAGCTTCCATTAATTATTTAACATAAAATTATGGTATGTTTAGTAAAGTTGAATTATGGTTTAATGTCTACCTTGTTATATAAACTAAATAATTGGTTAGTAGCAGTTTTGTTAGTGGGCATGATTTTAAAATCTATTTATTAGTTTTAAGAAAAATATTTAAATTCGTAAATATTAGCATCTGTAAAGGTTATATATACATATACAATATTATAATAAAATAGCGCAGAAGCAAATTTATTAAAATATTTCTCTCGTACAAAATAAATATAATAATAGATATTTAATATTTTTTTTATATTTTAAAACCACTAAGAAACATATAAATTTAAAACTAATTTCACAAATTTAAATTTAAAAGCTACATGTGTGAATAATTATTTTATATGTAAGTTAATAAATAATTTACTCAAACTTATAAATAAATAAATATATAAATAAACAACATAGCAAGTTTTTTTAAAAATTATAAAGATTTATTATTATAAATAAAAATTTAACTGAATTAAAGTACAATTGAATAAACAGCTAAAAATATGTGTATGTAAATATCATAATAATTAAAAGAATAATATTTTTCAAGAAAATACATATTAAATTTATTTATAAAAAAAATATTATTTATTGTTATAAAAATAATAATTAATTTAATCCTACATGTTGGGAATATAAAAGATTTTTTTAATAATAACTAAATTGATATAAAAGAAAAAAAAATGTTTTCTAGATATCGATGAACTTTCTACAATTTGGCCTAATGTTTAAACAATTGGAAATCCCCAATACTTTTATTTAAAATAATTTTTAAATACTTGTAGTAATTTTATATGATCTGCTTTTATCTATTTAATGTTTTTGGGTATTATGCAGGGGCGTATATTCAGGGTGTGCTAGGTGTGCGGCGCACACCCGCAAAACCATCTAAAATATAAATTTAGAAATTTAAAAAATTTAGGGCATAAAGCGACATCATTTTGCATACAGTAGTATGCAAAATTATAAAATTTTAATATGCAGTGTATAGTATGCATTGGTATTTGTCAGTCGCTCTAAAAGTTTCCGCGCGACCGACACGCTATGTATTACTCATGTGGCGCGCCGACCTTGAGTGCGGCGGCCGACTAAAGTAAATTGTTCCGAGATTTAACGGCTGAAATCGATCTGTCGGCTGGCAGCGCTCAGTAGTAAAATTGGTCTCGAATTTGGTGCACGTACTTCAAAAACTCTTGCGTCCGTCGCTGCTTTTTTATTACATTATATCACAATAACAGGTCACTCATTTTTTATATTTTGGCGTAAAATAGTTTATTATCTTATTTACATATGATCAATACTTAATTTTCTATTCTAGCTTATATTTTTTTATTTACCCCAATAATGATGAAGAATACTGTTGAAGATATTTTGAATAATCCATTTTCAAAAAGAAGTTATGAAATTAAATTGAAGATCATCAAAATTGGCAAACCACGTCCACCTCTTCCCAATTTATTTATGAAGCATAAAGACAATAAATGTGAATATACAAGACATTTTTCATTTTCATCATATGAACGAACTGAGTGGTTAACAGGCTGCGAACTTCGATCTTGATTGTTCTGTTGGCCATGTTTATTGTTTTCCAAAGAAAGAAGCGTGTGGAATAAAAGTGGATTTGCTGACCTTAGTCATCTGATAACGGCACTGAAAAAACACAAAAGAGCGCATTCACACGTTCAATCATTTTTTTTTCTCAAAATGTTTGGAAAACAACGAATTGAAGTCATGATTGACGCTTAACGTAAAGCTAATATAAGTCAACATAATGAACAAGTTAATAAAAATAGAGAAATATTAAAACGAATGATTGACGCAGTAGTATATCTAGGAAAACAAGAACAACCTTTTCGAGGCCACGATGAGTCCTGTAATTCACTAAACAAAGGAAATTACCTTACATTTTTAAATGCACTTCGAGAATACGATTCTATTTTGGATACTCATTTAAATACTGCAACGGTGTTTCGTGGTTCTTCCCCATCCATACAGAATGACATAATTGAAGCAATTGGTGATGTTATTAAAGATCATATTAAGGAAGAAGTAAATTCAGCAAATTTTGTCGCTATTATTCTTGACGAAACTTCAGATATAATGACGAACTCACAGCTCTCGACAGTTTTGCGTTTTGTTTATGAAGGTAAAGTTTACGAGCGGTTTATTGGCTTTACAGACGTTAGCTCTGATAAAACAGCCGATGGCTTATTTTGCCACGTTGTAAATATAATTGAAGAATTTCAAATTCAAGAAAAATTAGTTGGACAGACTTATGATGGGGCGAGTGTAATGAGTGGGCATATTAATGGTTTGCAAGCCAAAGTACTCGAAGTTTATCCATTGGCCATTTTTACACACTGCTATGCTAAGGTCTTTCCAATATAAAAGTGTGCAAATCATTCTTTCAAACTTTAAATGGATTGTCTGCATTCTTTTCGAAATCTTCCAAACGAATAAATGCTTTACAAGAGTTTGTAGGTAGAAGACTTCCTTCTGTTACACCTACAAGATGGAATTACACATCACGGTTAAGTAACACAGTGCAAAAATACAGAAATGAATTTACGGACTTATTTCGAGACGTCGTGAAAAATTGTAAACTATGGGACCCTGACACTGTAATAAAAGCACGAGGTTTTCTTAGATTTTTGGAAGATTTCGAAACAAGAAAACTTCTCCACATATTTTCAAACCTTTTTGGAAAAACTGATGTGTTATACAACATTTTACAATCCAAATCTTTTGACATATTATATTGCTGTAAGAAAGCTACCGAAATTTTGCAACTACTCAGACATGAACAGGAAAATAATTATGAAACATTATGGGATTCTTATGTAACGGAAGAAAATTATCCAAGACTGAGTAATGATTTGCTTGTTGAAGAAAAGCACGCGTTTAGCCAACTATTTAATACAATAGTTGATAATATATGTAAGCAAATTGAATACCTTTTTTCTTCAATGTTCAAATTGGAATATTTTCACCTTCTGGAGAAAGAAAAATATGAGCAATATAAAGGAAAATTTCCAAATGAATTACTTACCAAACTGCAACAATTCTATGAAACATTATTTGATTATATAAGTTTAAAAAATGAGCTTGCTGTTCTTTATCATTTACCTGAATTTGCAGAGAAATCTGTTCATGAGCTTGTACAATTTATGAACACAAATAATCTTGAGTCAGGTTTTCAGAAAATAGATAAATTAGGCAAACTAATACTAACTCTTCCAAGCAGTACTGCTTCAGCAGAACGTTCATTTTCTGCTCTGAAACGTATTAATACTTGTTATCGAAGTACCCAAGGCCAAGAAAGGCTATGTGGCCTTAGCTTGATTTCAATAGAAAAAGGGATCCTTATGGATATTAAAAAGAAGAGCACTTTTTATGACAGCGTGATAGAAAAATTTATGATTAAAGAAAGAAGATTAGATTTTATATATAAATAATTATAATTTTATGTTTATTGGAAATTTGATATTTTTATATAATAATATTTTAGATTAGGATTGATGTTTATTTATTTATTTATAAATGGGAAAAAGCTGTAAGGCAGTTTAGGCATGCCAAAACCTCGGCTAATAAAAATGAAAAAATGTACGTTTTTTTTTAATTTTTTATAGCACACCCAATATTAACACCCACCGTACGCCACTGGTATTATGTAGTTTTTTCGTATAGCAATTATACACATTTGTGTTGCTTTGTAAAAAATATTATTGTTCAGCGTGAATGCAATATGGATGAATTGAGTCTTATTAGTTCAGATTTGCCATTTACAAAGCTAAAATTAGAATTTTAAGAGATGATTTTGCAGTTTCTTTAAATCTATTCTTAAATCAGTATCACATGCCATTATTGTAATGTATCAATTTTTGTTAAGTTCGTCTAAGAAAGATCGTATATAACAAAATCGGTCTAAGAACACTACTCTGAGGCATATTAGATGATATTGCTGTAGTTTTGTGTAGTTTTGTATCTTAATATTAAAGTGTATATCTATCAAGTAAAATTGTAATATTAAGAAGATATCGTGTGGAAGCAGTCATTCCTGGTAAGAAACATATCGATTTGTAGGAGGCAATACCTGGTTCATTTCTATGTATTTATTATTTATTGAAACATACTTTACAATATTTTTCAGTAAAGTATCCATTACAAAATTTTAAATCAACATATATCTTAAAATAATATAAATGTATTTTTTTATTGTATTAAACATTATATTGTAAATTGAAATTGTGCTAAAAGGTATATTACTTCCATAAGCAAAAGTTAAAACTTTGCACGTACTATAAAGTTGAAAAAATAATTATTGTTTTTTATCATATATACAAAAATATGATACTATTATATTATAATTTTATTGTTCACAGGCATTCCCGTTATAAAATGCCATGTTTGTACATTTCGCACAAGGGTTCTCGGTATTGTATAATACTTAAGAGCGCAACAATGGCACAATAATTCATTTAATTTACATTTCGTTTCAAACATCATTGTGTTGTGTTATTCTTAAGCTTTCCGACGTTCGAAACAATGTTTATCCTTTGGCAAATATTCACTTAATAACATCACCGATGTTAACAACTCGTGGAAAAGGATACTTGTGATATCTGATAAAACGCCTTAAACGTCTAACGTGGTATAAATTAACCAACAAGCGGAACACGTTTCGTAATAAAACGCACACCACGATAAGGCTTCGATCGTTGCGGCGAATTTTACCAATGCTAGTCGTATATACTTTAAAGAGGCTGTTGTTGCGAATGCAAGGTGTTATCGGGTTGAAATCACGAATTGTTAAGCAGCTCTGATACATGCGCATGAATTATTAAAATATTCATACGTAGATAAACTTAAAAACGTATATCGCCGATACATTACCTATTCACGTATAGAATATATATACACAAACGGGAAATATAAAAAGCGACTGTACGAAAATCTAATTTAATGTATCGCCTTTTTCGGGCAGCTTTTCCGATTTCATTTGCCTCGCAATCAGGAAAACGGGAAAAGTCTTGTAGAGGAATAATCGACCCGAGTGAAGGCAATCTGATTTAAATTTGCTTTATTTTTATATTGTGTGCATATTATTAATATATTCGTTAAATATGACTTTAAAATGTCTAATTAAAAATACGTTGAAGAATCCAAAAACTAAGAGATTTGTATGACAGATTCACGGAATTGTTGTTACAAGTCTCTTAGGACAAAAAATTGCTTATTAGATTAAATTGTTAAAATTTGCCGGACTTTGGATCTGTATTGAATTTAAAATAATACAATTTAACGCTATCTTTAGTTACATTGAGCTTTTGAAAAAGTAAAAAGTTTACTTTTGTAACTTTTAAACAAAAGGGATTTTATCTAAAGAGATGCCGCAGTTTTGCGTCACAGCAGCAGACTCGAATTTGTATTTATTAAAAAGCGCTAAAAATAAAAAATTATGTTTAAAATAGTATTCATTATGGCTGATTGACCTGCATAGTTAGTACACATTTACCCATATGTAACGCATTGGGCTCACGCTTGTCAGGTTACAACGGAAGATTAAAAATAAATAAAGTAAGAACACAGAATTTCTTGCTGTATTTAATTTAGGTAAAACAAATCACCAAGAGAGATTTCACACCTGCTAAACGAGCACGTGTAACGGCTGAAGTTCTAGTGCGCGTGCGCGAGCAATTCCATTCCAGATAAGCAATTCATGGTGCACGTGTATCGATTGCTTAAGACAGCTGCCCAGTCAGTCTAATTACGTTTAATAATTAGATAAATTAAATAATAAACAAATGATAAGAATATCTAATTTTTAGAATCGTAATACAATCCCAAGGCATGCGCCGCCTCTACCGCATGTACGAAGTGCACGCCATTGATGTGTAAAATGTGAAAACTCCTGATAATGCTGGGACAATCTTTGGCGAAGAATATAGAGACTCATTAAAAAAAAAGATGAACGCGAAAAAAACGCGTAAATAATTTTTAATGTGTGTATGTGTGTGTGTATGTTTTTATATGTTTTTAACCAGATTTATAAAGAAAAACAAAGACGCATAAATAAATGAACAGATCACTGCTTCTTCTTGGAATCGTAGGCAAATCTGGGACTTTTCCAGACTACTGAATCCAGGCCTGCTTTACGTAATTCAGAACATCTTCTCACCTTAACATAAAATCAATCTATCGAAGAGAAATATATTAAGACAAATTTAAAATTCCCGGTAATACTTAATAACAAATCTAGATATAGTATGTTAGTTTATTTAACATATTATATGTATATATTTAATTAAAAAATTATGGATGAAAACATTAAACAGAAGACCGTGGGTAATGGACGATTCATTTCTTATTAATACCTTCTTTGCTTTGTATTATGTAACACCTTGACTGTGAAACCCGTCTACATTATAACGAATAAATAATGAAACGGTTAAGTGGAATTCGTCAAGTACACTGCGATCAGGTAATAAAAATGAAAGCTACACACCGCAGTTGATTATTTCACACTGAGTCTGTAAATAAGTGAAATTTATGCCGAAGAAAAAATATTTTCCTCAGTTGAGTAGCTCTCATCGGCAAACTTCTTACACTGTCATGAATAAAATATGTATTAAAAATGTTCCTTTCGGCGAAATTATACACAGAAGCATGAATACAAAATTTATTTTTATTACTCGTTTTTTGAACTAAAAAATCGTTCGTCGATTAATCGCAAAGTTTTTTTATAATATATTTATAACACAAATACAAGAAATTTTCAAACCGACCTATGTAAATTTTTACTATCTGAAATCAAAAATGGGCTTGAAATATGAAAAGATTTACACCGACGACTCCTGCCTCGGTCCTGTGATAAAATGCGAATATTTGAACGAAAGGTATAAATGTTTAAAAATTGCAATCATTATTTATGTGCACTAAACCGCAGTATGTCTTCATTATACCATGCATTAGATTCAACTGAGATAAACTAGAAAATTCTAAGATCAATAGTCAGATCAAATATGCAAAATTCCATCAAATCTATCAGAAAATTACAAGAATATGCAGCGATAGCTTTCAGAATGTTGTGCGTTGGTGTTTGGATTTACGTCTATCCAAGACCTATTGAGCTATATGATTAAAGTTTGTATGTAATATGTATTGCGAAACGGATTACTATTTCAACTAACTAAAAAGTTTTGATACGATTTAAAGTATATTTACTACACTGAAATATGTATAATGTAATATGGATTTACTTAGAAGTTGCTATTTAAAAAAATATAAACTAGCACCAAGTGATATATAATTTATATCTCTATACTACCTAAAGTTAATATACTGAAATCATACATATATTGATCTTTAATGAGATAAAATTAATATGTTTCAAGTTATTTAGTTCATCAATTTTTCTCTTACATATATAATCGAGCATTTTTATTATAATGAAAAGAACGATATTCAAACAATTAATTATTACTATCGTAAATTATATAAGTATTATTAAAAAAAAAAATTTAGCATTATGAATTCACTACATATGTATTTTGACTGTATTAATTAAAAAAACATCTACTTTATTTTTTTAATACATAATAACAAGAAAATATAACAGCATTATAGACCTTGAAAGGTGGGGTTCGAATCCAGTATGGGTATGAGTGTTTTTTTAATATCCACTGTGGCTATTATATAAATATTCAAAAATTTAGATTCATCACGTATCAGGATTTTTTTTAGGTTTTTGTCATCTCATGGATATAATGAATAATAATTTACAGTGACATGTACTGTTTGTAATGAATAAAATAGATAATAACTAAATTTTTTTAAATACTTATTTCAGTCTGGTGTCTCACTATTGCCTATGTATTGCAATATCGGTAGTACCGATACCAGTAATAGTGGTATTAAAAAAAACCGACCTACAATAGTTCTATTATTACACAATGAAATACCGGTATTATTGTTTTTTTTTCCATTTCCATTTTTTTTAAATCTGTACATTTTATTTGTTGAAAACATTGTTTTTGTCTTTTTCCTGGATTACGAATAATACGCCAATTTCGGCAAACTTATTTTTTTAAAATCCTTTTTCCAATGCAGTTGTTATTATAAAATATGTAACCTTATTACACGAATAGAAATATTAAGAAGAAATATTTATTTAGTCTTTTTATTAAAAAAAAAGATTAAATTATGGTATGTTAAATTAATTAAAAACTAAAATAACTACATATTTAACCTAAAGTAGACTTAACTCATTACATGGAAATTATATTTACTATGAAGTCGTGCGTATATATGGACATTAATTAATTAACTGAAATAGTATAAAGCCAAATTTCTATATACATGTAATTACCTATATGTATACCTATGTAATTTGCCAGTTAAATTTATTATTTATAGATATAAATGGAATAATTAATATATGTGTTAGAATAAATATATGCTATCTAACAAATTAATTAATTTAGGGTAAAAGTGTATTGTTTGAATTAAATATACAGATACATTGTCTTATCATAATTGTATTGTTTGATAAATCGTGTAATATGTTTATTGTTTTAGTTATACAAATACTCAAATTATACAAGATTAATTAACGTTTTAAGAACTAAACTATAAACTAAAAATTTTAAATATAAAAAGTTGTGTCCAGTGAATTATTTACACAAATTATATACTTCAATATGCTTTTTTAAATATTGTAAGTGCAGCTACCAATAAGAATGCAAAGTTTAAAAATGCTTTATTATAAAAAAATATAAGCCTTTTACTGTTACGATAAATAAAATAAAATAATTATAATATTCAGAAAACATTTAAAAATAAATACACGTAACACACATACGCATAAAGTTTCGAGACTCATAGACAACAAATATTTTTAAACAGTGTGATATTTTTTATGGTGTTATTGTATTTTCCATGAAGAAAAAGTCAATAAACTAATTTTTCGCTGCCTTTAAATCTGCAGTATTTTGCTATTAAACTAATATTTTACAAAAATGAAATGAAAAAAATTTATTCCAATAATTAGGCATTGATAATAATTTTAAAATTAAATAAATTCAGTGGTATGAAAACGTTAATCAAGGCCGGCCCGAACGGCAAGCAGTACATGTGATTGCCAGGGGCGCTAGATTTTGTGGGGCGCCGTGATACCAAATAAAGGCGCAATATTTTCTTTAAAATATCAAAATATATTGTTAAAGAATATAAATCTGATATTATTGCGCTGACCTAAGCGATTTGCTGTAAAGCTATTAAGACATGTATATATTATTTTTATTTAATGCGAATTCAAGAGGGTGGAAGCCGTGAAGTTGACTGTTGAAAAATCAACCGTATGGAGAGCAGACACCAACGGCAATCATATATAGCTTAAATTCGCTATTAAACGACTAAATTTTATTAGCTAAGTACACTGTTCTATATTTTTTAACTTTATATAAATCAAGCATCGTCAAACGTATACCGGTTAAGCTAAGTTCGCTATCTCATTTTTAAACTTCATATAAACTGAACTTTCACCGGTTATAATCATATTTTTTTCCAACTTCCTTCCTGGAGTCTTCCAATTACACATTGACCTGTTTAATTTTAGCTAGGAGGAGCTGGTCCAGTTCGTATCGTTTAATGCATTTTAACCTTTGAGTTTTATTTATTTCTAAAAGAAATGGTTTGTGTCGAGCTTTACAACTTCTGAGTCCCATATAGTTAAGCTTTTTTCTTACCGTCCACCAATAAATGGATGGCCATCCGCTTGCAAAGACTTTTAGCAGACATCTTTGAAAACGTTTTTCGACGATTTTTTAGGGACTCACGAATTAAGATTCAATCTTACTGTGTACTTGTTTTTCATTTTCTTTCAATTCTTAGTTTTGATTTGTAATAACCACATTCGTTAATACGTTTCAAAGCATTTGGAACAGCGTGTCGTAAACAATTATTGTGTATTTTAATTTTCGAAATAGTCAGTCAATAATATGCAATATGCGAATTCACTAAAATTATATTCGCCCATTTAGCTTTTCTTGATTTGCGTTTTTATAGCATTTTTAAATGTTTATTAAATATTCAAAATAAATTATTAATTAAAAAAAATAAACCGGCAAATAAGGGCCAAAATCGCGCAACTCAACATATACATAAATAACAGCGCAACTGAACATATATATATTTAACACACATAGGCAAGACTGAACGATAAGACCTTTAATCCCATTTTAAAACTCTAGTAAGCAATAAAAAAAGATGAATTATTTTGTTTAGTATTTAAAATTACGGCTAAAACTACCTGCTAATATATTTCGGTTAGACTAACAACTTGTATTTATATACGACTTTAAGGGGTGCCCCGTTATTAAGGGAAGGCACCCAGGCTCCATATAATAAGAGGGGTCGCAATTTTTATTTAAAAAATGACAAAAACTTACATGGTTAACAAACTAAGCAAAAATAAATACAAAACCTATATTTAGAAAAAAATTAATTGTTAAAACTGCGGCTATGATCGTTTCTTAAAACGAAATAATTTAATAAATTGTGAAAAAAGATTTTTTTTAATTTTTATTTTGCTTTTGTTTTTAATATAAAACACTTTTACTTTTATTACTTTTTTCTCTCAAATGATTTTTAACAAAGATACAAATTTTTAATTTTTTTGAAAAACTACTATTTTGAAACCAAATACTAGATATAGCTGGCTAACAAATATATTTAAGATGTTGACAAACTATATTTTTTGGCAAAAAAATTGTGCTGATATAATAAAAGCAGCGAAAGTTATCGTGTCCTTAATTTGCAGTAAATTCCATATATAAACCCATTCTTTTCAGGCAAAATGTGTTTATATAAGGAATTAAGTTAGGCTAAGTTAGGCTATGCTACGATAACCTCAGTATCGTAGCATAACCTAACGTAGCCTAACTCAAAAGATTTTTGTTTGAGGGAAAATATAAATTTATGTACACGCGTTCTTAATTTTATACCTTCAGATACACATAAAGGCGGTCACCAGGGTGGTTCAACGGGTGCAAGGTAACCAGGCTGCATATTATTAGGGGGTCCAATTGAATTTTTTTCAACCTTTTAAAAAAATTAACTAATTTAAATTGTTTTTTTAAATTTCAACTTTAAAATTTTTATAAAAACATTTTTTATGAAAAATTCAAATTTAAAAATTTTTTTTATTTAAAAAAATAAATAATTTTTTTTTCTTTAGGGTCCAAACATTTTTTTAAACTTTTATAAAAATTATTAATTTAAAAAAACCCTTTTTTCTATAAATTTATCTACATATAGAGGCAGTAAGAATTGTGGTGCTACAAGATGCAAGGTACCAAGTGTCCACAGTATAAAAAAATAAAATAATTTTTTTTTTTTAAAAAATGTTTTTTTTTTAAAGAAGGCGGTGTAACAAGTACAAGGTACCTAGTTTCAATAGTATAAAAAGTTACAATTAAAAAGTTTAAATAATTAATTTTTATGAAAAATTTAATTTGTTTATTCTTTTAATTTAAAATTTTTTTTGATTTTTTGAGGTCCAAGAAAAATTTTGAACCTTTTATAAAAATTATTAATTTAAATGTTTTTTCAATTAATCCTTCTTTTTATGAATTTATCTACATATAGGAGCAGTAACAAGGGTGGTGCAAGGTACCAAAGTTTTACAGTATAATAATATGCATTAAAAAAAAGAAAAGATTTTAATTAAAGAGTTAGGCTATGTTACGAGAAATCGTAACAAAGCCTAACTCAGCCTTTCTTAATTCCTCATAAAAACACATTTTGCCTGAAAATAATAGGTTTGTATATGGAATTCACTCAAAATTAAAGACTGCACTTCCGCTGCTTTTATTATATCAGCATAATTTTTTAAACAGAAAATAGAACTTGTAAAATCTCAAATATATCCACTATTTCGTTTCAAAAAAGTGGCTAATAAAAAATAAAAATAAATCGTACCTTCGTTAAAAATTATTTTAGAGTAAAAGTAAAGAGAGTAAAAGTGTTTTATATTATAAACACAAGCAAATTATTTTTTTTTTTTTTTACATTTTAATAAATAATTTCGTTCAAAGACACGATCACTGCCGCAGTTTCCAACATTTAAATTTTTTTATAAAAATATTTTAATATTTATTTTTGCTTAGATCGTTAGGAAAGCTAGTTTAACATAATATAAATTATAATTGTGACTCCTTTTATAATATAAAGCCTGGGTTCCTTGCTTTAATAATGGGGCATCTGTTTAAATAATGTGTAGCTCTTGTAACTAGCTATTGAGTATTCACAAATATATTATTTTGTACTCTCACTTGGCATTTAACATTTCTCATTGTGTTTTTTACCAAGGAGATAAGTTTTCTGGTACACCTTAATCATTAAGGCTTAATGTGTACTCCTTAGATTATTCCAAGCGTAAAAAAATGCGACGAAAAAAATACGACAAATTCTTAAATACCTACAATTGCAAAAGAAAGTATCGTGTCAAATATAATATTAGATTACTTTAATTTAAATAATATTTTTAGCTCATGCAATGAGTTATTAAAGTATTAATAGGTGGAGGGGGCGAAAATTTAGTTTTTACATAAGGCGCTAATTAACATTGAGCCGTCCATGACGTTAATGTATAGCCCTAATTATTATATATATATATATATATATATATATATATATATATATATATATATATATATATATATATATATATATATATATATATATATATATATATATATATATATATATATATATATATATATATATATATATATATATATATATATGTGGTTGAATGCGTTTTCGCGGAGAAATATTTGGTTAATATTTCTAGGAGTCGGATTACTCCGCGTACTTTTTTGATTCCGTGTGGAATCATGGTCCCTACGTTTCGGCCAGATTCGCCCAGCCATCCTCAGGGGAAAATTGAGAATATGAACATCCGGTGTGGGCAAAGCCCAGCATGTGGTTGTTCAGATCTGAACAACCACATGCTGGGCTTTGCCCACACCGGATGTTCATATTCTCAATTTTCCCCTGAGGATGGCTGGGCGAATCTAGCCGAAACGTAGGGACCATGATTCCACACGGAATCAAAAAAGTACGCGGAGTAATCCGACTCCTAGAAATATTAACCATATATATATATATATATATATATATATATATATATATATATATATATATATATATATATATATATATATATATATATATATATATATATATATATATATATATATATATATATATATATATATATATATATATATATATATATATATATAAACTGTTCATACGAAGTGATACGACTTACAGAGTAACAGTTTGAACGTAGAGCGTTTTTATTTTGAAGCGAGTGCATTAGGAAGCGGAATACTTATTAAAAACATAGATAAGAATAACCCGTGGAGAAATCGTCATAATATTTACACTGTAGTTTTCTTTACTGATGTTAAAACAGTAATTGTATGACAACGCAGCAAAATTATCTTTTACAAATTTGTTTCGCATGTCTTCAAATGTCAGTCTAATGTTTCACTTAAACGTCACCTTTATCATTTTTATTTTTGCTGAAATACATATATACATATGTGTACAATATATTTATTAATGCAGTCATAATAATTTTGATGCCACATTTACAGGTTTAATAAAATAATATATTACCAAAATTATTTTTGTTAGGGCTTTAAAAATATTTGTTAATGTAAATTTGATAACAAATTGTAAAATATATCTTTCAGCTAACAATGTTGATTTAACTGCTGTAATGCCTAATATTTTATAGTATGAAGATGCATTTGATAAAAATTTAATATTTGTAATGATAAGTAATATAGAAAAGTACATAAAATTTACTAGTTTTATTAAAAATGTATGTATACATATATATGTATACGCTACTGAAATAAAGAGCCTTAAAATAAGTATTATTAAAGTATAGTTTGAAAACAGTCTTTTACTTCAAATATTAATTTGAGGATGGGATACTTTGAGATCTCTTGTTTACACATATATATATAATATATTTAATATTTTTCCGACGTTCGTTTGCCGCCTATTGAATTTGGACAAGAATTTATGCGTATATTATAACGCGTGTTTTTTTACGCACAAGGCGTTGGCACACAATCTTTCCTTTCTCCCTCTCGGGACCAATACGGAATTCAAATGAGAATCGAATCTTAAATTTCTCTCGTAATGCTGCTACTGATTTCCTTCTTCGATCCTTCGACCCGCTTTTTCGTAATTGACGTGTGTTGTTTCGTTCGTCGGATGGCAATTTATCGGGAATTCTGTGGCGTAATCTAATCATCTTGGCGCATATCAGTCTTCGCGACTTTCCTTTGTACCATCGCCTTGCCTTGGCTTGTCGAGAAAAGCCTCTAGGAGTGATTTTTTCCTGTCATTATATTTACATACTTTGTCGTGTGTGTATATGTCTGTGTGTATATGGGATGGGTGGGTTGTTTTTCTCGAGCGGAATTCTTCACGCGCCATTATGTTATACTCAGGAGCTTCTCTTTATTGGCGGTGAAAATTCGCAGCCAGCATTAGAAACTCCGAAGGATAATGTTTATATTAATATTGCAAACAAGAAAAACAGGCTTCTTTAATGGGAAAATATTCATAGGTTTTCGATATTATAATAAGTGCTGTGAATATAAAAATAACAGTTAACTCTAGCAATTTGAAGGTTATATGTTAATTAACACAGTTAACTCTAGCAACATTTGAAGGTTATAGGTTAATTAACACAGGATTTTAGTGAAGTATTTAAGGCGCATTATATGAAGTGTGAAATATAATTAAAAATATATTTTTAGTTAGGTCTAGATTCTTTGTATCATTAGTAAATCAACTACTATAAATAGCATTAGAGCAATTCTAGAATAATTTTTATGGTAGACTATTATGTTTAGCTATTATATATTTCTATACATTATTTAACCACACTTAATAAATAAAGTGCTTTTTACTTATTTTAAAATAAGTTTAACTTTGGAAGAACTTTGCGAATCATTGAGTTTTGCAAAATCATAATTTAACACTTCACAAAAATAAGATAGCTCGATAAGAAAAATAATTTTCTATACTAATATATAACTAAATTGTGTATAAGTAAATAAGTTTAGTTTAAATTGTCAATTTAATTTTGAATACAACTAGTTTGCGCTAATTAAGATCAGGAGCATTAAAAGCCTGTTTCTCAACGGCTCTTAACATAATGAATAATTGATAGGAAGTATATCTATTGGAGTTTCCTATTATTAATTTAAAATCAACATATACAAAAAGTATTACATATATATTGGAGGTTGAAAAGACTTTGTTAAATATATCAATTGTTTCCGTCTCAGAGACTATTAGTTTATGCTCTGTTGAGCATGTTTAAAAAAAACTGCAATGCTATAGATGTCAATTTTCTAGTCATTCTGCCATCAATTTCAAAGCTATTCTTGCTTGGGTAAGGTGTGCTGGAATGCCATCGATTACTTTCTAAATTTTATATATTTGTCACTTGCTTATCTATACGTTACATCCGCGTGGAATGCAAGTTAAGAAAAATATTTTAAAATACAGTTTTAAAACGAGTTAATAATAATTATATTCTGACCAAAGAGAAATTAAGCATAAACTGATCCCATTCCGCTACAGATCAAGTACATATATGAAATACATTCAAAATGGCTATGACAGAGAAATTACTAAAGGAGCAGTGTTTTTGGATTTTGCTAAAGCTTTTGATTGCGTTGGAGACGCAGGCATTATATATAAATTATTTTTTTAGTAGCTTTAAATAAAATTTTAAGCTCGTTTTCAAACGGTAAATTTTCATTAGTTAAAATTAAAATTTTTTTTTAACTTTCAGATCTATGTATACTGGAGTCCCCCCAAACCTTAATTTTAAACTCTTGCTATACACAATATTTACCAGTGACTTCTCAACAAAAACTCATAAAAATTATATAAATGTTTTATTTGGTGACAACATGGGGATTTTATGTTTTAAAAATCTTTATTAAGCAATAGATAGACTTTTAAACAGAATACAAATTATTCATAAATGACAATAAATGGCTAGTGCACATCCCACTAAAAGCACCGCAGTAAATATTTTCACAAAATATAAAAAAAGCTTTCGCTTACAATAAATTATAAAAAATTAAAATGTACAACATTCAAGACTGAAAAAATAAGGCAAGGTACGTATGTTTCACCTTAGATTCTAAACTATCGTGGAAATCTTATAAAGGTTATCTAAAACAAGCAGAACAAAACAATTTTTTCTGATTTTTGGCAAAAACAAATTTATTAATAATAACAAATTACTTATCTTTAAATATATATTAAGATCTGCAATTTTGTACGCTTTCCTGGTATATAATTAATACTCTTAAGTACAAAAAAAAAAATCGTTAGGAATTGCGTCAAATGCTTAATGGTTTTCCACAACTCAATGTTATGCTGTGATTTAAAAATACGCTAACTAGACAATTAAACAATTGACAATCTGGTAAAAAGAATCTGCATCTAATACTTTAAATAAAAAATAGCTGTTAGTTAATTAAGATAAAAAAATATTTATTAGGAAAATATAAGCAAGTAAGTGACCATGGTCTAGAAACTGCAAAAAACATTAGATATGGTAAGTATTTAGTGGTTCTTAAATTTTTGCGAATTTTGACGATCATGCTAAATTCAAGTTTTTACAGAATGATTATACTGGAAATTAATGCTATATTTAATATAGTCGACATATCAAATATTTATAAAATAAATAGTGTTTATATTCTTACCGGGGCTTATCCAGAAAAATGATTTGTTGGATGTATATACTGAGGATCGAAAAGCAGAGGGAAAGAGCAGAATGCATCTTTGGTTTTATTTCTAAACACTGCAAATGCGTTTTTTTGTATAAAAAAGATGTAAAAATTATCTTGGCATAAAATAAAATAAAACTGTTGGAATAATTTAATGAGATTACTAAAATGCAATTGCGTGCCATTGTAAAAAGACTGGTCCATTAAGCAAAGCCGTTAAAAGTATTTATTTAATATAAATATTCATCGAAAATAAATGTCTTCGTATATATTTTAACAAAGGCATCTGACGCAATCAATGTGTTAAATAACAAAACTCAAATAACACTAAAAACGGGTGAAGAAGAAAATGGCAAAGTCAATTTATAATTGGCGCTTACCAAAACCATCCGTTAAGCCAGAGATAAAGTCGCGTGCCAAAAGAAATACGCATAGAGATAAAATGTTACCGCAATCACTTTTTATTTATTGTAATTAAAAGAATATTTTTCATTGACGCCATATCAATTGTAATTGCTTTCTTAAAAAAATTGAAAAAAAGATTGCCGTGATTTTGAGCTAATACTATTAAAATGTTAGAACTTTGTGCGAGAAGCTTTGAAGATCTGAGTTTGGCAGAAGATTTTATTATTTGGATTTGGTTCAGCCTAGCAGATGCACAATCACGTGAACGATCCAATAAATCACGCATTTATTCAATTTGTACAACACCACTAGGATAGATATTTGTAAAAATAATTTTTAAATTCAATAAATTTGTATGCAATGAATTGCTCTAATATATTTATATTTATTTGGATATTAAATTATGAGCATCAATTAGCAAAATAAGAATATCTTAAAATTGTTACAGTTTATGATAGATTCGAACAATTGATCTATATTTTTATTTTAATTGTACAAAAAGTCTACCATATTTAAAATAATTGTACATATAGATAATAATACAAATACAAAACCACTACGTTGTTAAATCGTATAATACTGTTGTAGTCATTCTAGAACAACATATATTATATAATAAACTATAAAAATTGTTTTGCATTATTTTCTAAAAAAATAAAATGTTGCTGTTAATTTTCGTTAGCTTAAGATATATTTATATAGGAAATAAATTTACATAAAAATTAAATACTTACGTAATACATAAATGCAAAGTATGGTCGATATTTTATATAAAGTTCTGTAAACTTTAAGATTTTTAGTATTTAGTATTTTATTAAGTATTTAAAAAAAATAATTAATCATTGTCACAATTCATGACTCACTCCATTCTTTCAGTAAAAGAACTTTTTCTTGGATAAATTTCACCCCTCTCTGTGTCACCTTGCAATATGTCATCTGGTTAAAAAAATGCGATTTTTCACACGTTTTCTATTATCATTTTCGCACCTGTGACAAATTATTAATAGCCGTGAAGAGGAAGGTAAACACAAGTAGGAAAAATATAAACGAATGGAAAAATGTCTCTGCGATAAAAAATTGTAGTACATTTATTATTTACAACATTATGTTATTATTTAATTTATAAGCTTATAAAAATACGCTCAACTGCGTGACTTCTTTCGTACTGGGAGTGTGTATATCAAAAGAAATATTTTCAAAGGCGAAATGTTAGTAATTAAGACATTTAATTGGGCATAAGAAATTTTGCGAAATTGAGTAAGTTAATTTAAATTTATTATGTCTTACTCGCGCTATATAAAACGAACACGTATTGAATCACTAAGTTTAGAATGTCTCCAAAGTGGAGAAGATGTAGTTCATTCGTTTCTTGACGGTTTTATAAGGGTCAGCGTATATTTGTCGTGCATAAAACTTGACCCACTTTAATAGTTTCTATAAAAAAGATTTTAGTAGAAATAGTTTTTACTTATTTTTTTATTACGGGTAATAAGAAATTTATATGTTTTTTAATAAATAAATAAACAGTAAATAGTTGTGAGAATTAAAGTAGTAAAAGCATACCGTGTTTGTTTCAATATGTTTGTATTCCTCTCCAATGCGGCAAATCTCTTGCAGTTCCTTTTAGCTATGCACGTGAACCAAACTGCATTCGATGCACAAAATAACAATTTATCCACAATTATTAATTAATTATTGAAAGTTTGCACTGTTATTTATATTCATGGCACTGTTTTATGGTTTAAATAAATAACGTCTACTTTTATTTATAATTTAAACGATAATTTATTTTAATTTCATCATGTCTTATTAACTTATGTATGATAAGGTAAAAATCCAAATATTTTTATTATTGTTTGTTATATTTTTTCATTTTAAGATTTTTATTCAAAACACGATCGCAATGTTTTCGGGGTGAGTCCGGGCGCGAATCCTACCCTCACGACGTTCGGATGAAGACTGGAGAAGGGGTGCTTTGGCGGAACGAACGTTGCCGAGAGGGTACGAACGAGTCCGAATATATCAACTGAGAGGGATAATGAACACATACATATGTACTGCGTACTCAGGTACGTATAAAAAACACATATATATATATATACATATATATTTTGTTTGAGGTGTAAGTGATGCGATGGTCTTGAAGATAGGGCGGCAATTTTAAGATAGCGGCAAATATTAGGCAAATTAGGGCGACAATTCGACATTAAATGGCTAATGATAGTTAATTAAACATTAGCTTCCATTATTATTCAAACAATATATATATATTATATAAATGAACGAATATTATATTTTGAGCCCTTTTTTACAGTTATATTTTTAAATATAATTCAGTAAGGCTTATAAAATATTTATTAAATACGCATCAATATAAACTGTAAATATTAAATAAACCTGTATATAGTTCCTTTAAGATTTTTTTTATTGATAATTATCACGTGGGTATAGTATAATAGTAACAGGTAATATAAAAATTGTGAAAAATGTTCTCCATTTTTCTTTCTTAATTTAATTCTCTATATATTTCGCCAGTAAACTATTAGCATCATCAGGAGATTTTTAATTTTTTTACATACACTTTTTTTATTTCGCAGCGATAAGAGGTTTTTGTAATTCGCACTTTCACTCAGTTTTTATGTCAAAAACACTGTTTAAATTAAAGACTATTAACTTATCTGCTCCGCGGATAAGAGCGTAATGAAAAAATATTCGAAATATCAAGATTTTTTACAGTTTTTTCATATTTAAGAATATAAAAATATTTATATTCTTAAAAATGAAGAAATAAATACACTATAAATATTTTTTATTCATGAAATAATTAAAAAGGTAAAAAATCAAACAACTGGTTATAATTTTAAATAAAATATTTATTTTAGGTTTAGTTAACGGTAACTTTTCATCACGTAACCTAGCAAACTATCACAAAATGTTTCGTCAAAAGTACACAAGACAAAAAAGCGCCGACAATAGTTCGGGTACAAAAAGGCGCATGTTAAAACGGTGCAACGACTAAAAACAATAATGACATTTTTAATTTTGGAATTAAATTTTAGATGATCATTTAATAATATATTTTAATTAGGCAATTTTTATTTTTAATTTGTCGATTCTCATTATTCAAGTTTTAAATTTAATTTTTCAATAAAATTAAATAAGACTATGCGATTGTAAATAAAGTATAGTTGAATGGAAAAATATATCATTTTATATAAAAAAGTAAAAAATATTTAGTACAAATTATATGATATTGTATCTCTTTAGGTGCATTCTATTTATTTGTACTGATTAAGTTTAATCGCAAATAATTTAATTATGGTTTTTTTACTCACTAACATTTTTTTTATCTTTATTGTGTATTATCAAATTTAACTATACAATTATTCAATTTTTTTTTGTACGCCTTGCGCTGTTTTATTTTGCGCCATTTTGTCGTCGCGCTATTTTGTTTGTGCTTATTTGTATTGTGCAATTCTGTAGAATTTAAATAAAATAATTAACTATTCTTAAATTTAGTTAGAAAAAATATCCTCGCATTTTAATTTTTTGATTGACTGGAAAATGTTTGAGGACGGCAGATCGAAATGCTGTTTTTGTCTAATACATATATTATTAATTATTTTGTTTCATTATAACTCAAAATTGTGTAAATCGGGCAGTGATTCTAGCTTATCCATGACCATATCCGAGTCTGACTGTTGTTTATTGAGGTGTTGCCAAAAAGATCGTCACTAAAAATTTTGTTAATTATTAATTATTTATTAATTCTTAAGAAATTCAAGATACACAAATCCATCAGTTTCACGACTCTTGAAGACATTATTTAAGCGCAACGATTATGGGTTGTCCCTAAAAATACATAACTGTGTTAATTTGAGCATTGTAGCACTAATTGATTACCTTTACTATTTATTTCAATATTAAAAATAAGCTAACTTAATGATTTTTCTCTGCTTTCCCTGATCCTGTGGCATATTCTTTAAGAGGTAATATATTTGACATTATTTATAAGGATAAGATATTATAAAATAAAATAATGTATATTTAGTTAATAATATACTTTTATTATTTGTATAAGTTTTAATGCTCAACAGCAGGAGTTGTAATCGGAGTCAAACTTTTAAAAAGTTGTGAGTCAGAATATATTTTTTACAGACTTCTGCAGCACATGTTGAAACGACTCTGATGCATACAAGCATACAAGTATATGAAATTTCAACTGCGTTTGGAATATATTAAAAAATATAATAATATGGTGTCTAAAATAAATTAAATAAATTATTATAAAAATAAATCGGTCACACTGTATATACTTTTGTTTCACCATAAATTCAATACATCGAAGCTAAATGCATCCCATTGTACTCATTTTATTTTATTTTCTCACCCTTGTCCTTCTACATATATAGTGTATAGTGGTATATATGACTTTCTGTTCGCATCCCTTTTCATTTATATTTCCCAACTGAGATGCGTTTTCACTGGAAAACAATAAGAAAAGGGATCCTTCCTTTTTATTTATACACGTGGTGTGTATTCCTTTTTGCATTTCAAAACATATTCTCACGGGAATACACACATTAAGATAATATTATGTAGTAAAAACAACGTGTTATAATATTTAATATTAAGTCGTATTTTACCATAACGTGCGAATTTATAAAAATGAAGCAGTATCTTGTATTTATTACGAGATACTGTTTATTTTAATTTTCAAGTTTATAATTTATAAATAAATTTATTGACATTACTATAATTAAACATATTTTTAAGCATCAATAAAGGGTTATAATAGAGGCATTTATTTTGGTTCTGGTAAATGCCTAATAAATACCGGTGAATACATCATTCTACTCAGGTATTTAGATTTTTTATTAGATGTATAATAAAAAATTGCATAGAAATTAATAATGTTATGACTTATGTTCAACTTTAATTTTCTTTTAAAATAATTTGAAGCGATTGTCTATTGAAAAGTTACAGTTAAAATAATTAAACTCATTATAATTATGTTTAGAAGTAAGTGTCTTAATACATAGTAGCAGGCGACAGTAATATTATAATAAATAATACTTTAGCATTAAAATTTGTTACCGAATCTACATATATAACGACCCACGATAATATAAATAGGCAAAGGGTGACGTTGCAATTATTTTTGAATTTAAGCGAGATTTTGTATAGCAATATTTTACAGTGATATGCATATGACGTTGTGTCAGAGGAAATTCTGAAGGGTGTTCAGTCGGATATAAAAGGGAGTGTTTTCCTAAGTAGAGGACAGGTAGGGGAGCAATCATAACAAGGGGCTCGTCCTTGCCTGCATAGCGTCCGGCTCATGATTAATTCTCGACAGGTTAAAAGCAAATAGCCAAAGGGATTTAAAACGAAAAAGGTATCAATGCGGAACAATTGTTGCGGCCTCACAGTCGTTGAATATATATTGTACATCTAAAAACAATAATTTATAAATTATTTACATGGCTTTGCACTTGTTAAGGTGGTGCTGTAATTAATAACACATCGTTGACTTGTATACATGCGCGAATGTACAGAGGGAGGCAAATTGTAGACACACTTGTGCTGAGGTTTTTGTAAATTAAATGTTGTGAAAAATGCATGAATAACAATTTTCCGTACCTAAATTGTATTGTATAACATTTAGTCAATAGTATTCTGTCTTCTTTGATGTCGTTATCTGACTATTGTTTATTACTACTTACTAGCTTTAGTGTGTTGGAGACCTTTTATGACATTGTAACTAAATATATACAATATTGATTTTTTTTAATAAATATTATAAGTTTAGTTGTAAGAACGTTCTCATTATATTTAAAATAATAATTATAACTATTTTTATTAAATTAAAAAATAAGCATTATTTTTATTGTGTGACTTGCAAAAGTGCTATAAATATAGCAAAAAATATAGTTTTTTGTGTAATAAAAATCTAGATGGGCACATTGGCGATCAGTAACTGAAGGGAACAAAAACAATAATATTATGCGCCGTGTAGAGTGCTCTGTATATCGCGCATCCTTTCCCAACAAAGAGTAGTTTTTTCAGCGGTACTTATGGATAATTAACGTTTCAGTACGAATCTGCTATTAGGTGCTTCGTAAAAAATTCTAATTATTGTAGGTGGGCCGATTTTTAATCTCCCTTTTTGATTCTTTAAATAGTCGTTAGAGTGAGTTCTAAATATTATTAAATTGTGCAGGTGGTTGAAACTCTCATATATTATTATGTTTCCAGCAAAATTAACCAATGATATAAGTTAGTGTCTAATACCGGAAAGACTTGGATTTGAATACCATATGGATCTTACTGTTTTTTAATTTCTATCGTGTCAGAGAAAAAAAAATTGTAATTATTATATAATTATCCATCACTTCATTTAAGGGAATTAAATTTTACTACATAGTTAAATTTTATTATAAATTTTACAGTTATATGAATATCGATATGTTATATATACTCTATGAATTATTTATATGTATTGTCATATAATATATTAAGTAATATATATGTAGCAAATGTGTTACCTAAATTGCTGATTATTTGTATTTAAATTTATAAAATTTGTCTTAACTATATTTGAGAAATTTATATATGTTATATTTATGGGTCCACCTATATTACGTAATATATGCAAACGTATATTTTATTGTATATATTTACAATTTCATGATGAATTTTATTGCCATTTACCTAGCCGAGCGTTCGTTTAATATTTTTGCGCGGTTAGATGGGCCGTTTCCATTCCGCCACGAGATGATTTCGTTTTGTTCTCTGGTCAAAAAATATATATGTATATAAATATATAAAATTCACACACAACCCAAGTCTATATCCATAATCCGCCACTGTAAATATTATACATATAAATTGGTGTGATTTTATTTTGAGGCCGTATAATAACAATGGGAGAAAATTTCTACCCCCTTAAACCGTCGACACAATGGATGGGGTGCGGGGAGGGGCATGGCCCCCGACGGTAATTGCATTTACCGAATATCTCTCATATTCGTTATACACGGTCGCCCTTCAGACATAAGGCTATTTTTAAAATGTGTGAAAATAAAAAACAATACATATACTACGCGATCGTTATCCGAAAAGCGTAAATTTCAAAGGTCCGAAATGTGCTCGTCATTTGTTGTTGTTTTGGGGTCGTTCGTATAATACGCGACGTTATATGCGACGGCCGAGACAAAAACTTTTCATTATTACCGGCGTGGTTTTGTATAAAACGGAATAAACTGACTTGATAAAGTGTGGATCGGAATCTGAATTACAACTTTTGATATGTTTAAGCTTGCGCGAATGCTGTACAGTGTTTACAATTACGTTATTCTTTAGTGGGTGGATAGCGTATGGAAATTTCTTACAAATTTAATTATTGTCACACTTGAGACTTGTGTGAGAGTATGAGAGTAGAACTTAAAATTGCATGAAACAGTACCTTGAGAAGTAAATAAAAGGGTAAAAAAATAAAAATGTTATTATGTAAAGATGCAATAATTTTTTCTAAACATTTTTTTTAGATTTACTTGTAGTGATTTAGGGTTTGAGAACCACAGGGGTGGGTATTCGTAGCCATTGAGACTCAGGGTGAAATCTAGTTAGAATTTTTATTACAATATTAACATGTTGCGACGGGCGATTATTGGCGAGATGTTTTCTTCAAGCGGTAATGGAGAAGCTGGCGCAAGGATGATGTCCGTGGACGATCCTCAGAGTTCTTGAAGATGTCTGCAGCGAGTGTCAGGAGGCAGTTACTCTTGCTACGATGATCGTATTCGGGAGTCTCAGGTGGTATCTTTGTGTGTGTCGGTGAAAGTGAATCTGCTGGTCTGTTCAAGTGACTGCTGGGGACTTGTGACTTCGTGACTGTCAAACTGCCTTCTTCTCATCGGAGTCCGGGCTTATGTATCTGCTGTAAGAAATATTCTCTCAATGATGGAGAATATTTATTGTAAAAATTCGTGTTATTTATGGGATTGTAACGAGGTCTGTGCGGTCCAAAACCCTTTACGTGTGTGCCGTTTTCTTCTGATGGGCGATTATATTGGTCACAGTAAATTACCGATAGTGTTGAAACAATGACCCTTTCAAATATGGTCATTTGTTTGTGTTCGCTACAGTGATAATAATTTGAAGTTAGCATACCAAAGCTGAAAAGGTGCTAAACCAATAATTCAGAGCCGTGGATTTGCTTTCTGCTCTAGAATCGATTTTTTATTTATAAAAACGCGCTATTAAAAAATTTGGCTTTATATTATAGTAACATATAATAATTGTAAGAAAATTGTTTGTTTACAATTATTCAAATAAAGTCACTGATTTATAGACTTAATTTTCAGTCTTTAGATTTAATGTTATAATGTCATGTTACAATTAACTATGAATCTTAATATCTGTAGTAAATCGATATATTCTAAAATTATTGATTAAGTTCAGTATTCGTTGGGCGCATGTTATTTAAAATTACATTTTCTTCATTTTTAGAGTGACCCCAGAGTGTCGCGATCGCATTCCTTATTCCTGTCCGTTACGCTCCCCTTGCTTACAGTGATAGCTATGATTGCACCATATTTTATTGTTTGCACAATGACCATGGTAACGCATTAGATAAATCTAAGTTATAATGGTCAGATTTATAATATTTAAAAACATATATGAGATTTCAATAAGACAAAATTAGTGATAAAAGACAAGTTGACGAGTGTAGTCCATCTAAAATAAATAAAAAAGGATGTCAATCTCAAATATTTTTATGTTGAAGTTAAAACGTTTATTAAACTTATATAATTATAAATTTTTAATATTTTTAATGTAACAAATTGAAACATTTAAATATAATATTTATAACCAAATGAGATTTATAATTATAAATCCATACATGAAATTTAAACTTATATTTTACATTTAAAAAAATACTTATTCAGATTGCCTTTTGAAAAATATTAACGCTTTATCACAAAGTTTATAAATAAATACATATTGTTATCGAGCAGTGAAGATATTCTTGCTATAAAATGTCTACATTGTACAAATTATTTCTATTCACAATGAAAACTTTATCCATCCCAAATACATGGCTTTCACAACGCTCGCTGGTTTCGAAATTACAAAGCTTTTCTAGAATTGATTTTTTAGAATCTGCAATAAAATTGAAACTTTATTCCATACAATCTGCGGAAAGAGCAGGCATGTACGTATATTTGTATGTACCATTCACTGCGAAAATCGGATATGGACAATACCATACACTTAGGGTTGAATTTTCAGAAAGCACAAGAGACGAGCGACAAGAAAGTGTTATTTCTATTTTAGTGTTTATTTTTATTAGCTCTACTCATACACAATGTAGTAAATATAATATAATCTTATTTACTCAAAGCGAAACAAAAACATTACCTCCAAGTTCAACGGTCTGATGTGGTCGTTCCGAAAAAATATATAGAAGCTATTTTGTGTTGATGTATAAAATAAATAAATAAGAGTGTACGTTGAAGATTTTCCCAAGTGTATATTTTTATCAACAAACTTTGTTTCTGACAATGATAAGGATCAAATCAGAGCCTAATAGGAATTTAAAAAAATGAAGCTAAAAAATCAAATAAGATACTTTTACGACCAGGATTGGATGATTGCCATCGCTCGAAGGCCAGATAGTGCCCCTTGAGAGCTGTCTATGAAAAGGGAAAATAAATTTTTTGAAACGACTTATAAATCATATTATGATATTCTGAGGTATACATATAATAAACATGTATGTTATAAAAATATATACAGTTTTATTTAATTTTATACATTAAATGTGTTCTCAAAAAAATGTTTATTTACGTATAATTATAACTAAATATACACCAAAAATGAATTAAATATTTTTTATGAGTCTAATCAATATTGTGTTAATTATTTGTTATTGATTTTATCAAGTTTATTCATATAAGCGGTCATATAAACAGCAATTACCTAATTAAGAACCTTTTTTACGATGTATACATACGCATATTAGATTCGAATAAATAAATACACATTCATATATACTGTACACACTTTAATATGATTAGAATGTTTTATTATAAGTATGATTAAAAATATACTATATAATAAAACAGAAAAAAAAACATATAAAATAGTGGTTAAACAATTAAAAATAAACTTTTAATATATGTGTTTTAATTTATCCTCTAGTTTTAATTATATGTGTACTAACTTTTGTTTTCTTTGCTTCTAGATTGATTATTGTTTATATTTGCTCTTATCTTACTGAAAAATACGATCAAATAATTATATGTGCTCTATCATTGAACCAAAACAATTAATATTGAAATAGCCTGAGTTATTATTTTCATAATATGTCTGTTATAAACAGACCATAAACTTTGTATTTATATTTTAATTCATAAACATATATGTCTAAATATATCGAAACTACATTAATGTGAGTTATTATACTTGGCTTGGTGGCTTTATATGATGCGTTTTTTGTTTATATAAACAATATTTTTTTACTAAAACAAAGAGAAATCAAAGCTAAACATCTTTGTCACATATGTATTATTTTAAAAAAAATTCGCGAATGATTTAGCTCGGTTGTTCTTGAGTTACTTAAGCGATCGTATATGGCGGTCGATTGTCAAAAGAACATTTAACCCCTTCGAATATTCATCAAGAGTGCAACTTGTGCCCTTTGCTCTTCACGTTGTTTATTAATGACATAAATACAAATGACTTGAAATATTTTCATTAATTAAAACTTATTTATATAGTGATTTAGATTATATATAGAGATGTGCTTTTCAACCGTCTGCTTTTTAGTGTTAGAGAGTGGCATATTGTATCATTTTTTCAACACTGTCAACAGATGATTATTTTTACTATCTTAGTAAAAATTAATTAGGAGTCCGTTAGTTATTCGCATTCTCTACGAAGCAAGATCTACAATTTAGAATTTTCAAATAATTAAAAATGTTTAGAGAAGGTTCTTGAGAAGCCTTTATAAGAAGATTTTTGTTTGTTATCATTTTTGTATTCCAGCACCTTCTTTTAGGAGCGTTGGAATACAATTCAGCGAGTTCTCGCAGAAATTTGTATATCGCTAAGCATTTTTTCAAGCACTTTCGAGAATCAAACTATTCTCGGGGAATTCAAGTTTTGGGTTTCAAAACATCTCCAAAAATCTCTATTCCGTCCTCTTTTGATTGCCATTGGAGCCAGGACGTCTGCACTAGCCGGTTCGACTATAGCTTTTTAATACGCTGGCGTTACACATTAATGTCAGCTACGATGAGCTGGTCCGGTTTGTTTCGTATATAATTTTTTTCTGTTTTACTATGTATTATTTTTATTTTATTTGTATACTATTTTTTGTGTATTATAATAATACTGTGTATTGTTTTTGATCATCGTGACGCATTGGATTAGCTTACTCTTTGTCGTTAAAACGATCTGTATTTTTATAAAAATATTATTTTAATGTGTATTAGTAGTCACAGGATACACTATTTATTTATTTTGTAAATGTTTGTGCCGGACCGTAAATGTTAATAGGTAATGTTGAATTATAATAATCATCAACATATTTAATTAAAAAAAATATAACAACACCTATTTAATTCTGATAAATAAAAACACGAAAGAAATGTTCGTCCGACTGGAGCTCCGATTCATAAAAACTGCAAAAGTACGCAAGGTTACCAGTTCTACGTAAATAGTCTATGAGCCGCCCTTTTAGTTGTTTTGCACAATACACGTAGATTATCATTAGCGGTTTTTGTGCACACAAGCCGGCTACATAATGTATCTTTAACGTACGGTATTTTTTAACATTATTTTTTGTAACCCCTACAAGCGAAACGCATAAGTCATCCGCGTTGTCGGCGCCAAAAACAACACAATACACGACACTTTTTCTGGATTGCGCGATCTTTGGATTTGGATCGCGGAACAAGCGTCTCGGTAAAATATATATCATGTTAATTTGACACGTGCCAAATATTATTATAATAAGTATCAAAATATATTTTATTCGCGCGTCGAGAATTTATCTCTCGCCCACCGTTCGGAATATTTACAGCGGCCTATGAAAACATTTTCATCCGCCAATATTTCATTTACCATCCCCGCCGGGTTCTTTTGCAACCGACCTCGGAGGAACCCCATCCCTCAATTTAGGAGAAAACTTACCGAAATATATGGCGTCTTACATATGAGGAAAACAGGGGATAAATCACGCCGGAATGACACGTAACAACACTTGCCGCCTTCTTTCCTTTGCTTAATTCAATGCTCGCCGATTAAGTAGAATTATGTTACGTTTCAAGCGCCGTTTCACACATTTTACGCTGAGTTGACCTAATGTGTGACATGTGTGTCTAATATTATAAACTTTATTATATATATAATATATATACATATGTATATGCGGTCTGATCAAAAAGTATCACTCACACAAAAATTAGACTAGACATTTAAATATTTACTTATTCTAGGTTAGTAGTTTTATAGATTTATATCAATCGAGCATAACAAAAAATATTTTATATTCATTTTATAAAAATATTGAGAGCCTCTGAATTGAAATAAAAAAATCCACAAAAGCCGAATATTATATAAAAAATAAATAATCGAAATTTAATAATAGAAAAGCGTTTAAATATTTTTTTCAAACATACTAATACAAAAAAGGAGTAAAATAAATCAAAGCAATAAAACGTTGAAAATCATTGATTTTTTTATAATTTACTATAAATACAATATAATATAATAATAAATAAATAACAACAGTAATAATTATGGAAAAAAATACGTGAAATTAACTTACTCCCAGGTGTATACTAACAAATTAAAAAATGTGTATAAATTAACTCACTACTCAAATGGTTAAATCAGCGGAAATAATATGTCCAGATAAAGCTACTTTATTTAATCAAATAAGTTTGTATGAGAGCACTGTGGCGATAATAATAGAAGGAATGATCTTAATTTAAAGCTACAGAAAAATAAACAACATATCTTAGGTATTTACACTTACATAAAATCATTTGTACAAAAATTAATTTTATTTCAGTCGCAATTAACAAATAATTGTGTCGTTCATTTTAAGAATTAAGTCAGTAGTCACAGTCTTTGTTTCTCATTAAATTTGCGTTAAAAGCTGTAGATTGGTTTAAAAATAATTTTGGATCGTGTGTCATTAGAAATATTAATAATTTACACTGTTATGTCATTTCAAATAACATAACATTCAAACTCTCTAAAATAATCACTTATATTTGTATACAAATCTTCCACACACCAACTTTTTAATGTTTCTATATTTAGCACTTTTAAAATTTAATAAATATAAATATAGATTTATATTTAGCGATTTCCATTTTAAATCAGTTTTGATAAGCAGCACCAGTAAATTTACACCTAACCTAAAAAATATTATCAACGGATAAATAATTCTTAATTAATGCAATTTTTATAAAACATATATATATTTTTGTTTTTATATTTTAAAATAAGTTATTTAAGTATGTGAATATATTGTTTAATAAATATAAAAAACAAAGAGTGTTAAAAGTAGTAATCTAAAAATATCACTTATTGTATTAGTGTTTCAATAAAGAATTTTAGCTAAGGAAAGATTAGAAAAAAATAAAAGAGCAGCGGGTCGAATTCTTAAATAAATCTGGCTGTGAGCCGGATTTGGCCCGCGGACCGTATGCTGGAGAGCCCAGGTCTAATGTAAAAAGTGGTGTTCATCAAGAATCTATTGTTATCTATATGCTATAAATAATATTACCTTTATATAAATTAATTTTCATAACGCATTATCTTTAATAATTGACCATTAAAATAAAAAGTAATAACTATTCAAATAAACAGTAAATCGTGTAGAAACAGATTTGTGACTTGTTCTCCAATTTGGGATAAACTGTGTTTCTAAATTATTTAGTCAAAAAGGTCGTAGGTTACTCTTAAATCATTATTTATTAATAAAATAACTTTTTAAACAGCCCACGTATGAAGTTGATACGCATAAGGAAGATCAGACCTAATGACAATTCACGAGCTAAATAATATGGTAACACGTGCCAAGTGTAATTTTAAAGGTTAAGCTTGGCGTCTAAATAATTCGTCAGACGTTTAATTATTACGTTAGGCAAACCTATGAATTTTACGTGAGAATTAAATTATAATTATTTGTGCGTGTTTAAATTGAACCTTAAATAACACAAGTTTTGCGTCTATTATATGAATTTAAATTAATATATATAATAATTTACGTTCTACTACATTTACTTTGTAGATTCAGATACAATATTTCTGTATCTATATTATTTTTTATTGTAATATAAATAGTTACGATGATTACAATTGATGACATTGAATCATATATGTGTCAAAAGAACAAGTTATATCTGACAAGTCTACCATTTAGTTTTCACAATGCGTAATGCAAGATTAATTTAATATTGATATTCACTCTAAGAAAAAAATTTATTTGATTTTAACAAGAAAATACTAATTTTTATACGTTGCGGTAAACATTGATTAGTTTACGTCAAGGTTAAAGATTTTAAGTCGGCTTGCAGTCACCATAATTAATTACTACGCAAAAAATTGCAACTGATATCACAGTATATTATTTAACGTTTAAGCGACTGATTGACTGTTTATTTGTAAAATTAGCATTATCATCATCATCATCAAGAGCTTCCTGCTGCACTATGTCACATGGTCCATCGATCTTAATTTACAATGACAGCTCTTCTTAGTCAGCAACTGGGAGTCGAAGGTCAATTGTTATTTTGTTTAGTTTTATATGATCACAGGGGATAGATTAGGATTTTCTTACATGTCTTATCAAATATTTATAAATATTGCCATTTTTTTATCACATTTGTACCTTACCATAAGTTTCAATGCTGCTTTTTAGCATTTCCAGAATAAGTTATTATAATGATGTTTTAGTTAAATAAACAGTAATGAGCTATGTTCAATATTTGCAAATCTAAATTGAATTGAACCCACCTAACGGTCTATGGATCAATTTGTGCCGAATGAATGCCTGCCAAACGGACAAGTAAAATATAATAGTTTCATAGTTTCCGATCGCTACTGGCGGTGGTCATACATCAAGAGCGGCGTTAGCCAATTACGATATGGTAATTTGTAATTGAGCCGTGATTCCTAAATCACAGTTTTGATTAAGTGTCAAACCATGGCAGATCTGATTTGGAAACGTCTTAAGTGTCACCGTTGATTATCTTCATAAATAATGATATCATCAATCATTGTTCGTCGAGATGGAAACATTGCGGTGCCGATAAAACTTTAATATATAAAACCCACTTAAAAGTTGATCTCGTCACACATACGCTTGCCAAATTGTGTGCATGTATATTCTACGCCGTAATAGCTATGAATGTGTGTTGATTCAAAGATGGAAACAACTTTTGTCATAATTATGATATTATCGAAAATTTGGCTGCGGCAAACAAACTTACTAGCGAGAAGACGCTAATGAAGGCGCATCATTGTTTTACGAGTTTTTTAGGCGTTTACTTTAGGCTTATATTAGTTCAAAAGTGACTCGAGTTTTTTTATAATATGTAAAGCGTAAAAATGTCAAAAGTCAGACGCTCATTGAATAATTTAAAATTATTAATCTTAAAATAACCTTTTGCATAAAAGTTTTCTATAAACATATTTTGGTGTGTTTAAATGCTTTGAGGCCATTGAAACTTTATAATACGGCAAGATAAGTAAGTTAGGAAATGGTATCTTGAGTAAATTCATATTTTATTATTTAAAAATTCCAATTATGTCAAAAACTATTTACCTACATACAAACTCAAAATATTAAACATATAAAGTTCAACTTTTTAAGATGAAAAATGTAAATAATAAAACTTTATTATATAATAAATTTAAGTATTTTAAATATTTTTCGTAGCTTATGTTATAAACAGAATCATTACAATGTTTTCTAAATAAATATAATTTTTAATTAATTTTAACCATATTTTATAAAAATATTGTAAGCGATAATGTAATATTTTTTTTTTTACTTAATTGCTTCTTTGTCAATAAATAATTATACAACATAAGTATTTTTTTCTTTTTAATCAGATGTTATTTGTTTAACTTATTTTAGATTTATTATTCTAGTTAAAAAAACAATGAATTTAATCTTGTTCATTAGTCGCTATTATTTTAAGAATTTGTTTCTTCATTATCTCTACATAATACGCGTGTTTGTGTAAGATTTTGTTTTGAGTGGATATTTCGTGCGTTGCAATTTGCTTTGATTTCGCATTCAAAAGGCAACGCTTTATAACAGCGCCTAATGAAAATTTTGCACATTTATATGATAGAAAAAAATAAGGAAAGCAGGAAAAAAAGAGCAAGATGAGCACACTCTTACAAAGCGAAAGAAAAACACCGACGAAAGACCTGCACGTTAGACTAAATTGTGAATAATTGCTTTAGCCGGCTCTGTGAAAATTCCTTTGTGCTCTGTTTGCTTTTTTTCAGCTAAGCTTCTTACTTCGGATGTATACGTACCGTTTTTCTACCACTTATACATTTTCTTAACGCGCCCTCTTCTATTTTTATTTTAAACAATTAACATCGAAATAAATTCACTCTTCGCCTCACGAGCGTATAAAATTCAAAAACATTTCCCATTAATTTGTTTTATGTGTATACTTTGAGGATTTTTCTTTAATATCGAAAAATAAAGACGACAATTTACAAATTCTATCTAAGAAATAAACACTGTAATGTTTGTATAAATAATTATTATTTGATTTATTATTATTTTTTTAGCAAATAGGTTCCTATATAATATAATTACAATTACAATGTACGAAGATATTTTTATAACAAAAAACATAAAATGGACAATATAGTAAAAACTATGACAAAATGGATTTGATATGGTAATTTAAAGTAAATGTATTTTAAGATGAAATCTAAACCATTTATTGTATATTTTTAATTTTTGCAGATTGTTCTAAAAATATTATAACATAAAATTATACTAGTAATACATATTGTTGGATGTACTTAATTTATAATAATTAACTACTATTTATAATTAAATACTTGTAATACATGTAACTTTTTAACTTACATAAAAATACTTAATATTTTAATATTTCTCAAGCATTTTAACAATATTTTTCTTAACTTCACATATTCATTTTTTCTAATATAAATTCAAGTTTTTTTACATATTTATAACATACAATATTAATAATTAATTCATAAAGTTTTCTTATTATAAGATTTAAAAATTAGTACGTAATATATTATACATAGAAAAATTTTGGTTGTATTTATTTATGAAACTTTTAAATTTACTGTTACTAATTTTGTGATACATACAAACAAAAATATATGTACATATACGTCACTGTAAAATATCAATAATTATTACTTTATATTGCAATTTTTGCTAAATTAAATACCAATATACTACGCGGACGAGAGATAAATATAGTATGAAAATCAAAAACTGTACATTATATTATTAAAAAAATGCAAAATAACAAAATTGTTTAATCGAAATAATGTAAACAAACTGTGTTTACGGTTTAATCTATGCTCTTGTTTGCTCTAACTAATATGGTAATAAAATTTTAATAAAAACGGGTTAATTAAACTATAGTTGAAATTTTAAGCTCACAATTATACACTTCAAACATGCAAACGATACATAGTATGTTTAAAGATACAAAATTATTTCTTTAAGATTTATTTACTTTTTCGTTGATGTTTAATAATAATAAGTGCATAATAATTTAAAGTTATTTCAAAATCAATGTCGTTTTTTTAATACAGAAAAAAATCACTTTGAAATGTATATTTTTTGATTATTAATTTAAAATATATTTTTTTTCTAAAAATATAACGTCAATTTTTAATTCTCAATTAGAGGCTTTGAAGCAAAATATTCCGATAGCCCTCTTTTCACATTTTCTGCATTTTTATTTTCTCCATCTAAGAAGTATTGCATCGATCGAATTAAGTCAAAGTTGAAAAGAGCAAGGTTTGTAGAATAGGGTGGATGAGATAAAAACTTCCAGCTTAGTTCATTGATGAATCGAGATCGCGTATTTTCATGCTGTAAAACTTGTAGTAGTAAGTATATTTCTTTTAATTTCTCGTGCCCAACGATTTAGTTGATCACAATATAAGCTTGCTGTTATTGTTTGACGTGGTTAAAGAGTTTCTTAATTCACTGTTCCTATGCAATTCCACCATAACACAAAATTATTGACTTTGAGGTAGGTTTTGCTACTTCACGTTTAGATAACTACTGTCATCTACGACGGTTGTTGTCTTTTTTATCACTAGCATTTCTTATCACTGGTTATCAAATAATAGAAATAAAGCGACCAGCTTCAAGATCTTGGGATATGCGGATACGCACCGACTTGTTTTCTTCGCTTAATTTGTGTGGAACCCATACACATTGTCTCCAAGTCTTATTCTTAAAAAAACATTAATACAACATGGAATTTTGTATAAATTTACTTTTACTAAAAATTTTGTCATCGTGAATTTTTTAGTCAATTTTTTCTTAAAATATCGTGATGTAGAGTTTAGATGTGCACCAACTCAGGTATTCAAAAATCGTACTCAAGTATATCATACTTTTGGTTATATTTGTAATTTAAAGGTTAAATTATTTTATTGATAGAATATGGTTAAAGCAAATATTAATTGGAATACTAAGTAGATATAAAAAATATTATATTTAAAATATAAAATTTTTACTTAATGCGTTTTCTCATTTCTCTATTCTGGTTTATGTTTTAATGCAATGTGCACGTAATAGTGCAATGTTATCGTGTACTGTTTTTCTTATACATAATAAAACAACTCAATGGTTTAACTTGATACAGACATTGCACTGAGAGCTTTATGAGATACGTTAAGAAATACATTGAAACTGGACCGCACGCAACTGTGAATTTTACATTAATCGCCTATAAAACAAGATTAATAATAATATATTCGTGTGTGTATAGCTCATAAATATATTATAGAGTACACGAAAGGTCAGAACATAGGTTTAAGGTCCCTCGCAATTGAGATTTCTAAACTCGGTTTTGTAACGCGGGGGTTAAAAGATAAATAAATAGCAATTTTGTTTAATCCTTTACCCGCAGCGTTTACACAACAGCGGGACCAGATTATATCTTTTTGCGGTACACGTTTAATAGGCGAGATTAATAAAATTTAATTCTTACGAAACAAGCGCTCTTGCAATTTAGTGTGAGGTTAAAATTTCAATCAATTGCTAACTTTTAGTAACTTTTATTTTCTTGTTGTAAAGTTCTTAGATATTAAAGGGACACAATTTTAGGAAATAAGATTGTTTTTAATTAAAGTACGTTTTATTTTTGAATTTATTAAAAAATTTCATTAATTATGATTTTATTTCATTAACAGTATCTAATAATATTTATTTTGATTTTCATTTATTAAATAAAAAATATTATCATAATTTAGTTTTTATGTTCATAGGTATTGATAATTTTATTTTGGAATATACTATGAAGTTTTTATTCCAAAAAA
Organism: Plectrocnemia conspersa; assembly: GCF_051122295.1. NCBI lineage: Eukaryota > Metazoa > Arthropoda > Insecta > Trichoptera > Polycentropodidae > Plectrocnemia > Plectrocnemia conspersa. The sequence continues at coordinate 13,608,342 of NW_028277165.1, forward strand.
TGAAAAATATTTAAAGAAATATAAGATCATGTTTCAATTTATATTATATAATAATAGTGGGATTAGCGATATTTATACTAAACTAAAAAATGTTACAGGGTGGCAACATTGCCTAGATAATTACAAAGGTAAATAATTTCTAATATCCATTATAAGTAGATGTGTTTAGAGTTCAAAATTAAAATTGATTATTCTTATATGGCTAGCATTCTTCGTTTTTTTACATTTCAATATAAAATTAACAATACATTTTATTAGCATATTTTAAAAATCTGGTATCTATAAATAAAAATCTAGAATCCCAAGAATTCTTGGAATTGAAGCTTAATAAAAAAAAATCTTGATTCCAGGGATTACAATAAGATCGGATAATGAGAATTTTTAAGATGTAAATATGTCACAACAGTCTCCTTATTATATTTTTAAACTTTTTTTTTATCAATTTTGTCATGACAATATATAGCAAAAACCATGATAAAATTTAAAGTAAATATAATTTAAAATAGCGTATATATTAAATATAAACCATTTATTATACACATATAAACATTATTAAATTATACTACAATCGTTATTTTATTCATGTCATTCAATATCCTGTGTTAAGTTTTTAAAAGTTTAATTCTGTAATTTTTTTTTGTAGTGACTTTTTATGTTAATATTTTATAAATGGAGTTTATATAAATTTATAATATAAAAATATTTTTTCTTAATAATTAGTGATTAAAAGGTAAAAAATAATTGATCTTAAAAGCAATGTAGCATTGTAGATATGTTCCAAATATAAATAGTATATTTTATTTGATTGTTATATCATTGAGAGCTCCATGTAATTATCAATGAGCTGTGTACAATATTTTAAATTGCAATTTTCCGGTAACTATTGTATCGGTTACTCAGTTATAGTAGATTTTTTCCAAGAAGCTCTTGCCGAAGTCATGGCATAATAGAGCCTCGAGCGTCGGTCGGCAACCTCGTTATAGCGTGTCCTGACTATAACGTTATCGCACCGTATCGGAACCGCTTGTCGCGAAAACAGCCCCCGGCTAGACGGGACCTCCTTAATTGGCCGATTTATTTGCCCTGATCTTGATAGAGCGCCGGCAGGTAGCCCAAAGCTATTATTATCTACATCTCACTTTAAAAAATCACTACAAATTGTGTTATTAATTAAACACATGGTTAATGGCTTCAAAAAAGTGTACGATGATGTCACTTGTAAATAGTAACAGTTACATAGTGAGCTTATCAAGAAATAAAGCATTATTAGCATATTATTAACAAGTTAGCAACAGGCAATAAATTACATAAATGACTGAACATATTTCAAGACATTTTAGTATAAAAAAGCACAGGCTTATTAACCTCTTAAGACACAGTGCATATTGCAATGTACAATAATTTTATTGTTTGTTTTTATAGTCATTTTTAATTTGTTTTCACCTTATGTTTTTTACATTAGTGTTTTAAAATGAAAAAAAAAATTATGCCTTTAATCTACTTAATGAAAATAATTACCGAAAAAAATATTTTTTACAAAAAAAAAAAATTTTAATGACTCTTTAATGTATTTTATGAAAAAAATTATCAAAAATATTTTTTCCACGAAAAATAAAAGCAGGAGGTTAATAGACATATTTTATTATTAGGTAAATATATTATTTAGTTTCGATCAAAGACGAAATCTTCTCTGTGTCTTTCAATGAAGCCCTTATTTTTAATTTAAATTAATGGTTTTGGAACAAACAAGAAAATTAGTTCAATGATGATCGGACAAATAAGTCAGAATTAGTCATTTTGCAGATGATATAATACATATCAATTCTTAAGCTCGTGTAATATTAAAACCACCGCGATGCATCTTTAAGTGCTTTTATTTTATTAATAAAAATATATGTAACAACTCCTAAACCATACTAATATATTTATTAAATGAAAACTAAAATATACCGGGCGAATTGTGTAAAATTAATAAATTCAACTGTATAAAATATATAAAATAAACCCTTTTCTAAGACCTGAGATTTTAAGTTATTATTTATTCAAAGTCATGTTTGAAAATATGTTTTATTACAGTGCAACTAAGTGCTCATATATCTAGTATTGACGTACGGTTGTTATTTTAGGAGCTTCACACAAATACTAAGTATTACAGAACGATATATAACAATCCACAATGTACAGATTTGAAATGTCTGCAGGATTTTAAAAATATACCTTCCATCAAACCTTTTGATCTTGTCTCGAAACCTCGTAAAATGGCTTCACATTTTTTTCTTTACTGAATATTATAAACTAGCTTACATAAAAAAATTTTTTTTCTTGTATCATTTTTTATCTGAAAGCATAATTAAACTCTAATATTTCTATTGCTCATTATTCTTTACAAAAAATAAATAACATATTGAAGCTATAAAAAAATACTTATGGGTACTTGTCATAAATGGTTGAGTTGCTCACTTAAATTTAAGCAATCCTCATAAGTTAAATCTGCAATTCTTACAGCGATAGTTATGCATAAAATATATAAAACTACGTCTAGTGTTATAAAATTTTTATGAAGAAGACACACTGAAATATTTTTATACATTATATTAAACCACACATATATACAATGGTAATTCTAAATATGAATTTAATATTTTAATATTTAAAATAAATATTAATATTATTATTCACTGTATAAATAATTCCTCAAAACATAGCCAATTTTTTCTTACTTTGTATATAATGTACTATTACTTGAATTAATAGTTATTATTAAGTTTTATTTATATTATTGTAGCTTCGTTAAAAAATTAATTTATTTTTTGCAGAATAATTATTCATTGGGTAGAACTTTTATATTATTTATTAAGTAAATGAACTTAAATTTTTTTTTTAAGGATTGCGATAGACGAATTATAAAATATATGTATACAAGGAAAGGTATCTTAGGTTTTTAGTTTTGTTGGTTTACTTAACCTATTATCTTATATAGTAAATTAATACGATGCTTTTTTTACACATGCTCTTAGAAACTCTTTGTTACTTTTCACAACAAAATAATTGTATTGTGTATGTTATTTGATAATGAACGATTGGAAATTTGAATTATTAGTGCTTAACCCAAAAATTATATAATTGGACCATAGTTATCAGGCGTTCTTTTGATAAAAAATCACAAGCACACGTATACATTCAATTTTCACAGTAGATGTATGATATATAACCCGAAAACAGACAAAACACGTTCATTTCGTCTATTATATCAACACAATGTAAATTTTTAGCACGATTTTGATTCGGACGAATTTCATCGGTGCGAGTCAGAAAAATTTTCATCATTTTGTCGTCGTGAATAATGTCGGCCATTATGGCGACAACTTGCACATAATGGTATTTATATGGACATAAAATTCGTGTATGCACTAGTAAAGCGAAAACTGTTTTCGTTGACTGATTGAATTTCGATCACGTATAGTTAATAGTGCCGTGAATGGTTGGTGCAAAACTTTACACCATCGATAATTATAAGCTATGCAAATATAATAATCTACAATGGTGAAGCAAAATATAATAAACGCTTAATAGCAAAATATATGTGAGAAATTTATCGATAATCTTCTTAATGTTATGTTAAAATCACAGAGATTAATTTCAGCAAACATAATATTGTTTATAATTAATAGTTAAAATGCTAAAATGGTAACTAAAATAGTACATTATATATTAATATGATTATTATACGTAATATAACCTCATATATAATATTCAGTATATATTATATTTTAGGTTAAAAGTTATTTAGAATGATTATTAATACATTGGAAGCTTATTAAATATACATTTGAATCACTATCACATGTTTTTTAGTATATTTTTTAGGTTTACTTTCTTATATACCATAAATTTTATTATAAAGATTTTTATGCAAAAAGGTTTTCTTACATACATTTTTATTTTGTGAAATATTAAATGCATATTTATAATTACATATGTATAATATAATGTAAACGAAGCACAAATGGGTTAAAAAAAAATTGAACACTTATTTTAAAATTTCAAGATAAATTAATAATAGTCGTTAGGAGCAATGTCTGAAAAATACGGTGGATGAGAAAGAAATTTCCAAGAAAATTAATTGATTTTTTCTATTGTGTTCTTGCTACATGAGGGCAAGCGCTGTCTTGGTCTAAAATTACCTTTCTTTAATTTATAAGTCTTTCAATAATTTTTTCAGCAATTACTTTAGAGCTCGTGTGATTAATAGCAAAAGTTACTCATAATTCTTCTAATGGCTGGTTACTTCTGGGTGTATCATTGCTACTCTAAACCAATTCGATATGAGTCTTCTAAATATTTTTCTTGTTCATCTTCCTCATCGTTCATGAGCATCATAGCACGTGAAAAAATTTATACGAATCTTTATAAGCTACATAAAAAATATAGAATTCCAACAATTAAAGAACATTGTTATTATCTTTTTTTTTATTTTGCGAGAGCAAACCAAACCACTAAAATCTAGTATTAGTAATACAAACAAAAAAGGACTTTAATTTACATATATGCACAAAATGTTAAAGCACATCTTGCCTTAGGACATTTAAACTCAAACAGTAATAACTTCAGTTTGCTGATTAATTTGACCTAGTATTTTTAATTACGTATAGCTTTACCAACCAAAATTGTAATAGTTATTATTAAACTTTATGTTTGTTATATTTTATAAATGTATATTTTTGTGCCGAAACTTAAATGAGGATCAGCGAAGATGGTAGGCGAGCTCTCCAAAAATAAAACAACTGTATATTCTGACGACTGGTTAATGACCTCCATTTATTTAAATTGCTCCATATTTATACAAAATATTTAATCGATACACATGTATTTAGGATAATTACTTATTAATGAGCAACACGTGTAAAATATTAATTACATTTGATTATGAATTATATTTGATGATAAATTCAGTCACAAAAAAATCTGGAAATATTTAAAAAAAAATTAAAAATATATGTATATTTATAAAATTTGTCAAAATATTTTTTTTTAAATAAGCAAAATAAGTAAAGAATCGCTTTTCACTAATTAATAAAAAATCTTGAGTTTATTAAGCCTATTGATTACAACTAATATAAATTATAAGTTTGAGTTGTAAGCACATAAATAATAATTTAAGTCATTTGCGCTCGTGCAAATATCAAGATATCGAATTCGGACAACTCGAACTGAATCCAAGGAAAAAATGAAGCAGAGAATCGCTTCGCGCCGGAAAGTTATTCGAAGAAGTTTTACGCAGAGGTAGCTCCTCTGCACTTTGAAGATGAAACCGAGTTATTATCAGCAATATCTCGAATAAAATGGAGTGAGATACGGAACGTATTCAGTGTATAGAACGAAAGTTTTTCCCTCTCACTCCATCGCATCGTTACGATTTACGGTTGGCTCGGCAATCAATAATCAATGAGCGGGGCCTAATTACCGGTACAAACGGGTCCATATACCGTTTATTAAGTGAATTGATGTCGCACATAAAATTTATTAGAGTGGGTTTGCATTGCGCCCAAATTGAATCGGCGGATCCGGTTTAATATGATTTGCAAGCTGGACCGGCACGATAAATAAGCCGTAATGTACCAGCCAAAGCCGAAATTCAATGAACGGACGGATTTATTGGGCTTGGCTGACGGACCGAAACGGAGAACAAAACCGGCTAGTTTCCAACATGGCAAAATTTTGCCCTTTGCCCTCTTTTATTTGGTCTTACCAGCCCCGAGGAGCTGTGCCTAATTTCTCGTGTGCGACATATTGTCTGTGGAAGGTTACGGTAGGTGCTCTTTATACCTTAAATGATATCGATTTCGGAAATAAAAGGTAGCAATATATGTTAAAATGTATGATTGTGTTCAAATCACTTGTTGCCCGACTGTGACTAAATCATTCAAATGTAATACTATCGTTTTTCACATAGAGTTTTATAAAGTAAAATTAAAATCACACATTTTGCATCGAAAAGCAATATTTTGAAATCAATTTATATAAATTGTAAAAAATAATTTTTGAGCATTTTTTACCAGATATGTGAGACTCTCTTGAATATATGTCGTAAATATACGTGTCATTGAAAAAAATAATCTCGCTTGATCGAAGTTTTTTCGGAAGTCCATAAATCGTTAAATTATGATTATCTTGTTTTGCATGTAATCTTAACGTTTTATGTAAAATTTAATCTGACATATATAAATATACAAACTTATGAATGAAAGCTTTCATAAATAATTCTAATGACAGGGGACTACTTTTGCTTTTGAAAGATATGTTTATTTCACGAAACAGGTTTGCATGTACCTAATTTGTTAAAATGAAAGAAAGTATATGCTTGCTATATCACAGCTGTGAGCTGTTTTGTGAGCTGGGTTGGACGTTTCTAATTTGCGATTGGGATTAGACATCGTTGAAGGCTTTGCCATGTCGATGGTTCACCTGCGCAGTGATGATGACTTAGGTGCTTGTCTGTAAGTGAGAAAGTGGTGGTTTTCATTGCCTCTAGTCCTCGCAGATGGACGACTGAGTAAAAGTGTAAGTGAGTGTCGGTAAAAGACTCGAGAGTCCGTGTGTGCTAGAGTTAAGTAAGTGCAAAAGCTAGTTTCAAAACGATTTTAAAAGAGTACGAAATGTCACATTTCAAACGATCATAATCAGATAACTTTTTAGCCAATAGGTTTAAAATTACCGATTTCGCATTTGGTATTATCCTTGTTATAAAAATAATTGGAACATAAATACGTTTATATATAATATACTATTAGCTTAGTTAGTATTACTAGTAATCTGAATTAGTATTGTTGTGATGTTGACAACCACGTTTAAAATTAAAAAAATAAGCTATTAAGACGTTGGGCGTTTGGCGTTTGGCGTTTTTTACGGTAATTTATTCGTTGCAAAAGGCTGAATTTCTCAAATCATACATACAATGTGTGCAAAAATCATAGTCATACTTGCTGTTAGCTCGGTTCAAATGTTTTCAGATGATTTATTTATTAGAATTGTTTGATTATCTATTTATCATGGCACATGTGATATGTTTGATTCGATGTTTCGAGATAATTTTTGGTATAAATAATAGTGCGCATAATGACAATGTTGGTTGAAATCGATAGTCAGTGTCAAATAGTTGTAGATGATTTAATATAACGTTTAGCATAGCATTTTTTTATTTAATTATCGTTTTTTCTGTTACAAAAGGTTGTGAAATAAGCATTTTTATACAATAATCACAAAAATCATAGATATTTTAATATGATATTTTAAAATATTCAGAATAAAAAAATGTATGTAAAAATAAGAGTGCTAATAATATAATATAACATTCTTAAACACTTATTTTGGATTAATGCTCATTTTTTTAAATTACAGGACCATACAGGAGTTCCTTATGTTGGTAATGGTCGTATCAGGGATTTATATAGTGAAAAAATGTTTTTACTACTTAAGCCACTTCTTCTTTAGAATATTAGAGCTATATCCGAAAGTTCTTCAGACGAGAGTCTAAAAGTTTTAACAGGTAATCAGACCTTTGTCTAAGTAATTTACGAGTAAATGATTTATATATATATATATATATATATATTCAGAGCAGTTGCATTTATTTATAATAAAATTGTAATGTTCTATATAAAGTTGATTGACTTCGGACCACGAAAACTTTCCGTAAACGAAGCATTTTTTATGAGCTGCTCTATAAATATACAAAGGTTTTTGTTTTATTAAATCGAATATAGAAAAAGGTTCCGTGACTAAATTTAATTGGGAAATGCTGATATAAGCAAATAGGCAACAATCAAAGAATAAATAATATTTTTGAGGCTTATATGTATATATTTATGTACATACTTATATGTGTGTACATTCAAATTATACCAAAAACACGTGAGATTTATAACTAATATTATACAAGTACATATTTCACATTACTTTAAATTCAGACGTGTTTTGAAAAATAATATATAAATCCAGACGAATTACAGGTCAATATTTAGTGCCCGACCATTAATATATAAAATTTTCTACACCCTTAGTTGTTACCTTTATTTTTTAATTTTCTGGGTTTTATATAGATAATGCAAATCAATGAAAGTCAGTTTCCTTTTCAAACATATACATAAAATTTATATAAACACATTTTTTTAAGTCTTAAATTGACAAAGTTGTGGTATATAATAGTCAAATTTAGATTTGATTCTAGAGGCATACATATGGTTGTGTTACCTACGAGTATAATATATTTCGAGCAGAAGTTCTATTGGTGATCTTAAAATAAAAATTATTAAAATAAATTTTATTGTAAAATTTGTTTACCGCGCAGTGCAAAATACGTCTATACAATATTTTTTTTTAATAAAAAGTTTCCTAAAAAATATTTTTCCCTACAGGTTTATTATTCAACAACCAGTTCTATAACACCATAATTTTTTTATTGATAATTGTTGTTTTTAGTATTTTATTGAAAATTAACATTATTTTTAACACGTGTTTTAATAATTTTAGACGGTAACGTTTTTATATAAGTGATTAAAAATATTTGAAAATTTCTGCAACAACAAAGTTTTGGCTTATTAGAACGGGTAAAATCGGTATTTTGGAACACACAAGAGTTCCAAAATAGCAACGAAAACTTTCGAAGGCTATAAATAATCGTCAATTACTTCAATATTAAAAACCATTTTCAAAGGCTAAATTTATGTTGTACAAATCATTCGTAATTATCAGATAGTCACCCTCAAATTGCTAGCTTAAAACACGCATCCAACATTGAACAAACTGACGGATGAGCATTATGAATTTACTCTCAGCGAACACAAACACCACTCAGCTGATCATAAGGAACCAGAGAGACTTATTATTTTTACAACTGCATGGCTGTATGACTCTTACTCATTTGATACCATCACCTGATACTGACACCTGCATTATTTTAATACTTATATCGGTACAAATTATACTTTGTATTTAATACGCTGTCTATCAACAGCTTTTCTAACATCTAACTGGCTGAAAAATCACACCACTCGGCACCACCCCAAAAAGCTTGTTCTATTATTAATGCCTGTGAATTATTTATTGTTGCCGTTTTATAAAAAGAGATAATAAAAAAAGTACACGAGCCTACAGGTAAGGCATGCGTCACGAAACGACAAAGAACGTTACACGGCAAGCTTGCGAGAAAAAAATAACTCCACAGGGCGCCATGCGCGATTGTAAAGGTTACTTGTAAACAATTCCAATGTCGATTTGTTTAAACTCAGACATGTTTGCTGTTTATAGAAATATAGAATCGGCATTATTTTATATACATTTGATCATACAAAAATAAATATAATAAAACCAATGTCTTTTTATAGATTGTCTTGAAGCATTTTTATTTTAGAGTTACGCGTTTGCATATAAGTCAATTTTTTTCACGTTGCCATTTTATTTATTTAACAATAAACACATTATTTTACTTTTTTTTTAATATTTAATCCAGCAGCGAATATCCCACACGAGCACAACTTTTAAAGTAAAGTTTTTTTTTGTATTTATTTTTCTATTAAATTAGAAATGTGTTATAAAATGCAACTACTTTATCTAATAAATTTTACAATATAGCGTTTTTTTATATTATAATAAAAAAAAATTTAATGACACGTGTAAAATTTGTTTCAAGCCCTGACATCGAAAATCATTTATTATCAGTTTATTTACAGAACATAAAATAATTAGAATAAACCGTATTTTTATAAGGAATATATTTATACAGTGTCATTATATTTTAGTAAAATTAAAATTAATTGCATTACTTGACACTAAAGCAAATAGTTTGAAAATATCACAAAGCGACTAAATTTATGTTTATTTTAATACGAATTCCAGTTTGTGTAATATGATATAAATTAATTTATGTTTAATACGCTTAGCATTACAGTAGAACTCTATTAGTTTTATAATTAATTTAAAATTGCGTACAATACCAATTTCAAATTAGAATCTAATATATTAATTAAATAAAAATCATAAAATATTTGCTGAAAAGTCTTTTAATATCTAAAAAAGCTTATAGATGTGTCAAGCATGCGTGATGGGGTCAATATGATTTCCCAAGCGATTTACTAAGCCTCTTAACAATACAAACCGTATGCGATACAACCGTATTTATTTACTTTACTAATCCAAATGCACTCACAGAAAAGTATGTCACGTGAAAAATTCCATCTATCAGAAGTAGGCAAATAGACGATAAGAAAGGTTCGATAAAAAGTATTTTTCATTTACACAGGCGCTCAATGCGCCAGAAAATATAAATTATTTAAAATATATTTTAATTTTATATGTATGTATAGAGTTGGGGCATAGTGTAAAATATCGCGACCCTAGATATTATAACGCGAGTGCGCCGTGCTGCAGGATAACGCTTTTTCTCAAAGAAAACTATTTCAGGGGGCGCTATTGTGCCCTCATAATAGATTTTCCTGGCAAAATCGGCAAAACCTTAAAGTAATTTTCCGATAAAAGCTTTGTCACTTTATGGGTAAGGCACAAACAAACAAACCACCGTTGGCGTAGAGGTCGTGGAAAATGTTACACTACAAAAGTTAGTCGCAAATAATTTAATGCAAATATTAATAACTTTATATTGAGGAAACACTTATTATACATGTATTTAATAAAATAAAAATATGTTAAAATTACGTGATACGAACCGGAAGCTCGTCGAAACTGACATTAAATGGATTAATGTGAAATGAAAACGTATTAGGAAGCCGGATAGCGACATCTATAGGCAAATCGGCTAGTGCAGACGTCTTGGCTCTAACGATCAGGAAAAGAGGACGCGATCGTGATTCTGTAAATGTTTCTAGAACCCAATATAAGAATTTTTTGAGAATAATTTGATTGTCGGCAGCACTTTTCAGTAATTTTAAGAGATATTTAGCGACACACAATTTTCTACAATAACTCGGCGAATCTTAATTACGGTTAAAGAAATTCAATCTTCACAAAGAATATAAATTTCTCTGTAAAGAGAAGAAGTCCGCAACATGTCAAATGCATTTATATAATTTTAAATCATATGCATACAGAAGAAATTATAATTTGTAACTGTCGTATTTATGTCGATAATAAAAATTGTGAAGAGCAGAGGGTTCAAGTTGGACCCTCGAAGAAAAATGTCATTATGAAAACGGATTTACTTTACATCATAATAAAGCATCAATTTTTGATAATTATGCAATGAAAACTCTACATACTCGAAACTACGTTTTCATAGCATTATTATCTTTAAAACGTAATCATAAAAGCGATTAAAAAAATTTAACTATATTGTCATTGAAAGCTGTGTTTGTGTTTTATTATATAATAAACACTTTACATGTAAAAATAACAAGAGATAAATCATCAAGATGATCAGTGATTATAAGCAAATCTAACTATTATTTTGTCATTTCAAAATTTAAGGTCATATATACAAATGTATTTAGGATAAAAATGAAGTTATCATGAAGGAGAAACAAAAAAAGTAAATATTATTTTTACCAAGTAATAAAATATTAATGAGTTTTTTCTGCAAGGGTTATCCCCCCGATCGACGTTCATCTATCATGCGAGCAGGTTGCAAAGGATAGATTAATATTTTAGGTTAGTATATAAATAATGCATTAGATAATACAGCTTAAGAAACTTACTTGATATTTCAATATAAACAGGCCAATGGGAACTGTTTATTCGGTATCCATTACCATATAATATTTTAGTTCAAATTCTATAAATCCCACTTCAACACCACTTCACACATGTCACTCAGTGCGCAGGCTGTTGTTAAAATCGGACAGGAATTGAGAATTAATCTCAATTATGTCAAATGACACGTACGAATGAGCTTAATTCATTACAGCAAGCAGCATTATAATATAATTATATAATAGTTTACAAGAAAATCATAGTAATGGAACAATTATATTGCAACTAAATAAGATCATTTGACTTAATATTTATACGACACAAATTATAGATTTAAATTTTTTAAATTTATTTTAAATTGTATCGTATTTTTAAAATTTACTTAGTTAATCAATTAATATAGTAAAAATACTTTAATTATATTTTTAAGATATAAAATTATATACACATGCTTAACATATGGTATAAGATAATATCTAGCAAGAATTATTAAAATTAAAATTAATAAAAAAATTTTACAACCAATTATGTACAATATTTTTTAAATGCATTTTACTTATAATATGACTTGTATTTACTCTAGAATATACATATTCATTACAAGCAATTAAACTCTATTTTATTTAAAATAATCTCAGTAACTTTGTACCATATAAATCATGAACTAAAAATAGTGGCTTATTACACACACGAGGCATGTATGAGAAATGCAATATCCAGAAGGAAAATTTGAAGAGACGCCTTCGCCTTTCTGCGACACGTTTACGTTGTGATGTGTTTTAATAACGCAATAACACGACATTGTATTATATCATGAAAACTTCACTGCAATATGAAAGCGTAATTGACGTGCATGGTTAAAATAAACTTTTTTATTGACGTATTAAACTTTTGCCATTGGCTGAACTCGAATATCGCCCAATTGCCCCTCGACCTTGTCGAATTTCAGGCTCGCCGTAATAAAAGCAAGCTTTTTATACTACACTTAGCTTATATAATAATAATAAATTTTATAATCGCAATAGTTTCTTAAAAATATAAAAACCTCAACTAGATAGCGGTTTATCGGATTAAATAAATTTTCCCGCAAATTGTGTATATTTTGTGTATGTATATATATTACACGAAGTTAAGCTTGTAATCGTGGTCGTATATAATCATGTTAAACCTTATGCATATTAAATTGAACATGAACGCTAAAATCAACGCTGAAAATCAACACGAAAATGGAGTGCATTTTCACTTTACATGTATGTGGATAAAAATCCATACTGAACGTGTTAATTAGATTTAAAAAAACTATTGACCAAGCGACTTCTATGTAATCTGGATGCATATTTATTTGACAAGTTAAATTTTTATTTATTTATGTATTTAATTTTTGTCATAATATAAAATTAGCAAAAATAGTCTACTTTAAATCTAAAAATAACATTTAAACTGCAAAATTATTATAAAGCAATAAAAAAATTAAATTAAGTCGCAAGAAGTTTATTAAGAAAATCGTTTAATAGTACAAAAGGTTGTATTAATAAACCAAAGGTGTTCTATAGGTAAATCACCCATTAAAAAGTCTGTAATTATATAATATAAAATGAAAATATTGTTGTATTTTTTATAAAAAATCGGATATGTTTTCAAAGAACATTTTTTTACATACCTGCCTATGAATTAGCGAATAATAATAATAATTAAATAAATAAAGATTGTAAAAAAAAGGGTAATATATATATTTTTTTTACATGTCTTGTACTTTGGGATAGTAATTAAAATGAATGAGTTTTCTGTGAAAGAAAATTAGATGTAGCTACTTTTATATTACAATAACAAGAGTAATTAAATATATTGGAAGGCATTAAAATATGAACAATTATTAGTAAGATTTTTAAAAAACAGATGTAAAAATAAATAAGGCTACTTATATAATATAATTTTATTAAGCTCTTTGGTAGCGACTGGAATTTTAATTATTGCGTAAGTTATTTTATAATTTGTTTTCGCATGAATCAAACCTCGTACCAAATTATATATATAGTCGGCTTAGAAATATAATTTATTTTTCAAGTGTTATTTGTCATACAATTTTTTATATTTTTCAAGTAATATTGCTATTCTTAATAGTATTTAGTTATTTTAAGAAATTACATTTTAATTGATATTTTAAAGTTTGGACATCATTTTTTAATACAAATAATTTATATATCGATGTTACTATTATGCAAATATTAAATTATTTTGTTGATTTAATATTTTATTTTAATTTTTACAAATATTATATATTATATATATATTATGTACTTATTAATATTGAGATCACTAGCCATCTTGCCAAACTTACTAGCATCTAATAAATACTGTTTTAAAAAAAAACAATTTAATTGAAATATTTTTTTCATGTTGGTTTTTAATTTATGTGAATGTATAAATAAAATGAGACATTTGTAAATAATATCTTATTACTCAGCTAGCTTAATAATTTGTCGATATTTTGATAGGTAAAAACAAATTATTTATCGGTCATTTAAATGAATTATGTATATAAATATGTATTTATTACAGTAAATAATACAAAAGTAAACAAATTAAACTTTAAATGTTCTTTATTTCTTTAAATTTCTGCAAGTTCTTCAATAATAGGTTAGTTTTAAATACTGTATATTTGGTGCCTTGGTGCCTAAAATATATTGATGTTTAATTTTTGTGCCTTAAAATAAATGTTGCTTAATTTTAATTCATAACATTGTACAATATATTGATATATTTCACTACTACGATAAAATATACATGAAAGTTAATCATTTAACTAATTTATTTCAAAACCATATAGATATCTACTTGTGTTATAAAAACGACAAATTTTAAATAAACATTTGTATATATCAGAGTTGTAAATTTATGTAACAAATTATTTATCGTGAGTAATCTGATGAATTATATGAATAAATAATAAAAAAGTTAGGCGTTTCATGATACCAAAAAGAAACAATATACATACAATCAAAATATTTAATACCTACATTAATAATAAAATATATAAATGTGTGTTAATGATTTTGTGACGTACTATCTCATGCCGATGTCTCAATTGTCATGTTTAGTTTGAAGGTCTCACGCTGAAATCAGAATAGTTAATCGGAAATAAAAATCAGATGGCTGGGTTGGTCGGCAAATTATTAAGGAATTACCGACCAACCAGTTGTAAGGTTATAGTTTGTGAACCAAGCACTGTATTTGCTTACGCCAATCTTCGTAAATGCATAATAATAATGTTTAAAACGTGCTATTTTTATTTCAACTTACGATTTGGTATATAATTGCAATTATGCAAGATTTTGTATACCGAATCTTGATCTGCATAATAATTGATTTCTTGTTGACGATGTTTAATCGATTACTTATAAGAAGCCCATTTTACAAATTGTTGCCGTAATAATGTCCCTGCATTTTTATCTTCGTCAGTAGCGCTCAAGCCTAGGTCCCTACAGTATACTAGACATGAATAACATTAACTGTAAAATATAAAATAATTTCACTCGATCAGAGGCAAAAATTGTTAGTGCCAAAACGGAGCTCAGTTTCATTTAAATTTGAAATATTATTATCAATAAAATGTATTTCCATTTAGTACTTTTTCATACATGGCATCAAAATTTATATTTTCTTTGCAGACTACCCTATCCATAATTTAAGAACGTTACAAAAATACACATGTCGCTAAAAATATGTAAGTAATACACACAAAAGCAGTCAAACTAAAATATACATTAACTTCTTTATGCATAAAGGTTCTAATCTCGTCTACTTGGAGCCCCGTTTTTCCTGAACAATGGTTTACCTGGTGCAGGAAATGCAATAATTCATTCATGTCACACGGGTCGTTTCGTCGTTTTTTTCTCTCAGTCTTTCCTCACAACCAGCGTCGGAACAGTTGCAAACGTTAATTCCGGGACAATCTGATATAAAAACAACTACATCCACAAAGTGGGTATATTTGTAGTATGTACTAATCTCATTTACCGTCGGGATCTCGGTAAGCCGCTCAAGATACAGCTTTATAATAAGGCTTAAGTGCCATATTTTAAACCTCTAAATTTATATATTATATACCTCGTACGCAAAGAACGGACGAACAAAGCCTTAGCTCAAGACAAGGCAACCACTTAATTTTAATAATTTCCCCGCTGGAGTGTTCTTTGACCACAGTAAATGCACAGGCAAAATGTTACTCGGCCAACTCTCTACTACTTAATAAACTGAGCGTGCCGAGTAATTTGTAGATGTGTAGTTAAGTTTTGCCATTATTTGGATGCGAAATTGTTAAACGCTCGGAAATTTTGGAGAGATGATTATCATTAAATGCATCTCTAGAGAGGGAAGTTTATTTTAACTATGACAAATAATTATCAAGCATTTAAAAGTAGACATTTATTTTATGATAGATTTTAATGTAATTAATTTATTATATTATATATGTAAATATGTGTTAGAGAATTTACCTGATTTTTAATTAATTGATTTTCTGTTTATAATTTGCTTTTCGGGTAAAATAAATATAAAAACATCAAAAACATTAGGTATAAATATATAAACTATTTTAAATCCATAACTAATCTTAAAAATATTGACATTTTACCACCGTTTAAAATTCTTAAAAATACCATAATAATTATTATATGGTATCTGCTTTAAGTTAAGCATAGGGGTTTGAAACCGGTTATAACCGAAACCAATTAACCGGTTTTTTGGTCATTTAAGAAAACGAAAACAGGATTATTTTATTCGGTAAACCTTTTTTTACTTTATTTAATTAGTCACTATAGACAAATGTAAAATTTAAACGATTTTTAAATATCACATTGAATGACACTAAAAACTAATATAAAATTGTTTTATTATCTATTAAGGGTGTGTGTGATGCTGTTGCTTTACAAAAAGTAATAACAAAAAAGTTGAAATCGAAAGCCATATTTGCTAATATCACGCAATCTATTTAGCTATAATGTAAGTTTTGTATTAAAATATAAATGAGTCTGTATTTATTCTAAATAACACTTAGAATAAAAACGAATATTACGAATCTGAAAAATCATACAGTCCATAAAAAGTTACGTACTGAAATGAAATATATAGAAGCCACAAGAATCGTAGACAAACAGCTTTTGAATTTTACATTGCAATAATACATCGGCTCACATATTCGTTAATATATGGCTAAAAACGACAATGTTATGATGCCGCCACAGTATCGTTTTCTTAAAAACGGCCTTCTGCGGCTTTTCTCCTTTTCCCGAAAATAAAGACGACATAGTAAGGATAACCATAGATAAATCGCTAAGTATTATAAAAAATAGCGTTTACCTCATTTTTGCAGGATTAAAAAAATATCTGACATACGTGTATTTTATTTAACAAGACATCTTTAAAAGACCTTTATTAAAAAATAAATAAATACCATTTGATAAAAATGCTAGTTGTTGATCATATTTATTAAACATTTGTATGTACTTTGAAGCGTGGGATTTTCTAAGTATGTTTTTTTCGAAGCTCGTGCAACGATTTTCTGAATATACGTAATACTTGTCGTCAGAATACCAACTTTTATTAGGTCACGAGTATAAGCTTTATTATGTAACGGAAATATAAAAGCTTCTTCCATATCTAACGCATGAACATCAACGAAATTATATTTAATA
Organism: Plectrocnemia conspersa; assembly: GCF_051122295.1. Classification (NCBI taxonomy): domain Eukaryota; kingdom Metazoa; phylum Arthropoda; class Insecta; order Trichoptera; family Polycentropodidae; genus Plectrocnemia; species Plectrocnemia conspersa. The sequence continues at coordinate 13,625,735 of NW_028277165.1, forward strand.
TCAAATACAGTTTAACAAAATAAATATGCAATAAGTCAAATTAAGGTGTAGTAAATTTATATGGCTATACTATCTTAAAAACATTATCTGAATTTTTTGCTTTCAATTACCGATCTCTTGACAACTGTTTTATTAAGCTTAAGATTTGGTAGCCGTTATTATATTATTTAGTTCAAAAAATTCAGCATATTTAAAAAAAATGCTATATATAAGCACAGAAGTACATTACGCAATTTTTCCACGTTCTTGCAATTTGATATCAATAAAATCAACAAGAGCTATTAAAAAATGATGATACAAATTATTAATTTTAAGAAACAGATTAATTTATATTTACACTAAATTTTTTGACACATACAATTTGGGTTTTAAAGTATAACCAATGTTTTATGTGGTAAAGAATTCACTCTTAAATTAGTACCAAGCTATACAATAAATAAGAGAGCTACCTGATATATTTCCATATACACATACTAACATTTTGCACACGCATAGAATGTTAGCATACTTAAAAAATGCCATAAAGACGTCAAGAGTGTTCGGGTTTCGAGGAAATGCATTTCCCGGCCCACGTCCAGAGGAAAAACGTTGAATATATCATGCGATGCTCTTCGCGTAAATAAACTTTCTAACCCGTTTATGCAGTATACGTTGCTTTTGTGAATACAGCGCTGTAATAAAATGTAAAAGTACACCATTTCCTTTCTGTCAGTTGTTTAATCAATCAAGGAAGCATTACACTGCACTGTTGATTTATTATGGTATAATATTCAAGCTCTTTAGTTTTTTTAATTTATAAAAAGTTATTAGCAGTTTTTTATTGTAAGATTAAACATCTATATTTTTATCTAAATATTATACATACATCAAAAGATTTCGAGACGTGAGACGAGCGTGACGTTGAGGCTGTCGTGGCGTATCACGACCGTTGTGTACAAATACACAATTCGAGGATTTCAGCGAAATAAGCATCGCACTTTGAGAATTTTAACACCACCCATATCAAAATGTCACTCTGTTTGATAAGGGTATAATATATCTACCCTCAAAGATGAGCCAGTGAGCACACAATGCATTTCAATCACTACCGTTGGTCGATGCGAAGGTCATGGAATCATACAACAATCCACAAAGCCCACTTTATCATATTCATATTAATTCGTGTTATATGTAAGCACAGAATAGCATTTTTTTCGTAAAAAAATATTTCAATATACACTTACGTAATAATATAAATCATTTACAACACTAATCGTTAAGTTAGTAAAAGTGAATTTTGAATTACAAAGCAAGCGTGTTAATAAAATAAGATAAATACTTTTAGACTGTAAAAAATCATGCAATTTATATTAATTTTTTTAAGTATATTGTGTTATTGATTTTTTTTATCAAGTTATTATAAAAGGTTTTTAAAATATATTTAATATGAAATGTGTAAAAATAACACCTTTTTATGTTTTTATGTATTTTTCAAGACACCTCATTATAATAAAAAATATTATCTTTAAAATAAATAACTAAAAATATACAAAGCTTATTTATTACCCTCAAAATATAAAGTATTTTAAATAGAAATTCCTTTATTAATTCATTAAAAATGTAATCAAACGTAATATATCTATATATTGTAGTATATATAACTTACATTTTATATATGTTTATAAATGATAAGCCTATTCAAAAGGATTCGCCCTTTGAGATATATAATAAATAAACTCTTGCTGTTTAATATTAGCTTAGTATTGTATATATGTACATTATACATCATCATTATGTAATAACTCGTGTTGCTAATGTACTACACGTATGAAGTATTAAGTTACATCGGTTCATTCAACATTAACATATTTAGTCGTGTTATATGTATAATAATGGGATGTAAGTAGTAATTTGGTAACGTCCAAGGCGTTGGATTGAAACTATTTGGGTAACTATTCCAACCACATCCCTGCAGATACTGAAGTCTGACAGGGAGTCCCTGAGCTGTCTTGCAGGGCTCGCAATGGGGGGACCACCCCGAACATTTCAAAGTCTCACGTATTGTTTGCTCTCAAAGGTAGCCTTGTTAACTTGCAGATTATGCGTCACGAGCGCTGAGCACGGGCAATTGGAGGATTTTATTAAATTACACTATGTATCATCATTTCTGTTCTTATATAGTAGTATTTTTTATAATTTATTATTCTGTTAAAAAAATATTTTATTAAAAAACACTATGTATCATCATTTCTGTTGTTATATAGTAGTATTTTTTATAATTTATTATTCTGTTAAAAAAATATATTTTGTATATATAAAAATAAGTAAATTTTTATATATTATTTATCGACCATATTTGACAGTTCTGTTTGTTAACAAAGCCGTTGAGTTGAAAGTGGGATACATATCTCATTACTTAATGAGAGATGAAGTCATTATTTCTGTGTGTTAATTCCTGAAACTTTATAGCGTAATTTAAACATTCTCAGCTTAAATTATTATAAGAGGTCAATGTTATAAGAGAAAAGTCTTTTATTATTCTGTAATATCCGTTGAAATAAACTCTGGTGCTTTTTTTGTCTCGGTCGAGGGTTGGATGCATGTTTGCATAACATGTTTGCATAACATGTTGGATGCATGTTTGCATTGGATGCATGTTTGCATTGCATCCATTGGATGCATGTATCCATTGGATGCATGTTTGCATAACAAATCTCTTTATATACAAATTATAAATTTATTTAATTTAATTTAAATACCCGTTTTTATATCAATAAAGGTCTACTAAATTAAAATTTGTATGATATGTACAATATATTACAACAGTGGTGTCAAACATGCGGCCCGCTTCTCAAAACTAAAAGTTGATTTTACTAAGATACTTTTTCTAAAATATTTAAAAATCAATATAAATACAAAATATATTTTTAAAACTTTGCAGCAAATCATAGGGTAAATTGTAACGAACGCCATTTTATGGTCATTGGTATTTACTATCACTAACCAAAACCTATAAAGCTATTACCAAAGAAAGACGAAAGGAAATGCTACTTAAGGAAGAATATAATCATATTTATTTTATATTTTAATGTAAACTGGTAAAATCAATATAAATTTTCAGTTTTAATTCGGAATAAAGGCAAAATATATGTTTTTTGCTAGCTACATTTTTTTTCCATGATCTGGCGCCACTTTCTATAGAGAAGTTTGACACCACTGCACTACAGGAAACAGACAAAAATTAACCGTAAAAATATACATATTTATTCAAACATATTTATGTAAAATCAATTTATTTAAGCAAATATATTCTGTTCAATGAAATTATTAACATTTTAAGTGTTGTTTTTTTTATTTACTTATTATAATATTACCAATACAAAAGTTTATTAAAAATCGATAAAAAAGTATGACAGAAAAATTGGAATTATTTAATTGTCTATGTCTATGAAATAAATAAATATAATTTTTTCTGTTTGATTTAGTTTCCTAATTTGGTATAAAGCTTTAAATTATGTCAATTATAACATTCCAATAAAAAAGCACAGGTCGTTAAAAAAAACATTATTTTTATAATTTAATCCATTAATGAAAAATTGTGTTGCACGTCGAATGGTAATATAATATATAATAAGAAATATCAAGCTATGAATATTAACTTATTTTGTGTACAGTGCGGCAAAATCAAATTATATGTTTGTGTCGTACGCATTACATTTACCAAAAGCTGCGTTCATTGTATGTAAACCTATGTTTTTTTCTCCCTTATTTTTCTTAAGAAAGTCTAAAGAATTTTCAATATTCAAACGCCATTGCCGAAAGAATTTTAACGGCGAACATTATGACCCTCTTTAAACGGTACTTTTTTATACGATGCGATAAAAATATTGACACGTCCGTGAAATAATTTATCCTCTTGAATTTCCTTATTTTATGCCCGACGATATATCGGTACAGCGTTATAAAACATTTTAATTTTAGTACTTCTTATAATTGAAGAGCACATAGTGCGAGTGGCAGAATATATATTATTAAATAATGCATATTATGAATAAAATATCTTATTTTGCAATTTAACTAAGACCTTTATGAATATACACATCAAAAGTGTCCCTTTTGAGTATAAGCGATAATTTAATATATTTTATTCAAGGTAAATTATCGCATTATGCAAGAGCCAGATAAAAAATAACTGATTCGTAAATTTACGTCCACGATAATGGAATATTTTTACCGGGAAATTACGGAAGCACATTTATGGTTGAATATAAAAAATTATATTGGACTACTTCTAAATTTTATTGTGCGAGCCGAAACCGCTTCCGCAGTATTATATCATAATAAAATATTTAATATTACAATATTAAGCATTAATGCTCGTGGAAAATCAACGAAATGCATATAAATTAGCAGACATATCAAGTGCCCTTTTACTATTTTAATTATTTATTTAATATACCATGTGGCAAAATAAGCAGCACGGTATAAGTTAATGACTAATACTTATTAAAGATTTGTGATGGATGAATCATAATGTTTTTTAATTCGTATTGTGTGTGGGAGATTGAAAATAGTAACTATTATAAAATTATGTCTCAGGTGAATCATCAGAGATTAGGTTTTTCCAGATTTTTAATCTCACGGATGAATATAGTTATAAATATTTCGAATAAAATCGAGCTAGATCGTGCATAGTTATATATTTTTGACTGTAAGCTGTATAACCAATTTACAGACTTTATTTAAGACTGATATCTCATTAATTAATAAGTAGTTTTTGATTTTGCATAGTCCAATGAAAGATATACAATATATAATTAAATTATTAGTTATTTTGGCTTGTTCATAGTTATTTCTATACACAGTGTTGTTGGCTTTGATGTGGTTTTTAAAAGATTTTGTATTTTTCTAATCTTGTTATAATTATTATTTTATTAAATAAATGGTTATAAATCAGTGTTTTGTATTTAATATTAAAGTATGCATTTCTCTGTATTCTTGATTTTGTAATATAAGTTCGGATTGATAACGCCATTGTTAGTAAACGGAAATTTGTAGGTAATGTTTTTATTTTTACTAACTTGTAACTTGGCTATTTGAATATGTATTGCACGAGCTTATTGCACTCATAAAAACCATGTTTTGGTATAAAAAAGTTAAAGGCACTTTATTTTACCTATGGAAATACTTAAATATAACATCACGTAGTTTTTTTTTTGTTTGTTTTAATTGGAAGGTCATCGAGTGTAATTATCTGAAGTGTGTACGTTATTGAGCAGAATAAAAAAAGTATTTCGATCGAAGTATTCAGAAAATTACTTTGGGGACATTCTAGCGCTCTTGTTTAATTTTCTCCGAAAAATCCAATATACATTTTTTTTGCTGCTTATTTTGCTTTAATAAAAATTGCGTTAAAATACGGACGAAGCTAACGACGTAAATATAATCGCGAGTCATGAGACGTAATTTTGAATATCACTTGTTCGCAACTCCAAAGAGGGTGAGCGATAATGAAAAGGGCGTCGAGTCGTTTTCTGTTGAAAAAAAAATAATTGATTGACACTTCTCTTCGCGAAGTTTTTTTCTTGCTCAGTTCCTTGCCCTTCAGAGGAAGCTTTGCCCTCTAATGTATGCAAATCACATTCGGATCCTTGCAACCCGCCATGGCTAGCTCTTTTTAAGTATTACCGAATATAAACTGTCTCTGGAATTGAGATAAGATCTTGACGTATGGGATACGCTGGGATTTCTTTCACTCATGTTTCACTACAGTGATTGCACAAAACGTACAGCTTGAATGAGTTGTATAATATTCTAATAAGCGTGATTTCAACAATTTATCTCTGCGTTTTACGGTTAAAAATAGCAACAATCAAAATTCATGACTTGTTTTTACAATGTTGATTTTGGTGGCTGTAAATATATTCAGTACAATGTAAAGTAAATCCTTATATTTAAATATATTTTAAATAAATTAAACGAAGCATTTTTAGAGCTTTTACATGCAAAAATGTATAATACGGTAATTCAGTAAAAACACTATTATTTGATTTATCATGCTAGAATTAAATTAAAATATATTTTTAAAAGTGTTTAATATAATAAGCAATAAAATAAATTAGCTCGTTATTAAATAACTGCTTTTATTGACTTTTTTTAAAGGGGGAGGGTACCAAATCAGGGGGCGGAAAATCGGCAAAAAAACGAGTGCTACAAATTTGAAAAAATAAAAAGTGAAATATATTTAAAGCAATAAACGGTTTATTTAATGTGCTAAAAATAAATTGTCAAATATTATTAACAATAAGGATTTCGGCATTTTATGAAAACTATTGATTTATTAATTAATTATTCAGAAATACACTGCTATGTCGAATCAGTAAAAAATCTAGGAAGAAAAATTACATAAAAAGAGATTTAAAATAAAGTGAGATTTAGATGATAATTTTAAAAATATAATGCATTTGAGAGTTCTTTATAAAATTTTACGATTTAATTTGATAGTAAACTTTGTACATATAGACAGCATATAAAGTATTTTTTAGTTTTTCAGAGACCGCCGCTTTATCGGAAAATTAAACTGAAACTAATCAAAAACTATTATAACTATAAGATCTTCAGTGGCTCATGACAGACTAATTACTTTGTGTATACCTTTGGATGAAAATAAAGTAACGCAATTATTAGAAACAAATAGACCATTTTACATTTCTGAAGGCAATAAATATAACTTAAAAATTAAAATTGATTTTGTGCTACAAGCGGTTTCTAGAATTGAAAAAATATAACTATGTTAATATTTATCTTTAAGCAATTTTATAAAGAAGGTTGGTTATTCGGTCTCTGGTGATAAAACCACTGTATTTAAATTGTCTTAAAGGCAGAACAAGAGGGCCATTGCAATAATTAAATCATATTAATCTACTCCTTAATAATAAATTACAGAAATCAAAATGTTTGTGGTATATTTCTACGTATAAGTCCAACAAATAAAAATTTCAGATTCATCTAAAGCTTCATATTAAAATTAAGTTAAGTTAAAGTATTTTTTGTTAACAATTTAATTTTTATTTTTATAGATAAAATAATTTTTATACATAAAACGAAACATTTATTAGTATTATTTTAATGGAGGGGGGGGGAGTGGTGGCAAATTTGCCCCGGGCGCAGCTTTTTCTTCGCACCGCATATAAGATAAACTAAGTTTGAATTATGATAATAGTATTTGATAAATATGATTTCTATGATATAGGTCGTGTATGTAAAACTTTAATAAAATTATGTTACAATTGTAATATACTAAAAAAATAATGTAAAAGTACTTTAATGAAAAAGTCCATTCTCACAAAACCCAGCAGCCATCCGCTGTACAATTCAACGAAAAACCACAAAACTTAATTTGTTTCCCAGAAAATATATTTGTCAGATAATTAATCCGTACAATACGGGAAAAATATATGTATTATGTTACATTGTAAATAAAATATTTACCTATTGTATATAAAAATTAAAAATATATAATAGACTCAATCGAAGAACATTGGTCAGTAAATGTATGCGAGATTTAAAATAAGGCGTTAAATTAAAACTTTATTTCACAACTTTTTAGCACTGGCTTTACGAAAGGTCTTTTATCCCGCATCCAAAAAACAGCTACCATCAATGTTTTTAGCCTGCACCTTTCGATCCATCCATAATTTGGGATAATAAGGGCTTGAATAAAGGCTCACCAATAATAAATGAAAAACAATTTTGCACTAATGTATTTTAAATGATGCGCAGAAAAGGATTTTTTACAGATCGTTAATAAAATAATTAAAAATTACTGTTATTCTTTTAACAATTATTTTATTTATAACGATAAAATTGTGTTGTCTGTTTGATGATTTAAGGACAAGTATTTTATTATAAGCCGGTTTTAAAGCCAGGTTTGTAAATTTAGCAAGAACCACAAAGAGGAAGGGTAGGCGCAAATAGAAGCGTTGTATATATTCACCTAAAATTATATATTATTTAAAAGTTGAATACAATTTCGTGTTAGCGCACAAGCTTACCGCTCAACCACTTTGTTGAAATGAAAATAAATCTTTAACTACTTGCAGATTGCAAATTTACGCTCAGAGTAACAAACTGCAATCAATTTGTGCTCATGTCGTATTAAACTGCACTGCAATTAGCTTAATTATTCATATCCTTTCAGGCAGCCAGTTTTCATCAGATATTTAATTTTAATCCCTAAAGAAATCCTGATAAAATTCAACGGCTTATTAAATTCTGATAGACCTTTCAAATAATGCGATAATAGAATGTTTGGTCATTCGAGATTAGCCTTTTGCGAAGGAGAAAACAATTGGGTCGTGATAATGTTCTCAGTAAGGATTTCTTCGAATTTATTTCACGGTCGCTTAATTTATCTATGTGATAATAAAAGAAATAAAATATATTTACTGTTCGTAATATCGTTATTTTGAATTACTTATGGAATACCTTGCCTATGTTTGTAATAGCGGTCTGGTATTATATTATTATTTTTTTTAAATTAGATTAAGCACTTATTTAGTATTAAAACAAACAGATATTTGCTAATAATTTCCAATAATATAATATCTTTAAAAGCGCAGGAAAATCTTTACTATCAACCAATTAAAATATTTTTTTTTAAGCTAGAAATTATTTATAATCGCAAATGCTATTTATAAATACAAGCGAAGACATGCTTGCATTAGCAATACAACGTGGAGCATATACGTTTACTACTGTTAAATCGATAGCATACAAATCGTAAAAGACCACTTTTTCCCACGAACTCTTATATTATATTTATTTATGCACCAATTTCCTTTATAAACAACGCCCATGTATTTAGTATAGCGGTTCAAACAGCTATTTTGCGGAGGTTTTTTCTCGGTTTTTAAGCATCTACCTAGGTTTTATAATCAAAGTACATATGACTTTATAACTCGAAACCATACTACACAATGTATACATTTTTTATCAATATTGGTCACGGATGCCATCGCGATCTTACTTGTATGTGAGCGTCTGACGTATAGAAGATTTCGTCGCTCTGGATGAAGATAATATATTTATATCGCATCGCATTCATAACCGACGTTTCGACCATCGATGTTGGGGTCATCATCTTGGACGTAATTTTAATCTTAATCCGCGGACTATTGAGCTGCGTCGTCATTGATTCGATCTTGTGTTTTGTTATTTTTCTGTTTGTTTGTTACTAAGAGAACAACAAGTGCAATAATTTTCGATTTGGTTTGTTTAAATAAATTCATATTTGTATAAATTTTATAACAAATTCATTTAGCTTTGTTTAAAACTGGTACCCATGTAAACGAAATAACTTTCGCGTCCTTTTATATTAACAGTTATTTTTCTTTGAATTGTGATTTCAATTGCTTCTCTATATTTTTTTACAATTGAATTTAATTTTTTTAGTTGTATTAAAGTTTATCTGATTATTTTGATTAAAAGCGTAGTTTGCCAAAGTTGATTTTTCATCAAAGTAATTTATCGCATCTTTACGTTTCTTTCTTTGTGAAATCCTACGGTTTGTCTGATCAATGTAAATTTTGCACGATCGTTACAAGAAATTTGCTTTATTTTTTTGATTCGTTATTAGTTTTGTCTTTTTTAATTGTTAGAATAGTACCTATTTTATATTGAGATTTAAATCTAAATAACAGCAACATAGTATAAAATTGTAAATATTCAGCACTATTGATCCCAATATAAAGATGCTTATTAAAACAAAATCATTGGTAATGATATTTTTTTAAATAATAGCAGTGCTTTGATATTTTTCAGTAGCAATGTCTCCTAATTTTACGTATCAGCTAATACTCAAAATTAAAAAATAAGATCTAAAATGTGGCCAGCATACAAAATATCTTACACTCTTTTTTCACAGTAGTATTTAATATTTGAACAAATATTTCGATAATTAGAAATTAAATTAAATCAGAATTAATCAGTACGATGTACACCATATCGATTGATATTAATTAGTAATATTTCATATGGTAGAGAAGGCTACATCAAAATCTTTGAAGGTTAAATACTAACGAAATTTGTCTATACAATTCGATATAATATTATGCTATAAATTCCATATTTGAGAGGATATGAAAGCTCATCTTCCCGGGTCCGCAAAGTAGTAAGTTTGAGTTCGTTGGAACGTGATAATTTAAGGGCCTTTAAGCTGAATGCAATCCATTATAATATAGTTCGAACACCACACAAGAAACTTGCAATTCTAGAGAACAAAGTTTATTTCGCACGACTTTATGGTAAATTAAAGTTTTAGAACATTTTGCCAACTCTGTTTGAATATTAAAAAACATTTTAAAAATATTTCCGCCTGCCATCCACACGCTTACTTAAAATAGTCGCGAGTAAAAGTTAATATTATATAACATAGTTTCATAAATCATTCGATTTTCTTCGTGGAATTGTGTCATATAACGTTTGGTAATAATTAAAGAGTAATCAGCGTCTCGAAATTACATACATCTTGAAAGTTTGGCTGGGATTCGAGGGTGTAGCAGAGCGGCGGCAATAGATAAGTCACGGTTTACGTGCCCAGGCTCCGTTTCTAGAAATCTCGTGCTTCAATCTCGACGTGCACGGTAACAAACACGGATATGTATGACGTAGTCGTATAATTTATAGATTGACCGCGAATTTCTATTGACTTAAACCTCTAAGAATGATGCATACATAATCCATGTTTGTCTTTCTGGGCAAAACAAAGGGACGTGCAATATAATTTAAGACACTATATTTAAAACAAGACGTGGTACAATATGCAAATTTTATAAGAGAGAAAAACACACTTATTTCCCATAATTAATAAAAAATATATTTGGATATATTTGATAGTACTAAGTAAAAACTAAAACACAGATTAAGTTAAAAGTTAAAACATTTAAAATAAGCTAAAATAATTTAAAAAGTTTTTCTAAGTCAGTAATAAAAAGCATTTGATACAAGACAGAACGTATTGTATTTGACACGGGTCATAATTTCCAAAAAGAGTTAATTTTTGTGACTAATATTAATGGCATTTTTATGTTTGTGGCTATTGTGCAATACTGTGTATCATGCACAATTTTTTTATCATTTGTTTTGCAGCCATTATGTATAAAGAGATCTCTCTATCGTTGTATTGAATCTTTTATTATCATTTTCGGACTTTATTCATCATTAAAAATTGTTGTCTTTAAGATTTATATTTCGCGGTAAGTCATTTATTGTTTCTGAGATATCGAAATTAATAATTAAAGCAAATAAACATTAATGCAATGGCTGAGCTACAGTAAAAATATTAAGATTTATCTACAACAGATGATAACAAATGGCGCTAGAAATAGATGTGATTGAGCTTTTTGAATTATTTATTTGGTCGTTACTTTCATGAACACCGATAATTTTATTAGCTGTGTTCAAAAAGTACCATTTTAAGATGTTTATTGAATTAAATTCAATATATATCGCATAGCAGCTTATTTCTAATATCATCAATTATATTTATTTGTGGACACTCCTAAAGATTATTTCGAAACGTATCTTTTCGGGCTCAATCAAATTGCGTGCGGAAGTCTCCACCGGATGAAAATAATTCGATCAATTTGCTCCAAAATCGAATTTGTGTCCGTGGAGGCGCTGGCCAGCATTATGTCAACGGTCGAAAATTCTTCGGTCAGAAGGAAAAAAAACAGCACGGGGTCAGACGAAAAATTCACGGATGGCCGACTCAGCGTATTCGGGATGGCCGAAGAGGGCTTTTTGGAGTGGACGAGGGTGATAGATGACGGAGGGGAGGGGTGTGGGAAGCTGTGAAAGAGCACGATTCGGAATTGTGCCGAATGTAGTATCGGTCGATTGCCTCCGAGCAAATATTGGAAGAGGCTCACATTAAACTGTTTCAGGTGATATTGTGGTGCCGAATTTATTATACAAATCTAGCACGTATTTCTATATTTAAAATTATTTTTCAGTCTATAAAATTTATCCAGACACAATTAAAAAAAAACATTTTAGTTTAGTTTTTGAGATAACCACTCTAAACTTTAACTTTATAAAATCTTTTATAGAGCCATACAACTAACGTTTAAATTGATACAATATTCGAGGTTAATTTAGTTATCGCAGGATAATAGCTGGCGTGCCACAGGGTAGTGTATTGAGGCTCACACTGTACCTGATGTGTACTGCTGTTTAAAAATACTGATTCTTGTGACACTATAAAGCGGCATGAACAAAGTCAATAAATGGACTCTTAATAGTTTCATTAAATAAGTATAAGACGAAGATAAATTCATAAGGATTAACTTAATACGACAAAGCAAAGTCAAAGCAAAGTTGGAGTAACAGATAGGTATGTTTAAGCAATCCCTCTATGTAAAATAACTGCTATTTAAACAAACAGATCTTACAGGTGAATTTAAAATACAGAGGCCGCGGATGCGTATCTCATAGCCCACTTGATTTTTAATATAATCAAAATGTTTTGCTACAGTAAAAGATTTAAAAAACAGTTCGTAAATGTTCCTATACATCACAAGTTCGCGAATTAAAAGAAGTTGAACCAGTAATAGTTTTGAATAAACACGAATTTTGCCTTCGCAGTTTTCGTAGAATTTTACTTTTTTATTAATACTAAAGCTGTTTAAAATATTTTTAGCGTATAAACTGTGTACCAAGGAAAGCTGTGATAACTTTAATATTTTTAAACACACAGCGTTATTTATTTAATGAAGATAAGTTAGTATATCTGTAAACAAGTTAGATCAACTAGATTATTATAATATATTTTGAGGCTTATACATTATCAAACTATGACTCGTAAGCAACCTTTGTACTATATTTAGATAATCAAATAAGTTGCAAAATATATTTTAGTTAGTAAGCGTTAAATGTAAAGACATACAGTTAAAAAATTAACGTATATACTACGGAAACGAGAAAATTTTCACGAACACTTAAAAATGTACACTAGATACTTATTATAAAGCTCTCATATAATATTATAATTTTTATTCATCTTATACATTTAAAAGTTTAAATATGGTAAATGCTATAAAACAATTTGTCTTATTTTCAGGCTTTATAAAATTAAATTACTAGAATTATGACAGCCGGAACGCATCTCGCGAAATGCTATGACTATATTTTATATGACAGATTCTAGACAATATGTAAAGTGAAACAGAATGATCTTCTTTATTAGTCCTAAAGAGGCCTTATTAAAGAGACTTGGAGATATTAGGTAAGTTATAATTAGAAATTGTGTTGATTAGAAGAATTGTTTCTTGACTAAAAATAAATGTAGTACAAATATTTAACTGATTTTAAATATCAACTAATCATAATATATATATTTATTTAAATATTTTCTAGCTTTAATTTTTTTAAACATACAAATTAGATTCTTTAAAAAAAATTAATCGCGTTTTCGTAAAAAACCTTCTGGACTCGTGACATTAATGCCAGTTAAAAAATTATACCTGGTTAATAATTGTCTTTATTTGTTACATATACCCACGTAATTCGTCTTATTTAATTTATAAGAAAGAACTTTTCCTCAGAATTAAAATCCATCATATATGGTGTAGAATCTATACTAGATAATGATAATGATAAACATTGTTCTGAAGCTTTATCTAGAATATTCATATAAAACCCTCTTTTTATACAATTAAATAAACACGAATTAAACGATTAAAACATAAGTTCAGTCCAAATAAGAATAAAATTTTGAAAAAATACAAAATATGTACATGGCGGTACACACTCGTTACATTAGCCAAATAACTCTACGCAATTCATTTTTAATTCCAAAAGTGAATGGGTGTTTTGTTGTAAAATAAAAAAAATCTATCTTCTTAAACCGTTAAACAGCTTAAAAAAGCTATTTAAAAAAATAGCTAGATAAAAATGTGGAGCCCTATTACGACAGAAAAGTTTCAAGTATGGGTAAAGATCAAAGTTTATAAGTTTTGAGGATAGGTTTTACATGTCGCTTTCATCACGAGCCCCGCTCCCGATTTATGAGCAAGGTGCTTGTTATAAGTATGCAAGGTTATAAGTTACAAGGTGACGTTACTTGATGTTGCAAAGCTATAAATAATTTAAATTCACATTTGAAAGAATAAATGTTGGATCTATCTCGACATAGGAGTTCAAAGGATTAAAATGGTTAAAAAATTTACAAATAAATGTAATCATTTAGCGTAAGAATTTTGAGGCAGCAATATTGCTAAATTTGTTATATACTTTACCTGCTTTCTGTGTAAAGTTAGTTACAAATTAATTTAAAACATGACGGCTCTGGCCTACATCCCACCTAGGTCTGCTGGCAGCCGTTTTGCGCGAAGAGTGAAATATTAATTAGCTGTTTTTGTATTACGGGTATTTTTTTAAAATAACATCTGACAGCTGCGTTGTATAATATTATATTATATGCAAAGGCTCACTCCTATCTATTAGCATACATATTCAAAGAAAAGTAGGTATAACTGAAAAATGGTTCAACATAAATTTGCTTTTTAATGTGACGTGACTGCAGCACTGCATCGTCAAACCAAGAATTAAATTGCTGCGCCATATATCGACTTGCCATTTCTTAAGTTGCTACATTCCGAGCTGAATTAGCGTCGAAGTTACTAAAGCGGCCGCATTTTGCAAAGAAGACTTAGGGCACGTTCATGTGAACCGTAATGGGCTCGGTTCGGTTCGTGTGTGTGCGGTATCTCGCTAATATCCACGACGCGGTTCGGCCAATATCTCAGCTGTCAGTCGAGGCAGATTAAACTAATGCTTGCGGGGCGCAGGTAAATCCATTATTGCGATTAACCCGCATTGTTTAGACGCAGATCCCTCTCCGGCATTAGTCACCCTCAAGACACAGAACCCTCCACCCCCAACCCTCGGTCACAATGGCTGCCTTAATCGTCGCAACCGACCCCCCGACGGGTCGGGCTGGGCAGACGTGGCTTGAATCAAAAACGACCTCTGGCAGGAACACAAATGTGTCGCGGGCTAATTTTCAATGAAGACTATCCTGTGTCTGATTTTGATAACGGTCCGTCGTTGAAATTATTCAATTTGCGCGATGAATGCGTGGAAGGATCGTTGTGTAGATTATTAAATGAAATGATTCAAACATACAAATGTTTTAAAATGTATCAAGTTATGTTGACAAAATTGATGACAAGATTTCTTTACAATCAATAGCATCAGTTGAATGCAAACGGTGTCCGACAGCGCAATACATTTTGTAGTATTTTTTTTCCAATCTTCTCTTTCACCAAATTGGTGACGAAATCTCTCGATGCGAGAAATTAAGTGGACGACTTCTGACAAGGTTTGACATGGGTTAATATTGAAAAAATTGTCGGACATCGGTTGCTCGGATGATTTCATTTGGTTATTCTTGAGTTACTTGAGCGATCAGTTTGTAATCTATGGCGGCCGAGTTTTTCTCTTCTTCAGGGCTTTCATAAGGGCCAGCCTGAGCCCTTTCTTCTTCACATTATATATTAATGATATAATACGGCAAGTTCTTATTCTAGTTGTATATATTTAATTTGTTTAAAGTATTCCATCTGGTGCAAAATCTTTCTTTATACAAAGTGATTTAGATTGTCTATCGAGATGAGCTTCGGTACACTGTCTGCCCTTTAGTGTCGGAAAATGCCATATTATGCAATATAATCGATCCCGTTCGCATCATAAGATTCCCTATTGAGCTCGACGGTTTACCGTTACATTCTAATTAGAATCCACTACTATTTGCCTCTCAGCCATACACCGTGGGGGTGTTACCCTGCGCTTCTAAAGAAATATTCACCATTTGATTTTTATTATATAATAATGCTCTTTTCTTATAATAAATACAAATATTTTATTGCTTTTGGAAACAACAATAGTAGTAACACATTTAATAATGTCTATAATAATTATATTTATTTAAAAAATCTTTGAAATTCTGCGCAAAATTAAAAAAATCAGATACTTAATTAGCAACATTATGGAATAAAGTTAGTGGTATTGTAGATTAATCGAATTTATTCATTTAACAATCCAGAACTAATGCCGATCCCCTAGAAATATAAGTGGGAGGGGTGTCGCACGCAGCAAAGAAAGAGATAAAGCATGCTATTTCGTGTAACGGTACTTCGTCCAGACGATATGGGAATCTTATGAAGCATCCCGTTCACCATCAGATTAATTTTACGAATTCGCTGAGAGCGTTTTAGCTAGAGTAACTTTCAATAAAGATTTTTAAATCACTTTCGAGAGCAAATATTATTCTTAAGTAAATTTTTAGGTTTTTTGGCATATATTATTTGTAAAAAAATATATGAACCATATGTTTATATTATATTTTCAATATATATTCTTATAACACTTCTATTTTAAAGTGGCAAGTGAACGGACATTTTTGATTTTTTGATTTTGTAGGAACTAACGGCAATCATAGATCAGGCATAAAGCCATTATTGAAATATACACAATTACTTTGAGACAATATATGTCAAAATCGCGTTAAAAGCGCAATGAACAAAATGCGATATATTAACGACACGCAGACATGGCAATGTTATGTCAAAAAGTAAATTTTGTCTCAAAAATCTCAAAAATACACCGTGCCATTTAAGATAAGCTTCCAATATTAGTTTAATCTTTTTAAAAACAAATATTCCGAATTTATCTTGCTAAATTTATGATGTTAATTGATTGATTAAAATAGTTTGTGTATTCCATAATTATAATAACTTAAATTTTGATATTCCATACGGAAATACGTCACATATTATAGATATTAATATCATACTAATTCCATAAAATAATTATATTAATTTAATTTCATGTTACCTTGAAGTATAATTAGCCGGTAAATTAATTAGTCAAGCCAAACATAAACAACAATTACCTCGTGGAACCGCCGTTAATTTCTATTACAGATAAACACTAGCGAATTCAGGAGGAACCAAATGTTAATATGCACTTAATGCTTCATGTCCTGAATGAGATATGACAACATCGATTCTATGTGTAATGCAATTAATTGCAGGTTACGCAACGTAAATAAACTGGATTTCGCACGTAGCGTGAATAGAATTGCCATAAACAATTATAATTGATTATCGTATATATAGAAGAGAAAATATTACTATTGTGAATTCAGAAATAAATATATTGTTCCAAGAGTTTGGTGTTAATTTCATAACATAGAAATGGCTCTCACCGCAGTACAGAGAAACGTTACAGCATAGAGATATTATTATATTATTTATATAACACTACAAAACGCTTGCCCTTTATTCTAACAAAGATAGAATAGTTTAATATATTTGTAATAATTTTAATGCTGATTTTAAATCTAGTATTAGTTTACTTTTTAGGCATATGTATTGGTATCAAATATAATTAATATTAACAAGAATTAATCGTAATGTTTAACGTATAAAAATAAAACGCGTAGAAACATTAAAACGTAAATTAAACACAACTAAATTGTTACAAAACATTAAACAATCGACTAATTATATTAACAATAATTGGACTATTAGAACTCTTCAAATAAAAGTGATACTTCTAAGACATTAGAATTAATTAACTTGATCCTAGATAAACTAAAAGCATTGATGTGTATACATGGTGCCTATGTCAGTAATTAAATTAAGGTTTAATGAAAAAATAAGGCAAATTGCTGTAAATATGTTTTCTGGATTTCGTATCTTTTCATCCCAAATATTCCTCGCACATAGGTATATATTGTATATATCACATATATGTAAATTGAAACGATAGCATATTCTATTAAAAGAACGATACGTAAATAAGGCTGCCGTTTAAAAAGGAAGCGCATTTTTCACGAAGGCTAAAGTTGTAGCTCAGAGAGTTTTCCGAGTGTTCGACTTGTACGAAATTTATTCTGTCATTTCTTTTCACTTATGTTGGCGCACTTTTTCAGCTCTTGGAAAACTAGTGATTTTGTCTCGGAATCGCTATATAAAATATTCCGTGACAGATGTTGCCAGAGAACCTCGGTAAAATTAGACACGTTAAAATAAATCTTCGAATATAGATTTAAAAGATATACTTAGAGTATACTATTTTATCAAATGGTAATACTAAAGAGGTTCTTAACATATATATTTTTAAGTAAAAATAATAAATTTTAAGGATTAAATTTTTTTTTTATATTTCATAATCTTTATTCTTTACTTATATAAAAGCCAAAGTTTGAAGGTCGGTTTTCTACCGAAAAACTCAAGATCGGCTCGACAGATAATTCGCTTTCTTTATTGTATTCAATATTTTCACCCATTTAAAATATATTTTATTATATTATACATGTATATGCTAAAATATCAGGATATTGGAGAATTCGTTAAATAAAAATTGGATTATATATAAATATATATAATCCAATTATATTATATTATATGAAATAATTTAAAAGGTTTAATGAGAAGACAAAGTACGCTAATTAGCAGTAGTTACCATATTATTTTATTTAATATAATAAAATTATATATTTTAACTTTTAGAGAATTATTTAATATTTAATATTTCACTCACAACTAGCATTATAAATATTTAAAGCAAATTTTGGTGTTTCATTTTTTAAATGTTGATTGAATTAAAACATTACTATATAATATTTTAATGTGGTTTATTAATAGTTAAGTTGAATTTTTAATGATTTCTATGATTAAGTATATTTTTTTTAAGATGTAGGGCTTCAAAGAGCCATTCTGAGAAAGACCGTTATTTTTATGATGTTTAAAATGCTGATGGAATTGGAACACGTAAGAAATCTTTGAAGAAAATATTTAAAGGAAATAGGTTTAAGAAGCACAACATAGTAAGTAAATAACAATTAAATATGAGTGATTATAAATATTGATTTATTTACCTCGTTGTAACGCATTGGGCTCACATTACTCAGAAGATCATAAACATTATATTATTTGTATCTTACTTGTATTGTTTTTTACTATTGTGACGCAGTCGGATAATCTGTTAAGTCGTAATAAATAAATTCATATTTGTTCTGTTATTGTAATACAATATATATCACATATATAATGTACAATATTTCTTAAATGCTTTTACAGTTTTTAAACTGAATAAATAAAGCATTTATTAATTTTTATTCGTATTATTTTTCTTTTTTTACTTTTTATAAATAGTATTTATATCCTATAATAAAAATAAAATAACGAGTTTATTTACTTTCTTGTTAATGCACAAGAGGGTTCGTATTAAGTATTTTTCGTTTAATTACTGAGCTTTTTCTTAAGTGTCTAGATTCTATAATAAAAATAAAATTATTTATTTATTTACTTTCTTGTTAATACACAAGAGAGTTCGTATTAGGTAGTTTTAATCAAAAGCAAACTATATCAAGACAAAAGTATCCATTTGTGTGGAACAACAAACGCCTGGGTAAGAAAAGCGAAATATTTTAGTTTTGCGGTGGGTGTTTTGTAAAAGGATGCCATCATCTTGAAAACTTTAGAAACGCTTATTATAAAATCTGCAATTGAATAAACTATTTATTTCAATGCAAAAACTCATAGCCGCGCGCCGTAATTGCAATATCCGATTGTCGAACGGAATTTTTTTATTTGTCATTTTGATCGTCTACCGAACGTAATAAGCGATGCAACCTTTCTCGGTCCTTATTTCCGGAAAGATACAATCTCTGTGGGGATGCAACAGCGCAATTGAATTAACAAAGTTTGTGCGCTTTGGCAGGGGAAATGGAGCGATGCAGCCATGTGCAATACTGATTGAATGCAGTTCCATGAAGACGACAGCAAGGAAATGAAGAATGGATTTATTGGTAAGTCCTATTTTTGTTTATCGCTATTTGTAATTGTATTTTCTTGGATAACAAGCAAATAAATAATTGAACCAGTATACAAACATTTTAATGAGCATAGCAACTGTATAGAAAATATACAACAAAAAGACAATTATATAATGATTGCTCTAAAACTATTAAACTATTGCTGCATTCCTTCCATAGCTTAATATGAATTATTTTTTTTAGAATTTATAAATAACACACTATATTTCTTTTTTAAAAGGCTATGTTCCATTTCTCGTGTATTTATTACATTTTATTCTTTTTATCTAACTTTGCTAATTAATATAATGTGAATATATACTAATATAAATCCTTATTAGGCTAGTATAATTATTAATACGTATATTAGAAACAGAGTAGGTAAAAAATATCAGGAAGATAGAAACAAAATTAAGAAGAAAGAATTAAGATCGGAATTTCGTAGTCAGTAAGACACTAGACTGATAATGTAGAGGCCGGCGGGTTTGGGTCCTCGCAGCAAATTCTTTTTTTATTTATAAAAATGCTTGTAAAAATTGTTTATATACAAAAATTATTACAAGCCAGCTCCAGCTACAAAATGACGTATTTTGATTGTTATTTAAGTTTATAATGATTGAAAGTCTGGCCTTTCACAAAATTCTTGTAGGTGTTGATTGTTTTACACCTGTTAAAACGCATTGGGTCTACGCCTATCATGTAACAACTGAAGTTACAAGAAAATATTTTATGTTTTGAATGGAAACGCAATTAAAAAATATTCTAAAGATATTTAAAGTATATGTCAATGTTCTATAGACTCAGTTTAAATTATTTTATATTTAATATTTTATATTATATACCTTTCAGATAATAAATTATTATCGTAAATCCCTGTTTTATAAAATAAGCCACAAACAGCGTTGTTTTTTATCTTGAAATATACAAATCGTATTAAAAAGCGAGATTATGTTTTACACACGAACAAGCTCGAAAGCAAAGGCTTATATAAAAATAATAAAATTATGAAGAAGTACTCCGTCGGCGAGGATTAACAGTATTTCTATTAAATCTACGTCTCAGCGTGGGATTTTAAGTGAATTCTAGAATTAAATAATGAATACATCCTTTTTCTGGGCTCGTTTCGAAACCAGAGCACGGCGACAGTTCTTTAGAGGTCTATCCCCCCTCTGTCTTAGACTGAAAAAGGCTTTCAAATTGAATTTGTCCGAGCACCCAAATGCTTGTCGGCCCTAAATATTTACGGTTGTTTTGATGTACACTCGCAATTTAATAATCGTTTCGCGAAAGGCATAATTACTTTACGGTTTATCTCCGAGATGTTTTCTTTTGCGATATTACAGCTGGGATGGAAAACATTTAATGCCATTTTATCGGACGGATTATTACGGCTTATAAACCGTCCATACGAATTGGTAGTTATGTTTTGAAATGTGTGGATACAATTTTTTCAATAATTCATATAGTGCCAAATATTTGATGCAAATGAATCAGTTGTTTATATTTATTAAACTAATGGTTTTAGTTGGAATTCGAGTAGTTAATATTATTATATAAGTAGTCTAAATTGAATTTATACCTTCTTTTGAAGTTTATTTATTTACCATTTATGAAGCTCGAAATCGCAAACAAGACGAACGATAAAATTACACACCATTCGTGTGGGAGTCACGAAGTACCTTTTTATTTATTTATATTACCAATCGAGTCGGTAAAAAGACTAACGTTACTCATCAAAAACGTTATATACCTCAACTCAATAATCTCAACGATTTCATATAACTTTAGATAGTAAAAATTTATATTTAATAATATTTTAAACATTAAAATTGCATTACTTTTTAAAATATAATACGGAATTTAAAAAACATATAAAATAACAAATGACATTAAAATCATTACTTTAATCACTGCTTATCTATTAAAATCTATTTATAAAATCATATGTATATATAAAATCTATTCATCATCATAAATCTACATATAAAATATATTTTGTTTTCATTTATTTATACCAGGGCTGTAGAGTCGTTTAAAATTTTTAAGACTCCGACTCCTCCTGAAACACCACAACTTCACAACTCCACAGCCCTACCAAAAAGCAATTCAGGACACTTTGCATAGCAGGTGAGTGTGGTTCTAGATGTAGATAAAATGCAAGAAGTGGGAGTCAGAAGGTTTAATCCATACTACACTTGTGGAACCAAATTTGTTTGAATTGGAGTATTTAAAAACACGTTTTTTCCCAACTGCGTATAACGAGTACCGCGTAAATTAAGAGATAAGCGTAATAACATAAAATATTATTATGTTTATTTGCACCCCTTATAGTCTTAAATACTGTTAAAACACGGAAAAGCATAGAATTATTCCAAGTTTTAATGAGTTTGTGGTCTAATTCGTCTTGGCATACTATTTCGTTCACTTCAAAATATAAGCTTAAGTTTACTCATTGAGTTGTGTATTCAATTTGTTCCCTAATTATGTTCCAAAGTTAACCTAAGAACTATTTCACGGCCAATTTCACATATTTCTTTATATACTAAGATATTTTAATAATATTTTATTTTTAAATCTAATTTTAATGGCTTTAATTAAATTATTAAAAAATAATAACTATGATTTTTACACGATTACAGTGTACAAAAACATATATAAAAATGCAGTCCGAGTATAAATGGAATGAAAAAAAATTAAAAATGCTTGGTCGATAAAATAGATATCATCCAATTTATTATACAAGAATCAGTTTCAGAACATTTGGCTCTCTAGATTTTGCAAGGTTGCCTAGAGACATTTTTCGCTGTATCTTGCCTCATCTGACCCCTATAAATTTATTTACTCTCATCAGAGAACGCCATTCTTCCTCAATATAAAACAGTCCAGCACAATCGACACTGATCGATTGGCCCATTTAACGCGTGTTAGACGCGTTTCTTGTAAATAACGATTTTTTTGGCAGGTATACGATTAGTATCAGAATTTAATAATATTTTTAACCTGTAAGAGACTCCCTAATATACACGTTTTAGTTACTGGTATTTTTATATACGTGTACGAAACAAACTATTGTTTTTAAGAATGTACTAGTCTCCGATTTTGGCAGCATAATTATTGTATTAAATTTATTAGTTAAAATGTTCATCGTTTTTTTTTATTTCTTAGCACGATAGAAACTACATATTTTATATAAAATGGTTTAAAATACGCGTAGTCCGATTTAAAGACATGAAATGATTGTTCCGTGATTTATGAGTAAGCAATTTAATGTGACGTAATAAGTAGGATGAGATAGGCATCTGAAGCGATACATTTAAAATTAACAAGAATATGTTATAATAACCAGATTAGTATTGAATTCGTTGGAAAACGCTGC
Source organism: Plectrocnemia conspersa (assembly GCF_051122295.1). Taxonomy (NCBI): domain Eukaryota; kingdom Metazoa; phylum Arthropoda; class Insecta; order Trichoptera; family Polycentropodidae; genus Plectrocnemia; species Plectrocnemia conspersa. Next base: position 13,648,975 of record NW_028277165.1, read on the forward strand.
GCTCTGACCAAATATGTTGGTCTATTTTTAAACATTTTACGTGGGCGAGAGATACTTAAATTTCGCAAACATTGTATCAATTTGAGAGCGAGTTATTCGCCGAATTGGTATTTGATGCACACTAAAGCCGCGCGTCGGGGTCAACAATATGATCGCTGCGGGTCGACACTCGTGGGAGTAAGCCCCGATATTCGACCAGGCGTTCGAGGGTTATACCCGGGATTTGCCCAATACCCGTCTGCGAGATACGACCGTTGGATTAAGTCCGCCGATTTGGGCAAAGGGCGAATGTGTCGCCGAGACGAATCGGTTTTCATTTCGGAGAGGATCAAAGGTAAACGGTGGTGTATTTAATTAAGCCGTCGATATCGAACGGTTAAACAAATTGAAATAATTCGCCGCTGGAGCACAACTTCTACCGTTCTAATTGATATGGGCCAAATGCAACCAAGCTGGGAAGTGGGGGGTTCGATCACAATTTTCCGGCTTTGAAACGGTTAACCGCACACTGCGCCATTTTCTGATTGCCAATTAAGAGGCGGCCGGGAAAAAACGACGTCTGAAACTTTTATTGTTGTTGTTTTTTTTAATCCTAATATATTTAAATAAAAAAATATTTTAATAATAAAACTAAAAATTAATTTCATTGTGAAATAAACACCTATTAATACAGAATATAAAGTTGACCCATACCGCACCATGCTGTCAACGAATAGCTAGCATCTATTTCGTCTATTTTTTAATATCTACAAATATACTTGGTTCAAAATTCGTTTTATAGATATTCCCATGTACTAATACAATTATGATATTAAAAAATGGGGGTAGCGTGGGGTGTTCCGCTTTGTAAATATTGCATGGCATATCACTTAGTTATTGTGATATTGAAACGAGCAGCGCAGGCGCTTTTACTATATAAATTAATATTTTTTTTGTATTTAATTACTGTAATGCTATATATATATTAATATTTACTGTAAATTTAAAATAACTAATAATATGGCATTCAATTAATAATGAAATAAAGCATTTTACGATAATAATATTATACAAAAACATAGATATTTAAATATTTTGCTTGCGAGAAGGATACACGTTTTAATACGTGTACACACTACTGTAAATTTTCTGAAACCTCCAACGCATTATATTACCAATCACACGACACCGTCAATTCTGGATATTACGTTGATCAAGGGTAACTCCTGGATTTAAAATATGCACTGCATCCAGGCTCTGTCTTTGGACCACCTTCCAGTGTTCTTTACGTTGGACGGTGAGATCGGGATGGTCTCTGAGGTCATATTTGATTTATGCAAAGGCTAATTGGAAGCGATTTAGCAGCATTAATTATAGGACAGAACTATACCTCAACTGATACTAAACCATTAACGATGATATTCATTACTTAGCATCCGTGATCGAGCAAGCCAAAATATTATCAATTCCGTCGCGTATAAATATTTGGGATAACATGAAACTTACCACAGAAGTAATTAAAATTAAAAATATTATGAGAAAGCAATGACATAAAAATAAATTACTTTAACTTAAAACCATAATTAACAAACTAACTGTTAAAATTCAAATCGTACTGATATATAAATTATTAGATATATTAGAAATTATCTTAAATATTACGTAAGAAAAATCTTTCTTTTTATCCATAAAATAATATTGATAAAATGGTTCTGTTCCTTCTGTCACTTTGAGGTGGAAATAGGATCGTTGTAAATTTGAGAAAAAAATACTCAATGAAAAGTGACAAAAAGCGTAATAGCATATTATGCGAAAAGTGATTGATGTTCTTAATAAATAACGTTAAGAAATACACTCCGAAAAAAGGCATTTATTCAAAAAAGTGGGAGCAAATATTTGCATGTAGACATTTTATATTTTTGAATAATATAAAATAAACTATAAGCTACTTAGAATTGTGCCGGTGACATAAAAGTAATAAAATAAACATTAAATATATTAGTCAATATTTGCATAGCATAAATTAAAGTAATATGGTATTATTTAGTATTGCAAAAAAATATAAATATAATAATTTAGTTAATTAGAAAAAATGTGCTTTTTTACTCTCGTCATTAGCGCGTCATGGTACATTTTGTTTAATTTTTAATATGTAAATGTATATTCTATATACAAAAAATACAAAAACTTAGCTATGAACTTGATTAAAAATATAAAATAAATGTATATACATAAATTAAGCTTATGTGTCTTAATTACGGCGAACCAAAAAGAGGTGATTTGCAAAATTGTAATTTAATTTGCATGAAGGCCCCAAAAATACTGCGACCCTAAATAAAATTAAAGTAATAAAGTAAAATGCGTTTGCATAAAACATATTTTTTTAATATAAATATAAAATATATATTAGTTTATAATGAATATAAGAGCCTACAAAGTTATGTATAGACCACGCATATACGTTCAAGTGACTTCAATACCTATCAAACGAACGTAAACACAATCGTGGTTTTTCGGTGCAATGATCATGACACAATGCTATAAATATATGTAAAATAAGAAAATGAATAACAACTATTACTAGAAACATGATTTTTAAGAGTTTGTTTCTGTGAATAAAAATCGTTCAGTTTTTTATATAAAATAAAACCATTATTAAAATAAGGTCATAAAGTTTTCATATATGATAAAATAAATATTTTTTTTTTCTTGCGTATTAAATTCAAAATACTTTTAGTTAATTATTACAATTTAAAGAAGTTTTTTATTAAATATTTTAACATGTACGATACTAGTACATATATATATACACAAGTATTAATGACACACAAATTTTTATTTCATATATCTGATGTTACATATAAAGTACATATAAATGTATTTTTTTATAGCCAACATCCTTGTTAAAATATCCTAGTCTCCCCCAGAAACTAAATCAAGATACACTTCAATGCGGTTTCCTTTTGCTCCTGATCCAGTTAAACGCAGACACATGTAGTGGCCGCAAATGGAGTTTAGAACGATGTTTAAGATTACTACTTAAATAGTAGAATCTAATGGGATTTATATACGCTTGGACGTAAATTAATCACGCAAACTCCTCCACCATTCTTTTCCATTGTACTTTTTTCTGTTTCTTTAACGTACTAATGTTCATTGCCAACGTTTTATTAACACAAGCTTTAAGGGAGCAATAAAGACGTAGAATGTAATTTATAGCTCACTATTTATTATATTAATATATTTTTCTATTTACCACTTCTGAAAAAATATTATATATACGTTTTACAAACATCACGCTTCAAAAATAAATTATTAATAATGGTGTTTTTTTTTTGCTTCGAAAATTCCTTTCTAAATCCAATAAGTTTAAGAGTGTTCTGCTTTATAATGAGATGTCTTCAAACGAATCTGGATGATATTTCCGACGTGTTAAATTATTTAAAGAGCGACTTGTTACTGAACAAAACGGCTAACGCGAACGCAAACGGAGAAAGGAGATAAAAGTCAAAGGAAAGTAGACAAGGCGTCGCGTTCATGTAAATAATGTAAGTGAAGGAGCATTCTAAAGATGCTGCATTTATCAACCGAGTAAAAGATTCGTCTCGTCTCGGTGCACAAGTTCACACTGTATGTAAGTGTTCACAAACTGCCTTTTAAAAAAATGCGCATTTGTAAAGTAAATAAAAAAATAAACCCAATAGTACAGGCGGCCCTCGAATTTTAAATTTTTTTTTTTTAAAACGTTTTGATAGCGGTGAATCTTTTACTTCAATCGGACGTTCGTATGATACAAACAGGTCTACGATATGTTCAATATTGCAAAATAAAAATATAAGTAAAGAATATGTTAAAAATTGTGGAAAATAAAGATATATTTCCACAATCTTTAATGATATGTTTCCAAAAAAAGACAGCAAAAAAAACATGGATATAATGGAAAATCTTTGTCATCGTAGATCGATGACCAACAACAAAAAGATGTCCCTCTGAGTATTTCAATTATTCAAGCAAAATCTCTTAGTTTGCACAAAGATTGGAAGGATAGATTAAAAAAATATTTTAACACGGGTTTTCAAGCAAGTAACGGTTAGTTTTACAATTTTAAAATTACGTATTATTTTCATATTATTAAATTTACTGGAGAATCGGCTGATGCGGATAAAGATGCTGCAAAAGAATTTATTTCCTAATTATCCAAAATTATTGAAGATGTAGAATATTCCTCTAGCCAAATATTTAATGTAGATGAGACAAGTATATTTTGGAAAACTCTTTAACAATGAAAAATATGAATGAAGCCTTCAAGCACCTTGACAATTTTTTAAATATTATGGCAGATTGTGATCCCAATGGAGAACGCATATCTCAAGTGCCGTGGGGCGATCAACAAAAACATAGCATGTTATAAAATAGTATATAAAGAAAAGAAAAAGAATAGTGGAAAACAGTTAACTCTTGATAACTTTTCAAAGGAAACACCTGCAAACCCCACTTAAACGTGTATCTTAAATATCTTATATTTACTTGATAAAAAAGTATTTTAAAATACACACAATTTCAATTTTTTTTTACTTCCCTTGACTTTCGTACATTCAACATTCGCACACATTTTCAGGAACCAATTTAGTGCGAAAGTCGAGGGCCGCCTATACTACCATCCAATAACCAGCTTTCTTGGTTATATATGCACGAGTTTTGATCTGACCTTATTATAATCTGCGCATATTCTACACATTTTATATTTATTTATGTATGTATATATATAATATACGTAGATAAATAAAATATATACGAATGTTGTTACATAACTATTATATTTAAGTTAAAACAATCATAGTATATGTCTATTTTTATTAAAAAATATTTTTTTTAACATATTTTTTAAAGTAAATGTTTCTTCTGCACAGCATTATATGTTTTAATAATATTTTGAATAAATCTTAAAATTTTATTCTGAAACTTTATAATTTAAAAAATATTTTAATTAGTGTTATACAATTTTGTGTAGTTTCCTTTCGAAGGCGTCAGTAAGAGGGATTTTTGCAATACTATATGTTTAGTAGTTGGTTGCTAATGAATAGTACTTATTTTGAAACTTTGCCCCTTTTTGTTGGAAATGTTTTTTCAAGCGAAATTTTAAAAATTCTCTAAAAACTATAACTTTAAATTGCTAACGTTTGCCAAAATTAAAGTAAATTTTTATACTATACAGAGAAGCTTATACAAATCCACATTATTTATATTATATTTTTAATCCCGTATAAACAAAACATATTAAAAAAAATTTTGATGATTTTTATACATATTTTGATAGGTGTTTTACAATTTAAATCGATAAAAATAGCGCGCCCAAAACCAGGACTTCCCTTTCAAATTTGCTTACATGTGACAGCTCTTCTTTCATCTGGCAAGCGCTCGCTGCGCTCAGTTCTGTGCAATTAAATAAACAGTGCAATATGTTATAATCACAGCACTTTTCTTACAAAGTGTCATTTGAAGATAGATCAAAGTGATGTATAATTTGAAATTATAGACAATATTATAAAAAATATCAATTATGAGTGTGACAGTAAGTGTTTGGTTATATGAATAGTATATCATGGTTATTTTAACAAAATTACTATTGACTTTCTGGGATCAAATATTAATATAGACAAACAGCGGTGTTTTGGCAATTAAAGGTATACATACCAAAATTAATTAAACATATTACAATGCTAGTAATAATGAAAAATTTCGTATTAGTGTTAAGGACCCGGGAGGAGGAATCGGCTGGACGAACGATTTGTTTTAAATGAGTACGCTTTTGTATAGTGGCTCTGACCGTCACTCTCTCTCTCTCCGAGATGAAGATCAAGTGTCTTTTCTTTATTCAATTCCCATATTTATATACATTGCACACGTGACGCATTTCCTTATGACACATTCCATAAGGTAACATGTACACCATCGATTTGTCCCTTCGATCGAACCTGTGACAACATGTGACGCATCATCTCCTTGTGACAAAGAGAACAGGTATAGTACTGTTTCCAGTTTCAAGTGTCCCATCGATTTATGGTTTCGTTCAAACTAATGATACCGAAAAGACCCATTGTTTGCTCTAATTGCTTTAACATAAACAAACGTTCATATAACACGATTTTTAGGTCGATGAACTAATTACGTTGCATCGTTGAAATTGCGTCGCAATTTTATTGATTTATATAATTATAGGAATTCATAGATTCAAAATCAGAGTATATAACATTAGTGTAAACAAAAAGTTACATTTTACCCACTATATAGTATCGTTTACAGTTAATATACAAAAGCAATGATAGATCTAATAACATTTACGTATGGCAAACAATTAAAATATTACATATTGCGACAATTTTGAAAAAGATGGAGAGATGCCAATCTATGTGTTTAATCCTCTATAATAACTTCTGGTTGTCGTTTAAATTAAGTTTATGGATTATATTAGTAGTAATAATTTGTTCAATGTTTAACTCTTGGTAAGGGTCTTATTGTTTTTAATTATTTTTCAGAAGCAATAATGGAACAATTTGATGACCTATATGGCTACAATGTAGAATTGGTATATATAAACAAAGAAGACACTGTCAGCAATTATTATCTTTTTATCAATATCATACTACATAAGTTTGATGTAACTGAATATCTTAAATTTGGCTATCCCTAAAGAGGAATGATAGCACAGAACAAAAATTGATTAAAAACCATGACGTATACATTAATATTTTTCCATATCAGAATTAAAAATAAGCCACTCTTAGATATTTTGGCTATCGATTATCCAGGTATGTAATCACATATTTATAATCATTGTAAAATGTCGTCTATTAGATAACATCAAAGAAACTACACATATGTATATTGCGAGTCGTCACTTGGAACGGAACGATCTAGGTGAATTTATTTTGCTGCAATAATGGTTCAATTTATTTTGCTGTAACCAAGCTTCTTTAGCTAAATAACCTATTGCATTACAATTATTGACACGCGATCGTCGTAAAAGATAGTATCCCCAAAAATCAATAGATAAAAAAATACGTTTTATAATCATTTATACGGTTTGATCGACATTAGCCTCAATCTTCATACGTACTAAGTATAAATTACATGTTTATGTTGAAAAGTATATGTGCATTAAATCAGAAGCAATGATAATGTTTATGTATTATAAAAGGAAAAACTCACTTTTCGGCCTCGGAGCCCGTCGACGGCAATTCAAAATTTGAAGATTTCATTACGAAGATTGTTTTATGGTTGCTATCTAGTATTATAAATTTATTCTTTTAATCCTTACATACATGTATCAATTTCATTTTAATAGTTATAACATACCTAGTTAATTTGCAATCTGATTATTCATATTCAGGCAAATCGAAAAACGCACATGACGAATTAATGAAAATTACTGTCGCGTAGCAAAATTTTATTAATAAATAATACATATTTAAAACTGTTGTCACGTTGATGTCGGCCATCTTGTTTTATACTTAAATGCTTGATTTTCATTGGTTGAAACAACCGAATGCATTACCGCTGGTTTAAAAATCAATCAGAACAAATTCAATTTTTATTTTTATAATTATAATTTAATATATTTCCTTTGTTTACGTGTATTATACACCGTTCATACAAAGCGATACGATTTACAAAGTAGAAGATATAAAAAAAAATAGAAGATAGATCGAAATTCTTTCAAACGCAATTTTGGTTAAATTTAATATTAAAAGTGAAAATGACGCCAATTGTATTTATTTATAAAATTTATTTCACGTAATTAATAAGTTGATGGTCGTATAAAAAAGTAAGTAAATATAATATATACAATTGTCACGAAAAAAATTTTTATTCCAAATATCATGATACATTATATTTGTACCACAAATTAAAAACAAATATTTTAAGATATGATAAAATTGCTTCTTGTATTTAGCAGTAATAATGTATTTAAAATAATCAATTTAAGATAGCTTAGAATTAATAAAACTCCACAAAAGAAAGGACTATCGGCAAGTAATCAAAAGCGAGCAATGGTTTAAAAAAATTGTAAACTCAAATTTTTATTATAAAATATAGTATTTATCGTAGTAAATTTTTCTTAAAGAAACTAATACGATTTTTTAATACATATATTTATATATATATATTTTAATGTTTTTGAAAATGAAAAAAATTACATTGCATTTTACATAGCAATGCAAGATTTTACTTCATAACCTTAGTTTTTTATGGTTGCTATGAACTTATTAAGATGCTATTTTAGGCCCCCAATTTTGAATGACTAATATATGAGAATTAATTTAAATTTAAGGTTATTCAACTATATGTTTTGTAATAAGAGATATGAGTATATTTAACTTATAAAAGCTAATTAGGGCGTTCTACAATAGAAACCAACACCACTACAGCGCTACGTATCCAATTAGAGTAAATATTGTAAATTGGTAAAATAAAATGTCAATAACATTCAACTCGATACTTTGCCTTATCCTCTTGCTTTGTAATTATTAATAGTAATAAATCTACTGCTGTACTAAAAAAAGCGTGAGTAAAAGGTGTTATCTACGTGCGTGTATATTGTAAAATATTTGATTAAATAATCACTTTAACAACCTAATGTGGTAGTTTTAATAATTTTACAGAAACAAAAAAATAGTATATTATATGTAATGATGAGATTAAACGTTGTATTATAATATGAGAAAAGTCGCTAAACGCTGTAAAGCATGCTTCTGTTTTGCGAGATGAAAGTAGTATATATTCTTAAAAAATATTTTTATTTGACTGTTCTAGTGAAAGATATTGCCACACGTTTGATAAACGTTCCTATATATATTATTATGCAAAATCAATATAAGGTATCAGTGGTCGATAATTAAAGGGATGCAATAGCAATTAATTATCACAATAGAGGTTTCGTAGTATTGTAAGGATCCAGTATCGCTTTCATAAACGTATTCTATTGACTTGTTTTATAAAACCGTATATATATGTAATATATTTTGCAATGTCGATGTAATCATTTATTTGTTTTGTATCGTTTTAAATTGGTTTTGTAACCTGTCAATTAGTGCATCAGCCAAGGAGGATGCAGACGTTGAATGTTCGAGGCACATATAGCACATAATGCACATATAGAGTGCTGCACTCGTTCATGAGCCTAGTAGAGTATACATATATACACAAATTAATCTAATTGTTTTACATTATCAATTGTAAACATGCATATAAAGATATGTATTAAAAAATTTATAAATCTCAAAATCAACGTGAAATTCCCAAATTCAACTCGTACTACAATGTTGATTGGTAAAAAATACCTTCATTTAAGCCAGCCAAAGATTTTATCCTCATGCTTATGTGTTGTTGTTCACGTTAAAATTAAATTAGCGAAACATACAAAAAACACATTACACACTTCCGCGGAATATATAAAAAGGACTGTGTTTAATCTGAGGGAATTGTATTCAAAGTGATTTTTAATTAAATTTAAACCAGAACATTCTATGCTTATTCTACACGCGGAAACGTTTATTAATACGCGCTTATATTATAAAACATTTCACAGTACAATCGTTTTTTTAAAGCTCACACTTTTTTTCTCCTTCGAAGCTTTCACAGAGCTGTTGTTGCGCGTGAAGTTATTTCTTTTGCACAAAAGTCAAATGCGGGCTGCAAATTTGCATTTTTTATTAAAAAAAAGTAGTGTAGTGCAATCACAGGTGAGACGCAAAATGAAATAAACGTCATACGTTACCATAAACGTGCAATAGTCGCCACCTCATGTTTGCTAATGAACTGAATATTCATGAGCTCTCTACACTATCGTTGACCGTGTTACACGTGGACAAATCTTCAAATGGTGAATCGTGGCGGATAATTGAATCTCCAATGATAGACACGTTAATTAATCTTGTTAGTAATAATAATATGTTTTTTTTTAAACAATATTAACATTTTCTTGCTTCCAGAAAATACATTAAAGCCCATTTTACAAAGAAGACATAAAGCGTTCGGCTTGCATTTATCGAAAACCAAGATAGCTGCGTTGAACAATATATATTCGAAGAAATATATTACCAACTGGGGATAAAAAATACGTTAAAGGAAAGGTATTTTAAATTCCCCTAAGGTTGAGATATGCATTGTTCAAAAATCCGCATTGCCAACCGCTTCGGCTTCCACGGAATACGCTAATGTTTTGCGATTGCAGGGATTTTATTGAAAGTCCGGAAAATCTCCTGATTTATTACCTCTTTAGCGCGGACAGCATCTCGTGTCTGTTTCGAACATTGGATTTAAACCATTGCAGTCCACGTTGGAAACAAAATTTACAAAAAAGTTCTGCATTACAAAGATTACTGCTCTTGCTTTTAGAGATGTGTGCGCAGATAAATACGTCCATCGGCTTTCGTATGAATCTTTTGAGATCGTTTTAGTTTTATGGATATTTTGCAAAGTGCCCACAGTAATATTACACTGAGAAAATTATTCTAGATCGCCCAATTAAATTACAAACGAATTCGCGACTATTTGCTTTGAAGTTTGAAGTTGTCTCTTTCCGTTGGAGTTGGATTTGGTGCACTAAGTTTTTGCCGCAAGCAACGAGCGGGAGCTTTCGAAGAAATTCACCTGAATGCATTAATATATCATATTTCTTCGCTTTAAATTAATTAAAATTACTTTAACTACTTTGTATAATTAATTTAAAATAAAGGTATAATATAGCGATCATTTTATTATAGATATATTTTGAATTATTTTGATGAATTAAACTTAAAAAATAAAAAATTAAACGTAAGCTGACATTTTATAAATGTACAATTTCTATTACTTACGTTGTCGGAAAATAAATAGACATTATAATTTATTTAGAGACACTATATCATAATCTAAGTTGACATTTTGTATGCTCTTTTGTATACTCGCGTCTGCTTTTATTAATAATTAAATTGTTCCTATATATATTTTAATGTATTGTAGTGCAACAAAATACTACAAAAACTTTAAGAAAATACTATTTAATAAATTAATTACACATACGCAAATAATTTGTACAACGTTGTATTATAGTGCATTAAATATTTATTTTTTTACTATTTTTGACACATAATATATTGATTAAAGTTTTCTCAAATGCAATAAAATTATTAAAAAATAATTTTGCACCGAATTAAATGTTTTTTTTTGTCAAGTATATTGGGTGGATTTTCCTAATAAAGTGCTTAAAGAAGCGAATTCCAATTAGGAGTATAAACGTTATTTACGTATATGCTTATATACGCTTGGTTTGACTGGAGGGACATTTTTTGCTCGTCACTCTCACTCGTTGGCAATTACAAATATTTGAAAGTTTAATTAGATTAGTTGATTTCCGTATCTTGGACTTGATGCATGACCGTTGGTGCTTAAACTGTTAGATAATTAAAAATCTTGCATTTGTAATTACGCATTCCATTTGTTTTTTGTATCTTTAATTTTTCTTTTAACTTACCCTTTGTAGTTTACTATTGTACAAAGTGCACTTGTCAGCATAGCATAAATTACGGCGCTTTTAGCTCTTTTTAATTAAATAAAAGTGTATATTAAAATTGAAATTCAAATACTTGTAAATATAATATTGTGTTTCAAGATAAATCATTATTTTAAATCAACTTTATTTTCAGTCTATGAATCTAAAAAAGATGCTGACCTTTTTGTCCACGTGGGCTGATTTTTACGCAAAAGCCTGGGTTTTATCCACCTGTATTATAATAATGATTTAAACGAATGTTGTTTTTTAAATTCAAGGCTATATAATAATCTTTGTAATATTAGAAAATGCGAAAAGAGAAAATTTAATTATTATTTATGTCTTTAAAAGCGACCTGTTTCTGCTACAAATTTGACAATGATTACATATTTGAAGAAAAATGATTATAAAATTTTCAGCGTTACACTTAACTCTTTGAGTAGTGAGTTAATTTGAACACATTTTTAATTTGTTAGTGAAAAGCTGTGAGTGAGCTAGGTGTATGTTTAATTTCTAAATTATTTCTAGTGCTATATACTTATTATTATTTTATATAGCATTATAGAAAAAATCAGGGATTCTCGACGTATAATCGGTTTATTTTCTTATAGTCTTTTTTGTATTAGTGTGTTTTGATAATTTATTTAAATACTTATTGATTATAGAATTTCATTAATTTATTTTACGTATTTTTATATATTATTCGTCTTTTGTGTAATTTTTTTATCAATTCAAAAGCATTTTATATTTCTTTATTATGTTATAAAAATCATTTACGTTAAATAAAATTACAAAAATTATTGTATAATTTAACTATTTGTGGTACCTCAAAACATTAAAAGTTCGACCGCCGTATATGTACGGCGATATCGCTTAATACTTTAAGGACTTAACCAAATCAATATATTTTAAATCGATATAAGGCAATCGCAATTTTCAATCGTTTTATTATTTTTAGTTATTAAAAAATAAAACTCTGCTTAGATTTGGTGTTTATGCAACTCATAAATAGATTATTAAAATACAATTTTATAAATATATAAATTATGTGATTTCACACATACCCTTGGTCTAAATTAATACTACCAGTCAGTAGCAGACATATGATTAATTAACAAAACGATCACACACTACATTAATAACTTCATTGTCGTCTCTATTCACACGGTCAATTTCGATCCGATTCAACATTCGAACAAATTTCCGCATATCAGCTACGTACCAGCGCTTTGCGAATACATTGACTTAAAAAATATACACACTCACACTGCAGCGCAATTTATTGCACATAATTAATTTTCACCGTGATATAATATTAATTAATAAACAATTTGGGCGCGATACCAACAACGGCATTCATTACCGGCCGTTGAATAGACAGTACCGTACGTGTTTCGCATGCGTTAGATCCGAGGGCACAAAGGGACGAGTTTTCGATTCAAAAAGGATTTGTTTAATCGTAAATTATAATTCGTCTCGTTTATGGGCCACTGGATACTCGCCGGCGGATGCCTATCGGTTTTTGGTTCCGATAAATTACAACGGTCATTCATCATTTTATATTATATTTCGGCATTCGTTAAACTCGCGCGTCCCTCTCTCGTTTGTATTGTGTGGGCAATAATAAATTATTTTCGCGTCCTCGAAGGCAATCGCGGTGTTCCTTGGGCGTTAGTGTATGTATATTTTTTAATGATACATTGCTCCTAAAATGACAACGGTCGCTATAGCGACTGAGACGTAGAGGGATTGCTTTAGCGGCCAGGCTCATATATCAACATTTCATACAATCTATAAAACACCAGACGGCGATAATGATGCCGTAGTTATATTGGAAGCGTACTCTCTTATGTCTAAAAATAAATTGCTTTACTTAATTATAATTTATAGAACCCAATTTAAATTTTGAAGTCTATGTTGGATTTCCACTGTAATACTAGATGCCACACTATTAAATTATAAAAATAAAACCGATGTTAACGAAAGAGTTTTACAGCTTTGGCTTTGTATTTTCTATTTCCTTATATACTATAAATACTCAGAAAGTATAAATATGTTCAAAATAGAAGCGATTTTTTACACTGTCGTCTACATAGCGCGGCGAAGTTTACTTTTCAATTGCAGCAACATGTTTAAAAGTACCATGTCAATTTCTAATACAGAAAAGGATTATTAACATGACTAGCCTAACTATCAAGCAAGAAAAATTATTAGCATGATAAGTAATAGTACAATACGTTAGAACTATGGTTCTCAAAATATACTTTATCGTTCATTTAGATAGTACTTATCTCCATAACATGTAAACGATAGTACAACTATTTATTAATTTTTTTTTAATATATAATACAATGTGATCTTAAATTAATATATTTTTAATAAATAAAATCAATATCATTATGATTTTAAACACATATATAATGATTAATCTTAATAATATAGCATTATTTGCATTTAGCTCAAGTACATTTTATATTAATCACCTTTCTATTGTAATTAATTCGTTATTTAAATTATCTACCAATTCCTGATCCCTTCCACCGATACATAAATTTAAGTGTCACCGGCGAACAGATGTATTTTACATTTTTTTACATTTCTTATTCAAGCGATATATATACATACATATGTACATATTCGCAACTTACATTCTTGAGGTATATTGTGAGATTGTATTTTATTTTTGTAATAAAAATACTTATTTATCACCTTAAGCTAATTAAATTCTAGAATACTGCTTTATTGATTTTATCACTTTATCACTACCCTCAATACAGTAAGACTGTTTTGGATCGATTTGTTTTTTATTCGCAATTAAAAAATGTTTATTCCAGTGAAATATATATGTATATATATATTTTGGTGTTATACCTTAAGTTTATTAAAGCTCCCAAGCAATCGCTTACAACTTTTCTTCATGAAAAAACATATTGGGGCTGTAGTAATCCGACATGTTTTGTGTATTTTTATAAAAATAACAGCGCAGAAAGCTCACAAGGCACAAAGTATATTTCATTATTAAATAAATACTTTCAGAAATAAAACAAATAAATCTTAATATATTGCGAAATACTGTGAGAAAATAAAATAAAATTAAAACACAGATAAAACGTAACTCTTAAGTAGGCGGGAGGGCATTAAGCTTTATTCTTTTTATATATACTTACATACATAATACGTTTAACTAATGCTTTGTAAGTACGCATTAGGGCAACGCAGCGGGAATTCGGCCCGGGCCGCTTATAATGATTAACGATTTTTGGCAAAACGGTTATGGTAATAATAACAATGATTGATGAATAGAAAAATCGCAAAGGAATAATAATGTATTTTGTATATAATATAATAAAAAGATTTTCTTTTAATGCATTATTCATATTGGAATCTAGATCGGGCGCGCGTAATTATACATGCCATGTTTTATGCATTATTGTATGATGTTTTAATATATTGTAATGCACAAAGGTCAATCGTTCAAGTATTGTCAAAATCTTATACAATAAACTCCTAAATTATTGTATTGGCCAAATCTATTAATATTGATTTATTTTGATTTTATTTTTTAATACTAGTTTGACTACCATTGACCATTATACAAACAATACACTTTAACATTTAAAAATAAATCAAAACAGCTATAGTGCACATATAAAAAAGATGAGCACCATCCCACATACATGTTTTCAGTTATCTTCATATAAATAGCCGAAAACATTATTATGCTCGTGCAAGAGGAGTATTCTAAATCGCTGACGTCATGGTCTTAACAGGTAAGAATAAGGGACGCGATCATGACTCTCTTGGCATCATTGTCTAATATTACTGGCGACAAACTAAAAGTAAATTCACAAAGTCTTACTGCAGAAAAAAAGCATTTTATAAACAAATAGTTAAATCGATAGCCATCGACAATGCCAGCACACGTATATCACATAATATTGAAAAAAAATAAAGTAATTTTCAGATGGTGAATATATCAAATAATGCATTATCGGTGCAGTAAGATTTTTAGTCAATTCAGCCTATAACATCAAATTATAGCGCGAAGAATTGATAAGATTTCAAATGAAATTTTTTTAACTCTGAACATGGTTTTTAAGAAGTTTCTGTATTTCTCACTGGCTTTGGATGAAATAGCAGATATTAAGGATAATTTGCATTTTTATTTAAGGCGTAGATGATAAAAGGATAATAAAATCCATATTTTTTTAAATTATGAGTAACTATCATAAATATCATAAAAATGATAATATTATTATTGACATAAAGTATTTTGTTGAAGTAAAAATGTTTCAGAAAGATAAGTTTTGCTTTAAATTAAGAAAAATATGTATGTTTAAAAATTGTTTTATTTTTGCAAAAAAAAATGTACCTTTAATTACAAAAATTAAAAAAAATGCAAATGAAGTTTCGACATGTACAAAGCAATTGATACATTTAAAAGTATACTTATTTGTTTGTAAGTATTTTTTATTTTTATTATCAGAATGTGTACTGCTAGATAATTATTATTATTTTTTCTCAATTTTAAATTTTTCTTAAGGAAGATGGTTCTTTATATTTTTATTTAGTGCATTACCATTAATAGAACAATTTTAAAACAAATCTCATTACGTAACATTTAAATTACAACTCCAATTTAAAATAAAACGGACCACTTAACATTTGACAATATTGATATCACAGCTTTACAACTACGCAAGTTCTTATATACACTGATCAAAATAAAGAAGACCGTACCACCGTACTTTAACAAACGAATAAATAGAGACTTATCGCGCTGCGCTATACTAGGGCAAACCATGAATCCTTAAAGAGCAGTGCTAAAACCCTCAGCAACACAAGGCGACTCTTGATTGCCGCTGATCCCGGAAAAGGGCGCCCTAGCATAGGTGAGACTTCGAGAATTGAAAACCTTTACATCAGCACCGGTCGTAACACACCGGATGAATTTTTCATCCTCGAACCTCATTGGTGCGAAGGTGCTCGACGCACCGTTACTGCGAAACAGCAACAATGATCATCTTTTCAGGTGAGAGTCGGGGATGGGCGCATTGCGATTCGAGACTTGTTTGTGTGATTTGACCTGATGAGTGATGGTGGCGAAGCGTACGCCAAGCTATTGACGAAAAAGAATGAACACCATTGTTATCCTTGACATCAACAAATGGGCGCAGACGTGACAGCTCGTCTCCGCCTCTAACATATAAGGAGAAAGACTTTTTTATAATCAATTTGGACACAATCGACTGTTTTATGTTTCGTGAACGTTTGAGATGTAAAATCTGACTGACTGACCTGAAAATGATATTTTATTTATTAGTATTTACATAGGTATAAAGAAAGCTTAAATTGTCGACTCAACATGGACTATACTTGAAATTATACTAAGATCATAAAAATAAGGTGCATTACATTTTCTCGTGCATAATTGATTTTTAAACATTTATCAGTGTTGTTTTCATTATTATTTACTATTTTGGAATTAAGGTATAAATAAAGTATTAATAAATTTACACTAACTGTAATAAAACAAATCGGGCTAATATGACAAAAATAAAATCGACAACTTGTAGGATAAAAATCTTATGTCAGATGTGAATTATGTTTGTGTTATAAATATATTTTAAGATTACTGCGCCTGAGGTAAAATTTGGAGAAGTTCTGCGCCCAGAGGTGTGGCTATCTGATTGCAAGTTTAAAGAATGAATGTTTCGGCGAGACATTAAACCTTCCTAGAAACTGATCTCCCTTAGATTTTTTATTAAAATGTAAGGGGTCTGAACACTAATACAAGAAGTGCTATATTAAATTGATTGAATTTCTTGATTATTCTGAAACAATTTCTCCTACTGCAGCGATAATACATTATTTGATATATTCACCATTTGAAAATGGCTTTATTTTTTCCCCAAAAATATGTGATATTCGTGTGCTGGCATTGCACATGGCCTTCGATTGAACTATTTGTTCATGAAATGCGTTTTTCTCTGCAGTCGGGCTTGCTTTCAGTATTTATAAATTAATTTTTTTAGATTAACCCTTGCTCTCCCGTACTTAAAAAATAATTTTGTTCAAAGATATGTTTTTACGAGGCAAGCATTTTAAAATTCGTAAAGTTTTATTTAAAAAAAAATACGAAGTATTAACTAGATTTAGTAACTAGATTACCCAAAATCTCATTGATATCTTAATATAATTCAAATAAATATAATAAAAACTGACTATTACAAATTATATTAAATTTATAAGATGGAGTATGTATTTAATTTGTAGTAAATATTCCTTAAATACGGTAAATATGTTGTTGATAAACTGTTATATAAAAATAAAAAATACTAAACGCTTTTTCCTTTCATTTTTTTGGCCAAAATATATTTATCACACGTTATAACGACATTGCGGCGTTTTTGTACGTGCGTTCGCGAGAATTTCCCTGCTTACGCGCTTTCTCACAATGAAATTTTCTTTTCGCCGAGAAAAATGAAGATATTAAGGCCGTCTGAAGACTACAATAAGCTATTCTACTATATTAATAATGTCCACTGTGTGCCATGGAAGCAATGATAAATGGGCACGTTAAAGATTTATGTGCTCCATTTATGCAGGGGTGAGGTTTCGGGGGTCCCAGTGCCGGGAAATCGGCCAGTAATACATAGACTACTAGAGAAAATCTATTTACATTACCGGGTACATCTAATAGCTTTTGTACAGAAATAATATAGTGTTCGCCGTCAACTCGAATACCAATTGGAGCTTCTAGGCAATACATCATTCTTGACCGGTTGAGAATGATAAATAAATTATTAAAACACCCAAACAACCATTACCCTACTTTGTCCGTTATTTATAAATTATGACTACACAATTTAACACACATTTACATGTTTAGGCGGAAGCTTGGCTAATTATCCATTGTAAATTTTCCCACAACAAACTTTTATAAGAAGTTCGCTGGTATTATGCACCTTTGGGAATAGCGTGTACACACAAGCAAAAGTTACTTCAAGGAACGTGTCTAAAACTATAAACTAAAAAGTATTATGTACAACGCTGAGTAACAAATAACAATATCGAAGTTTGATTCGCGTTAATATAGCGGGTTTTTATTTTTATTTAGACTTTTTACAACTCGAGTTTTAATATCACTTTTCTCGCCAACTGGACGTGTTTTTAACTTTAAGTACAAAAATAGAATTTCCTCTCATAACAATAGAAGCAATTTATTTTATTGCTGTTTCGTTAAGTGCGAAAGTTCCGCAAAACATTTTTTTGTTACCTGAGCACTATAATCGCTAAAGATGATCTCAATGTAAGGTGACCAAATTTTCAGAGCATTAATCTAGGATAAAGCATTTTTTAAATGTTTTTTATTTTTTAAAAAATCATTCAAATGCAATCTAATAGATTTAATTAAACAAATCAGTTACATTTAAACTCAAAAACGAATGAGCCATATCTGAAAGTAAAATTATTTAGGTACTACGAGCTACTTATTACTTTTATTATACTACTTACGATATTTTATTATTTTATGAATAGAACAGGAGTGCAGCTAGAATATCGAGATTGGAAAGACTAACTTGATAAAGATAAAAAGTTTACATCAAACTAAAAGAAAGCTTGAATTTTTTTTTATAAATAATATTTTTATGTATTGTGAGCAAGGTGCCTTGACTAGTCAAAGAATAAATTTATAAATATTTATGAAGCACTTTCATTAATTTTATTAAAATATAATAACATACCAAACAATGTTGATCTATGCTTTAGTAATAAGTCAACAATAATTTAATATGTAAAAATCTGAAGATTTAGTTGTGTTGGTACATGTATACCGTTTTAATAGAGATAGCAGATAGTTGAAATATTATTTTTTATCATCCCTTAGGCATATTAATCCTAGTATTATAATATAACTTTGTACAATATTTTCAAATAAAATTTTTTTTTTTTATAATTTTTTGAAATTAGGGTGACTTTAGTGGGTTTTCAAAGATCAGAAAATTATGACGTCTTGAGAATTATATAAAAAAATACAATTCAGAAAATCAGAATTTCTGATTTTAGTCTTAAAAAATTAAATCCGAACTAAATCAGGCTCAGAGAACGTAGAGTCGTAAATTCTTAAACCTTATGTAAGATCTGAGCTTATAATTTTATTGATTAAAGACCAAGTACAAGATAAAAAAAGAGTTTGAGCAGAAAGTTTTTTCGTAAACAGAAAGTAAATATTGCGTAAAACATAGAAATATTTTTAAACAGTCTAAAATTTGTGCATAGAAATTTATCATTTTCCATCCGTATATTATACTTCCTAATTGCTCTAGCATTCCTCGTCATTTGTAATAATGCTGTATTTATTAAGATTTAATTAATTTAATTCAATGTCACTTTTAATTAGTTAGAAATGTTAATATTAAATTAAATTTGTCACTGAACTTATAAATGATACAAATTTTTACTTAAATTAAAAATATTACATATAAAATTAAAGTTATTATTGGCGCTATTGTTCAATGACTTTGACTAAATTGATCCTTGAACTTTTTGAAAGAATAAGTCCGTGACATCTTTAAGTTGATTTAGAGGAAAGAGAAGCACATATAAGGTAATCGAAGTTTGTTTCGTCTCGACGAGGATCCAAATATGCTCTTTGACAGCATCGAGATGATCAAGCATACACTTATGAACGGTGCCACGGTTACAGTTCCGCTTCTTCTGCGTCGATCTGTTCTGAATACGGTTTATCGATTGTCAGAGTTCTGTGTTCCACATAAAATCGGTCAGCCAAGTTTTCGAATAAGCGATGACATCATATTCTTAAACGCTAAGGTTTATTATGTATGCATGTTTGTTTTTTCAACTGATCTTGTAGATATATCTGACATTTTAGTGATCCGGGATTTTCCCATGAGAATTATTACTACTGGACATTACTGTGGAATCTGGTAATCATAGATTAATGTGAAAAATAATTTTATATAGATATTTAGTATATTATTTTATTATGCTTATACTATGAAGCACATATGATTATATTTGTATCTAAAGTTGATACACTCGCAGAGTTTTAACCGCAATTTTATTTGGTGTAATCAAATGTGTTTATAGTTGAACGCGACAGTTACTCAACTCACTGTAATATACAGGACAGTGTCTGAAAAAGATAAGATTGTTCGAAAATGCTAAATCGTACCAAAAACACTAAGCCAAGCAATCCCGCCTAGGGAGCAGTCACAATCCCAGTTTTATGTGCGGCGATAAAACTTTACTATAGCCCCATTTCGTTATTAGACCGCCCGTATATGCTAGTGTGTATTTCATTTTTATGCTAAATCCTGAAAATGCACAAAACACTGCAAGGAAGTACGACTTGACAATTCAAAAAAATATGTTTATAAAAACACTCAGAGGTAATTGCATCAGATGCATCCATGCGCATCTAGAGAGATTCTCGCAAAATATTTCATGTAATAAAAAATGCTTCTATTCACACACATACAAGTATGAGTGCATAGAGAAGTATAGAAAATAATTTTGTTGTATGTAGTTTTGTGTATAAAAAGCAATAATATTTTACGGTATATATTTTTTTTTTCATAAATTTAATCTTTTATAAATAAGTAAATAAATAATTTCAAATGGGACCAAATTTAAAAGCATTTAATAAAATTTCATTACAGAAATTACCACAAATTTTCAGGGGTACATGTTTACATTATTTTGCTAAAATTAAACTAAATGAATTTAAAAACATGATTTTATTTGTTTATTTTTGTTTAAATGATTTAAAATAATTTTTATTTATTCGATATAACTTTTTCTCACATATTGTTACACGTAAATATTAAAAAATAAAATGTAAAATATAACTTGTGTTAAAAATAAAATTATAATATTTTATTATAAACAGCTAGGTAATTATAAATTATTTTTTTATAAAAGTAAGATAAAAACAACTGGAATTTTAAAGTTTTCACTAAAACCACTTTTAAAGGCAATATCTTTTCAGAATAACATAATTAAGATAACAGTAATTTATAAAGCAATTTATTTGAATAAATAATTTTATATATATATTTTATTTTAATATACGTAAATAAATCTGGTTTTAAGTATAAAATAAATATGTTAAAGAATTGCAAAATTTATAGAGATCTTGTATCGAGATTTAATACCATTATTTTTCGGTGATTACAAAGGATCTCCATCACGTCTGGCTGCATAAACACCTTTTCATGCTTATGCCTTTCGCTCCGATGAATCTACATAAACAAACAGAGTGATCAAAATGGGAAAAGGCGTAATGAGAAGTAAGAGAGAACTCCCTCCGTAAACAATGGTCTTGGATTTTTTTAACAGTATTGAGCATTCAACGGAAGAAAAACAAGTAAATCCGGGATATACCCTTAAATTCTTTGGCCGACGGAAGAATAGAACACGAAAACAAAGCGAAAGTTCTCTTTTTCTGAATTTTGAATCGGCTTTGTCGCCTGCAATTCGAGGGAATGTTAAGTGGATTCCTTTATGCCATGTGCTTCTTTTAAAATAGCTGAACAAACCGGCTCAGCACATTCCCACGTGGATATTGCAATGCATGGTTTTAATGCAAAAATGCGAAAACGTACGAAATAAAAAAAAAATAACGGACACTATAAAACCGCGCGCTAACCTCTTTTGGATATGTCGGGCTCTAAATTTAATCCTATGTTGCACTGCAAATTTGTATTTTTATATGTTCATACTATATACACATTGTAGCTACTATCTTTAAATATATGCTACACAAATATTTTAACAGCAATAACTGTGTGATTTTTTAAATAAATAATAAATATGCGTCTCATTAAAAACGTTCTCAACCCTTTATACGCAGCTGTAAATATAAATACCAGCACATTAATCTAATTAAAGTGCTAAATCAATGTTTCTACACGTAGGAGCTATTTAATGTTTTGCGGGGCAATGTTTCCAAAATATTATTTTTTAAATTGCAACCCTGATTTTCCGAAAAAAGATGGTAACACTGTACAAATGTAAATACGATGCGTGTTGATGTTATAGTTAATTCATGTGGGTGGAATTATTAAATGCTGTAAAGCTTATAAACTTATTTTAAAAAGTTTAGTATTCTTTCTGTTGTGCGAATACTCTGATCAACGAATTATTTAAAAATGTTTGTATCATTTAAACATATTCAAGAATATATAGTAGAAGTTTGTAAAAATATAAGTATTAAGATAATTGATAACTGGATAAAATGCTAACAAAAGTCGTAATCTTGAAACTAGTTATCAAATTTCTCTGCTTTTTGCTAAATCTAAAAATTAATTTAGAAAGTTAAATAAGTTTTTTTCACGAAAGTTCTGAAGATAACGATGAGAAATAAATGCCACAAACAATAGCACTGTTAGTAAAATAATATATAAGATGGTTAAGAATACAGTTCCACAACTAATAAAAATTTAGAAGCAAGAAAATTCTTATTACATATGTATGAGTCAACTTTAAGAAATGGTTAGGCTGTATTGCTGGCTTATTTAAATATATATTAACAATGATGAATTTAATGAAAAGAAGCTGTTCTGTGCAACATTAAAAACTGCAACTACGGCCATTGAATATACAATAAACTAAAAATATATTTAGAAAAAATATATTGTCCTGCTATGATAGACAAGAAACGCGGTTCTATAAAATTAATGAAAGATTACAACACAAACATGTTGCTTGTTTATGTATTATTCTCAGAGAAAATTACCTTTCTAATAAGCTTTCACATGACATAAATAAAATAATACATTAAATTATAAAATGTAACAGCTTTATTAAAACAAATGTCAAATGTAAAAGTCTCTTCAAAAAAAACTGGGTGATAAAAATTTTAAACACAGGAGACTATTGCTTCATGTCAAAATAAGATTTTTGTCGCAGGAAAATTGCCAAGAAATATTTGATATTTTTAGTGACTTTTGAATAGCAAATCCGATATTAGACTTTTAAAAGCACTTGTGAGTTGTATTACTACAAATAAACAACTTAACTACAGTATAATAGCGTAAATAAATAATTTTATTTACTATGTTTATATTAAGAATAATGAGTCAGGATTAACAATTTAACATACAATATAATAAATACTGCTTCAGCCGGCTGACGGTATTTATGCATCCAGAAGCAGACTAGGATAATTATATATTAGATTAGGTACATAATTACTAAACAATTAAAGTTATTTGTAGTAAAACAATTGTTAATAAAGAACGTTTTTACCTTTTGAGATTTCTTTATCAATATTAGATACTTTAAAATAAATATACAGTATATCCCTAATAAGTATAACCCTTTCAAATAAATATACAGTAACAATCATCGGATTTCTGACCTTATGTTCACGTATTTTAAAAGATTTAAAACTTTTACAGAGCGTCCGTAAAAATATAGGCTCAATTGCCGTAATTTAATAATTGGGCCAATCAAACGACAATTTTGAGAAACAACACCTATTCAAAAGCTCGACGTGGATTAATTCTCCAACATCAAAGACCTTTGAGAATAAACCGTTGAGAATTATTATTGAAAAATCTTTTGATAAAATTCATAAGCATTCGAAAACACTTTCATAAAGACTGCTGATTCAAGTGAAATCAAGTACAAACATAACTGAAATAATATACAATTTAGAACACAGTTTATGTTGTTTAATTTTAGAGAAGTGAGATATCGAATTAGAATAAGCATCTATTTTGTGTGATGTGTTGCTTTCATCGCCCGCAAGATAGATTTAACTCAATTAACCGGCTTAATATTAAGTCGTGTAAGCAGAGAGATTATAATATATTTAATAATATAAATTGAAATTATAATTAATAATAATAATCATCTCGGCTTTAATGCGGATTTTAACCATTGCTATTAAGACAAGTTTATAATCTCAACCATTAAGTTATCGAACTGCTTTTGTTAATATTACTATAATAATCACTAGTATTAAAAATTACATATATATATATTTGAGTTCACATTAGTTTACTTAAAAAATCACACAATAAAAAATATATAAAATTGACAAAGCAAAGTTATAATGTAACTTTATGTTACTTCCAGGTGTTAAAATTAAAGTTTATGATTATTTTTAAAGAACTGTCAGGATCTGTCTCTGGCATCAACCTGTTCTGCATATACCTACATATATTTTTAAAACCAGTCTAAGATATATATTTCTCAAGACTAATATTATATAATTATGTTGTAAATAACACAAATAAGTGAAATTTTTTACCTTAACCGATCTATTGTGCTAAACGTTTCCAACGTGTTTTAATTTATTATAATTACAACGTAAATTTAATTTCTACATACAATTAGGTTTAGAGTCCTTTTTTATCTAAGTGTATATAAGTTTCGCTTGTGAACATCGACTTTTTATGAATAAGACAGTGCAATGTCTTAGTTTTCGTATTCAATATCGGTTTTATTATGTAGTAGGGTCTTATTTGCCATGATTTGATATTTCATTATTATTACTAAGAATATTTGTTTTTTTGTTTATATATAATTACATCGTAAAAATATTTTTTTTTGCGTAAATGTTATTACATTAGCTTATTATTTCGTTAAAATGCTTCGACAATGTATTTAGAATTCGCGACTCATTACTGTAATTTTCTTCGGTTTTTCTTTTACGCGCGATCATTCTTAATTTAAAATATTTTCCATGTATTTATTTTTTGTAAAAAAATGTTGCAAATAATGAGTTAATCTCTTATTATTTGTATTTTTATGTACATTTCCGAATTGCTTTTTGTAATATGTAAAGTTGAATTCTCAAACTCGGATACATATTTATGTACACTCTTACTTCTGCTGTACTCTTTATTATCTATTTGAGGCACGTTTTTAATTATGTGTAAAGGCTAAGCTTGAATTAATAGCTAGTGTTCAATTATAATTAATGTTGGGCACAATTAACTTTTTTTAACTACTCCACGGCAACACCTTGACGAAATTTCAGAGGTAATATTTTCAATTATCCATGGCTACCTGCCTCATAATTTCCTTTTAAGCCACACGGCAGCGTTTCTTTCGTACGAGCTCAAGAAACTAGCGCCTTCGGGAGATGCGGAAACGTGACGGGAATCCCCGAGGTGCCTCTTGTTTTATTTGTTTCTAAAGTAAAGACTATGAAAGATTCATGTGGCGGTTTCCCCTTGCCCCCTTTATTTGATAAACATTGTACGACTGATGAACCGGGGATGCGAGACGCCTTTGTTTATGCGGCGTATGCACACTATTCGCATGCTATCTCATGAAATTGTAACGAGGAGTTCTGCAGCACTACATCTACGTGCTTTTAAAATATTGACCTTAAAATGGCGCAATAAACTTTTTTATGCAACTAAAGCAGTGGGGTATATAAAACTCTTATTTTAAAATAAATATATAAATTATAAAAAAAAATACTATAGCAAATATTTACTTTTGATCAATACAAAAATATTGTTATAATACAATTAAATAAGCAATATTTATAGTATATGCAACAAAGGCATATGCCCTTATATAAAATATAATTAACTAAGAAATACATGAATTACTAAAGAGTTTCTCTTATGTCCTAAAGCAATATGATTATTATAATATATAATACACCATCATAATGCTCTCGTATTGAAATTTTTCACAATTACATTACCTAATATGCGGGCTACATTTTTGATAGAAAATATTTTGATACACGACAACTAATTAAAAGTCCATAGTTTTAAACATTGTGTTTTTCTTGTGCTATTATCGTTATTTTTATTAAAATTAAATTTTTTTTATTAACAACAGCATAATGTGCGTATATATCATACATATCTTCTTATTTATAAGAGTTTTTTATACGCTTAAATTTTACAAATAATACAATTGCAGTGTTTTAGAGATCTCACTAAAGGGGATATGGGATAATGAACCAGCCATACACATATATCTGTTTTAGGGAATTTAACGTTGAAACGGATATACTGTTAATGACACAAATAACGAAACAAAGAGACTTTCAAAGATTACCCAAACAACAAAACAATGGGCGAGTAGTTAGTTTTCCAGAGCAGATAATTATAAATATAATTAATGCCAGATTTATGCAGCACAAGATTAGACATCTTAAAATAAAACAGCTTTATATGTCAATTTCTAGAATTCGCATTATTCATTTAGTGCAAATTCCGTCACTTACTAAAATATTTTAAAAAATAATCTCTTTTTTGTTAATAGATATTTACGAAATATTCTATGAGCTGAATTAGCTCGTTATTAGTTAAATTTCTATACTTAATATGTACAACCTAGCTCGATTTAAGCTAATTATCATAGATATGAAGACGACAATAGTTACTACATCTTAGTTTAATATCTTTAAAGAAAGTATTCCGACTCTAGAATTTTTGAATTTTTTCGCGAAATTCGCATGCATGTATCATAAACTTTCAGTTGTACTATTATTAAATGAATATTTTTTGATATTTTTTTTTTACCGATTAATTAAATAATAGTAATATCAATACCGGTATTAACCTTTTTTTTCGGTAATACCGGTATTAAAAATCCCAGTATTTTTGCAATCTCCAGTCTTAACCTTAAAAAAATTATAAATTTTGTATTTCACTCAAGTTGTAAAAATAAAAGTGTGTGTCAATCATTAGTACCGCACAAAACTACATAAATTAGTTGTCAAAATAAGGACTTTATTATTAAAAATCTTCAAAAAATTGGTCAACCCTTTATTAAAAAATATTGTAATACAAATATTCGTCGTGAATTTTATCATATCCAGAGTGGCACATATAACTTTTGATTTGAATATAGTTTTTGGTAGTTTAATTAGTAAAGGGTTGCTATAACCCGCATTGCTTCGGTAGAGGGTTAATATATTACAATATATGTAATATTTAGTTCTGACATCGTTAGTGTCGACGTTTTCAACGCCCCCATTGTGTGTGTGGTTTCGACATCATTAAGAAAGTTTTCTATTATAAAAATATCCATCCAACCACCTTGCATATAAATATCAATGGTAACGTATTATACCCGGAGCAGGCATACGATGCGATGGCGTAAGCTTGATAAATTACGTCACAAGTGTTTGTTCACGCTATGTTCTTCCGTTCCATTCAGAACGACGTTGGCAATTTTCATTATGCACTCAGCAGCTGTAGTAGTATTTGATGCAATTTCCACTTTCTTTCGCATCACCATTATTCAAGTGGCGCGGGCGGTGTAGACGTTCTTTCTTTCACCTTTGCCGGGTTATTGATACTTTAACGAATTGAACAAATTGCTTATAAAAATTTTAATGTATTAAACGTAAGCTGTGTCACTAAGATTTACCAACTTCAAACCTAATAAATCGGTAAAATTAATGGTTTTATAAAAAACTTTAAATTAAAGCAAAATATAGTTTATGATACCAGCACTTTTGTTTTATAAATCAATAATTTATAAATATAAATAATAATTAATTATAATGTATAAACAAATAGGCAAATAATAAACAAATTTAAAATTGTTTAAACGTTATTTAAGTGACGAAAAACTATATTTTAATCATTAAATCATAAGTATATATACAATATACACATACATTGTCGATAATAATTACACATATATAGGTATTTGATTAGGTAATTATTATTAATTTTATATTAAATTTAATAATATTTTTTTCAGTTGTAAGCAATTTTTATAAAATAAGAAACACTAGATTCATGTATATTTTAAAAATATTACTTATGAAAAGAATAACTGCAATGATAAATTACTTTTTTAATGAATTTTACTGTAGAATTTAAAAAAATAGTCTTATATATGTAGTGCAATTTATATAAAGCAATGTACGTAGTAAAATATTATTGTATTAAATAATGTTTTTGGTTTTTTTATTATATATTGCGCAATATATTATTATATATTATGTAATTTTCTATTAAAATATTTTTTATTATTTTTAATTAAATACTATTTAAACAAAATACGAAAATTAAATATTTGTATTTAAAATAAACATATATAATATAAATTATATATTTAAATCAGTATATAATTGTGGACAAAAAATACCCAGAACCGAACCGAAAAATATTCGAGAACTGGGTCATGAATTTGGATTCCTTATAAAATCCTGACGAAAAATACTAGAAATATTATGCAGAACACATTAAATAAATTTGAGGCCCTAAAATATGTGACTACGACAAGATCAAATTTAAATTTAATTAAAGACATAATGCGTATTGATTAAAAGGAATAAATTAAATATTTAGTTGCTTAATGTCATTAGTTATTATTTATCAATAATCTTACGCTTAATAATTTAAATAATTAATTAGGGTATTGCTATTTTTATTTTAATATTTGTAATAAACAATGTTATCTTATTACTGGAAAAATATTTTTTCAATAGAAACTAGCAATTTTAACTAAATTTTGATGTATGTATTTTTAATTTTCTAATAAACGTTCTGTTATAAAAAAAATATTTACACTGAAGTATGTTTATATAACTTTTTTTTTGAATCTATATTTTTTTAAATAAAATTATAGAATTACACTTATTAATTAATATACACGTAGTGACCACTGAGATTAACAGCTGTAGCCGATTTAATATTGAGAAAAAAATTAAAAACCAGTTCAACTAATTTGTTTAAATTTTAGTCAGTTTTTATACGACGCAGTAGCACTGATATATGTATCTACGTTCATACACACATGGTATGCCCCAAATAAAAAAAAGCAACGTATACCTTTTCGGGGATAATACCCTCATATATTCATATAAAACTGTGATATAAATAATTGTACATGGAGTGTTAAAAGTTGGTTATCAAATTAAATAAATAATAGTTAGCTTACAGTATGTAGTTTTATTGTTTTAACTAGTCGTATTATCATGAAAGGAACATATTTATGATATTATATATGTATATATATATATATATATATATATATATATATATATATATATATATATATGTATATATATATATATATATATATATATATATATATATATATATATATATATATATATATATATATATATATATATATATATATATATATATATATATATATATATATATATATATGTATGTGTATTGAATGCAATATTGATATGAGACGATTTTGATATAGGCTTGAAAATAATAACATACACCCTTATAAAAACGTAAAAATACCTAATATTTGATATAGTTATTTATAACTTTAATGACAGGTTGCATATTTAGCTTGATAAAAAAACAAGCAGTATCACTTTTGCTCTTTATAAAAAAAATTATATGTTTCAGGTATTTTCAAATGGTTTGACTTAAAAGCAATAAAATACATATTAAATAAATAAAAAGCCACACATACAGACATCCATTTAAAAAATCAATGTCAAGACTTGTTTCATTATTTTGTTAATATTAATTAATAGATTTTTTTGCGGAAATATCTAAATAAAATTATCAATGTGTATTAACAATTAGAAGCGTTTTATGTTAATTTTTATTAATCGTTAAAAGGGGTAAATCTGTAGCAACTGCCAAGCAAACATTATGCATAACTACAAGTAAGTATTAACTACTAGACTGAAAGTCTGGGATTGGTGACATATGTATATATGTTATTGCAAATTATTATGTGTCAATAGACTTTACTTTGCAGTTATAGCGTTTTTTGTCTGGTAACTCAGAACCTGCGGCTTCTGAACTACCAGTCTGAGACCTTACTGACTACGCTATTCCGAACTAAAATTTTATTATATAAATACAAATATTTTCTAAGAGTGGGTCATGCCTTATATGCCCCTTGTTCACACAAAACTAAATAAGTAAAATAAATTCCATCTCAAAAATTGTTCAAAGATAATAATCATTATTTATAAATATTTATAGTCAGTGGCAGACGAGTTACTGCAATAATCAGGTTTAGCATAATCTCTTATTTTGGATTAAAACAGCATCCCCACTTATTTAAAAAAAAATTCATAACCACAATTATATACAAATTTTGTATATATTTAAAATATATTTTAATAACAAATAAGTTTTGAAATTGGTTGTTTTTATATTAAATAACATATATTTTAATGTTTATTGCGTCATGCGCCATTCGAAACAAGATGATACCCTTTTAATTTCCTCGCAAACTGAACCCGGTTAGCACGCACTTCTAGCCGAACTGAGAGAGTTCGGGTTAAATTTAAACAGAACAATCATTTATACTATTCGAGTTTGAAACCATTACGGCGTATCACACTCGGCTTCGCCAGTTTTATGGCGCCGCCGCGGGAAAGTTTTCACTTGGTAGAACATTTCCTATATAACGCTTAAGTCGCTTGCGAAAACAAAACCACAAGAATATTAGACAATTCTCAAACTACTATTAACTCGTCCTCGATGCCTCGGCAACTCGGCGACGTACTAATAATAACGAGTCGAGCGCTGCTCTTTTGCCTAATTCGCGGACTTGTCTCCGCTCGTTACTTTTTGCTTCAAAACTAGTTGTTCAATTAAATTATGGGAAAAACACGAGATATTTTTAAATTGCTACAATTTTTTTATAATAAACAAAATATATTTATATCTCATAAACCATTACCGATAAAAAAATAAACAAGTAATTGTAATGACATATAAAATTATTTTATTATAATTTAAATAAATAAAACAATAAAAAGTTTGTCTTCTGCTAAAAATTTACATAAAAAAATTAAAAAAGTATTAGGACTAAATCAAAAATAAAGTTGCCACTGAAAGACACAAAGGAAAAATATTATTTAATTTAAGTAAATCAAAAATGAATGAACTAAGTATATAAAATCATTATTAAAATACAGAAGCCATAACAAACGAAACCCAAATTAATACATGACCTAAGTTGGAATACGGCAAAAATATGTTTTTGGAAAAACTTAGCATACCTCTATAAAATATCTCATGATTAATTGCGATCGACATTTATTCCTCCGCCAAAAAATCGATTCAAACGGATGCAGCTACTTCAGACATAAAATATAAATGAATCACTCGCTAATTTTTTAATTAAAATTTGTGCAAGAAAGAATAAGCACACGTTGAGAAGAGGTTATTAGTGGGGAACAATATGGATTTAGGAAAGGCCTAAGTACACAAGAAGCACTCTGCGTGCAGACGCTTCTTTATAGATGCTATGAAACTCGTAAACATGTTTATATTTGCTACATAGATTTTGAGAAAGCATTCGATCGCGTAAAATATGATCATCTCATAGAGCAGGGATGGCGAACCTAAGGCACGCGTTCAAGAGATGCCACATACAACGATTTAGCTGGCACGTGAACGATTTACAGATTAAATTTTTTTTCGAATATATAGCTCATGGATAAAATATCCAGACTCTTCATTTCATATTTAATATTTTTATAGACATATATATTACTATGCTGCAACACTGATAATAAAATTTGTTGTCATTGGAGTTTGTTTATTAAAATTTTCTAAGAAGACAAGTTCGTGCATCTCTAACATCTCATTGATAGTGGATTCAACTTTGATCATTATACGTACAAAATTATGTAGTACATGTCAAATAATACGCCCTTTCTTAGACACGCAAAAAACGACTTTATGTGAATTTTTACCTTAAAAAGTTGAGCTGTAATTTGTTTTTCTTTATTTGTGAACTGTGAAAGTAATTTAAATTAAAAATAAATTCGAATTACTTTAAATTATCAATTTCGATTTTAGTTTTATGTGTCTAAGGGGGTTCCAAAATTAACGCAAGATTTGAATTAAATAGAAAACACATTTTTTAGTCTTTAGATTGTTATTTTTTTATGAATCATAAAGTACATAGGATAGGATTATTTATAATTATTATTTATTTTTATTAACCCTAAACTCTCATTTGTCAATATTTACTGCACAAATGACGACAAATTCAAATCTTGTGTTAATTTTGGGACACATTTATTTAACACGGCTGGTGGAAATAAAAAATAAAAATTATAAGAACTATTCAGCTGAACTGAAGAATATGCCACGATTAACAAAGGCAGTAAATCACTGAGTATTTTACGTTCTGGGACAGTTATATGCAGAACCCTGTCAGTAAAATAGCATTATGAAACAATCCATTAATTACTTCTTAAGAAAAGCAATGATACAGTCGTTCTAATATAACCGATGCTAGTTATTCTGACTCAAACATAAACGTTAAAAAAAAAAAACCTTTCAGTAATAAAGAATATATGTAAGAAGCGTGGGTAAAATGCTTCAACAATATATTAAAAAAATTTGATACAGAGGAAAAATTATTCAACAAATAAATGATATAGTTTTGGCTAGAAACACAGTGAAAAATAAAATCGTTGATATGGTCAAAAATATAATTCATTAGCGAAAAATAGATTTAAATTCTACTGAATTAATTTTTTTTGGATTTAAAGCTTGCACTGTATTAAGAAACTCGTTACTGTATTAAGAAAGATATCAAAAAATAATTGGTCAGTGTAACATAACTAGAAATGTTATCTAAAAACTAAATATTATTGTGTTTATTTTTAATGATATAAGATTATTTTTTTTCGTATTTTAATTTAAGCAATTCGTATGCTAGAAATCTTAGGTTTGACGTCTTAGAAGAAATATATGTATTTTTAAACTGCTTAAATTATTACAGCTACAGCGCATAAAATTATAAACAAGGTATTGTATGAATAATTACCTAATACAATATAAGACGTAATATATTGTTAAATATTTATAATTAGAATAATACTAATATTATTTTAAATTTGCTGTGCATAAATATGAATTCATAATAATCAAAAAAGTAAAAATATTGTAATAAAAAAGTAAGAAAATTAGATTTGTTTTTATTTCTTAAATATGTTAAAAATGGGTTTGAACAAATATCAAAAAATCTAGTTTATAATAAATATATACGAATTATTATCTAAAAAAATGGTATAAAAAAATGATTTTTGTATTGTAAATTTATTAAAAAACGATTTATTTTGACAAAACTTTAGAGAAATACAATTTACGTAAAACTATAACAGAGTTAAAACTATCGTTTGTTCGCAAAACTAAATAAATTATTTAATTGTCTTTATTACAAAAAAAAATTGCTCTTATTTTCAAGTAATAATTGAATTATTGCTACAAAAACTAAGTAATAGAGCACTTATAAAACAATAGTTATTAAGGTGTGTGTAATAGTATATTTAATATCTAATTGTATTAATGGGTAAATATATATGAAAATCCTTAAATGAATTCTAGGTTAAAGTAATAATATACAAGCTTATAAATATATTGTTGAAACAATTTACTATTATACTTGGATTAACAAAGCGATTAGTTATTTATTCACTAATATTATTAAATAACGAAATAATCCGCCACTGTGCAACTTTCTGAAAGTATTTATCGCATATTCACACACTGTGAACATTAAGTTCGCCTCCGGTTAAACTTTCATACAACACGGTATATAATCTTCCTGCATTAGTAACTGAGGGGTGTGCATGCACGTGTATTGTTTATTTATATACACATATATGTGTATTTGTGTCCATGGTATTGTTTTAGCGACTTGCTACCTACATTTTTCTTGCAGGGGTCTTAAATTAATAGTAAAGTTTTCGTGTTTAGCCTCCCGTCGTAGTGGAGTGCACTTTGAGAAAACGTCCGGAAAAACTTTATTTTTCTTGAAACGTGAGTCTTTCTAGTGTGACGCTTCTTCGGTATTTTTACGCTGCTTTAAAATACACCAGCACAAAGAATTTCACTGTATAAATATTTATAGCAGTCTGAAACATTAAAACAAAATGACTTATTTTAAAATAAGTATTCAATGAAATTGAATATTGATGTTGAAATTGAATATTATAGTTATACGTCAAACTTTCATCATAAAAAATATACTTTATAATGAAAATTTTTTCTGATAAATTATATGTGATTTTGGTATTTGTTCATATTTAAAATCATGCCAACAAGAGACTGCCATAAGTAAAAAGACAGATTGCTAAAATTCTATGAAAGCAGGGAAAAAACACTTTTGCATTTAAATAGCAGTTTATTACACATGTATGTGTTAAATGTATTTAGATCACAACAACATTTCATGGCAAAGTAATAATATTTTTTGCGAAAAAAACTATTACTAATATTATGGAGCAATACAAGTAGCTTTTTCCAACGCTATTTAGATACATGTAATATTTTAAAATCTTTTAAAATTATTAATAACATTACTCTATTAATATTTTATTTAACAATCAAATAAATAAGTTTTTTTTAATTAAAAAGACTTTCGCGGATGGTCTAGCAGTTCCAAAAAATTAAATAAGCTTTACTCGATTATGACAACAAAATTACTTTACTTTTTGAATTTCATCGATAGTTTTAAATTTTTCTACGCTACAATTATATATTTTTTAATTAAAAAAAAAGTTGCATATGTATTTTAAATGGAAAAAACGAGAAATAAAAAGTTTGAACAGTTAATTACTGATTCTATACTATGTGATTAATGTTTTAATAAATACATAAAAACTAATATGCTAGTATTTTATAATAAAGTTATTCATTAATTTAAAAATTCACACGAGAATATAATATTAGGAAATGATACTGATTTTGTGAAAATTATAAGCAGTCAAAATATAAGAAAATGTTTATTTATTATTTGTATTGGTCCTTGAGAAAATAATAACACGTTGTATAATAAAAATAAAGGTAAAAAAAATATGTAATAAATTAATATTTTCTTTCACACATACTAAATTTACCTGATTTTTGCCGGAAGGAGGTTTTTATGATGGATCGTCGTCTTTTGTCAATGCGAGCGCACATAAAATTAAATTCATAAAACATTCTGAGGATTATTCCATTATGCGTCGTTCCACATTTCCAACACAAAATTTCACTCACAAACAAACAACAAAAAACAACATATTTATCATATTCAGCGCTTTCTCCGATACATAAAACATATTTTCTCGTTAATTATTTTTATGTACTTTCGCCGCCTCCGCGTATCTGTCTATTTGCACAAAAATCACAACGAGAGAACATCTCGAACACAAACTGTGAAAGCTCGACAAACATGTAATACAATATTATGACAGGAATTGCGAAGATTTTTTTAGCTGATAACCGTGTCACTAACGTTGGCTTTGCTCTTATGAAAATATTTTTCTTTCGTCCCACGCACATGTGCACTTGATATATTTCGGTCGTATTCAAAGCTCGCTCTGTATTCAATAACTGGAAGCCTGTACGAGTTTCAAAGCTCGTTTTTTGCGTATCATTATATTCGATTTTCGTCTATTGATCTATCCTACGTAACTTTCACGCTAGCTATGTGACACGTAATCCAAGATTGCGAAGCTTGATATATTTATAAAAAAATAATACATTTTTTATTTCTTTTAAAAGTTAAAAAAAAATTAAGTTTCTTATAAAAAAAGATAAAATTAGCATAAGACAAATAAGAGCAGATGTTTTGTTAAAAAAATTAACTGAAAATCCTAAAATGTTTTATTTTAGTATTTCCATTTAGAAAGTCCAATCAGTAGAAAGACTGCAGAAAATAAAATTAATAAAATACAAGCACGAATTAAAGCTTTTAAGTAATCATAAATAGCAGTTATTTATAAAAAAATAGAGCCGTGGAGTCAGAGCTTTTGAATTAATATTGCTATGATAAAGATGCTTAAGAATAATAAAATACGTTTTTTAAAATAAATCGCGCGACAAAAATTTAATATAATCATGCACAATAAATTGTACACTGTTGATTTTCATTAAATTTTGCCTTTATTTTAAAAAAACGATTCATCGAAGAAAATCGCGTGATGATAAACGTGTGAAGCAATCTTCACAATCCTACGTAAACCTAAAGGGCATCATCAATCAAACGCCAACATACGAACAACGGACACGTTGTATGGATTCGCAAAAAAATCGCGTGAGTTCTGCGCAAAAAATAACACATTAATGCGTTCGCGAGAATATATATCAAAGCATGCAATCTCCGAGATAATGTTTTACACAGCCAGCGTATGAGCTCCAAAGGTCGGATCAGAAGACGAAAATCGAACTTAATGATACGCATAAGCGAGTGAGAAAAAACCATTTCCTTTATTTTTTCAAATCATATATTATTTTTCTATGGAAAACGCGCTTTTTATTAGTTGCAAAAATTGTATTAATTGTCGAGTGTATGAAGGCAGTTTCAAGTGCTAGGTTTAAAAAATACACTAAGTGCAAAATAAACACACAATTTCTATAAGCAAATATACCCTACGGTGTACAGTGAAATCTCAGTATAGCGAAGCTCACGCTGAAGAAAAAATTTACGTTATACTGAAAATTCGTTATATTAAATGTAAGGAAGTTGATAAATTTTTATTTTATATTTAATTACCATATTACTACAGCATAAAAATAACCTCTTACAAGTTTGACAGATTGTTTTTTGCCCATTTTAAGGACACTGTAATGAACACCATTAAGTTTGTTAAAAATATGTTTTATAAAAAAAGTTTAAGGGTCGGCAAAATACCTTGAATGTCGCTTTAAACACATTCGGCACACGCCAAATCAAGGACGAACTGAATTCAGAAAAATATTGTGCAAGTTGTAACGTCACGTTATACTGAGTTCAGTCTTCGTTACAATGAAAACATTTTGTATGAAAGTTTTTCAGGGACAAATTGGAGATTTGTAATACTAGAAATTTCGTTATTTTTCGGTATTCGCTTTAGAGAGATTTTACTGTATTTAGCTAGATCATTAGTTTTTCTACATATTTTTTTAAGATATATTTTATAATTCTAAAAAAAATATTTTATTATCGATAAAGCTTTTAAATAGTAAAGTTCAGGGACATAAATTATTAGTATCAATTTTAGTAAAAGAAAATATATTTTTTCGGCAAAATCATAATATTAACCTAATATAAACCAGATTTAAATTAGTCCAAAATATGTATCGCGTCATATTGTATTTATTTAATAATTTAAAAAAAATGATTAAGATACTGTGACATAATGTAAATGTGGGAACTGGATAAAAGAAATTCTCTTTACAAAAGCAAATAATAATAAATTTAAAAATACATAATAATTATATGTTGTAATTTTTTTTTATATATATGTATGTAAAAAGTATAAATATATATATATATATATATATATATATATATATATATATATATATATACATATTAAGGTATATATATTTTAAATCAATTGCTCGATGTTTATTTATTTACACACTCACACGTTTTGTTTACTTTATTTTGGATTTGTAACCAATTTTTGAAAAAGATTTATTTAGCCACAATTGGGAAAACCTATCAAGCCATGATGGTCAAATTTGTACTATAAAAATAAATAAAAAACAGATATATAATTGTGTTA
The DNA here is from genome assembly GCF_051122295.1 of Plectrocnemia conspersa. Lineage (NCBI taxonomy): Eukaryota > Metazoa > Arthropoda > Insecta > Trichoptera > Polycentropodidae > Plectrocnemia > Plectrocnemia conspersa. The sequence goes on from NW_028277165.1 coordinate 13,686,942, forward strand.
TGGGAAAAGTAAATTGGTTTATTGATTATTAACTCAATAAATTAGCTTGATTACTAAATGTTTAAGTTGTCATAAGATTAGTATTTTCTGAATAGAGCAAAAAGAATACAATAAAGCTATGTATCAAGCATTAAAAATGTTAGTAATCATTCTTAAACATTAGGTAAATGATATAAATTGACCATCAGTTTGTTACAGTTTACATACACAAAGTATTAATCCTGTCAAAACCAATTTAACAAAACGTGTTAATAATTCACTATTAAAATGACGTGGTGTAAAAAATATATTTAGCTCAGAAAAATAAAAAAAACAGTAACACGGAGTGTTTAATTATACTATTCGCTTATGTTTATTGTTTTCGTGATACCACTAGGGGCAATTTATATTGTTATATATTTTAGTTTTATTAAAAAAAGTCTAGTAAATGTTAATTAGATTCAATGTATATAACGCAATGTTAAAAACATAGTATTCATACTAAGTAATATGTATTATAATTATTTAAATACGACAAGACAGATTCTAGATATAATAATTAATACAAAAATATCTTGGGCATACTCATATACGTTAGAAATTTTACGCTGGTTATGATGTAAAAAGATCATTTATTTCGTTACAGGTGCTCAAAGCCTTGGTTTTTCACATAACCTTACTAGGGGTCTTAACAGTAGAAGAGAACAAATAAAAAAGTGTATGAGGTCTTAATGAGTATTCGATTAGTGTACGGCAAACGTAAATAGTACATACGTCTGATGGGCTGAATAGTAAATATTGTTCTGCGCTCTGTCGAAATTACGTTTCTATTACGATTTTTTTCTAAAAATAAAATTCCGCTCTTTGAACACTTTTTAATAATCCATTCATATAATGACGATGTTACGCACGTCCCACTCGTATGTGTTACGTGTGTACGAGTATATTGTGTACCTACGCGTGTTTTACCGACTAAAACATTTGTGGTTTTGTTTGTGTAGTAATATTAAAACATAATTATTCGAAAGCTTTGAAAACAAAGGACCGTCGCTAAATACAAAATCGCATTAATAAACTACAAAATTATATTTAGTAAAATTTCGCGTTTGTCTAATTGACGACTAACTAGTGAAATTGTTTGTTGAAAATTTAGTTAAATATAACATTGTTATTTATCTAAAATATTTTATACCGTACCAGCACAATGCGCCGTTATTACATTATAACTAAATATTTTTATTACTGTAGCAATATAACAATAGTTTAATTATTTATAATGATAATTGCACTCTAATTTTATAACATTAACTTCAATTAAGTAATGAAGCAAAATTGATTGAACTAATGGTTATTAAGTCTGTTAACCTTTACTCCCATATTGACTAATCGTTTTCGGTCTAGATATCAATAAAAAGTGCCAAGGGTTTTATTATTATGTAATTTATATACATAAATATATATAACATTAAATACAGTTAATTACTAAACATACACTAATCAATTATACACATATCCATGAAGAAATATATTTTTCAAGGGCAGGTGTGTCAATATTTTAATATACATATGTATGTATATAAAGGACCAGGTGGTCGCATATACAATAACATTATTCTTTATACACCACAAAAGATTGCTGCTTGAAATAAGGTCAACTCAAAAATCCATTACCACTTACAAATCTGTGTTAATGTAATAAATCGGACATATATGTATTCGTATGAATATCAAATTTATTGTTGATGTCATATACTAATATTTATATAAATACTTTAACTCAAACAGTAATGATATTTCATTTGCAACTGGCCATTCCAAATATTTGTTCGATCCAACTATTCGAATATCGAATAATAAAAACTATTCGTATATATATAAGGAGGAAAATTATTTTTTATGCAATCATTTCTATATTATTATATAAAAAATCCTAAAATATTTTGTTTTAACAATAATTTATTTTATTTGCAAGAAGTAATACATTAAAAACAATAAAGCATTAAAATTAGCAAATTTTAATTTTGCTTTAATTTTTGTTTTAATAAAACCTATAGATTTTCTATTAGGTTTTAAAAGTATTCTAATTTTAATGTCAATGACTTAAAAGTAACGTTTAAACAAGAAAAGGGATATTGTATGCACATCGCCAAAGTTTGCTTTGTTATGCGAGCGCGTGTCATGTTAACAATTTGTTAGCGATTTGCGTTCTGTACGATACGCTAATTCGTAGCGTTCTCGAAAATGGCTTTAATATTTGGAATCTCAGCGAAACATATTGTTGTTGAAAAGGATTCAAAGAATAATATTTTATATCTATACAAGAGAGAATATGGGGTGTTACTAAATTTCGCAATTATTTATAATTTTCAGCTATTTGAATATTGAATAAAAAAGGATGAAGTATTCGAATATTTAAATATATTCGTAGTTTTTTCTCAGTTTTTACCTATTTTAATTTATTTGCCCAATTAGTTAAAAAAATCGATTATTTGGCTGTAAAATATTATTTAAAGAAAAAATAAAATAATTGGTTTGTAATAATTTTTTATTAATTACTTTCATAATCGTTAAATTTTTTGAATTTCATAAAATCAGTTTGGTCGGCAAAATAAAAATGTCCAATATATTATTTCACATACTTTTTTTTATCAGGAATGGCATTTCATATTTTTTTAACCATTAAAATTAAGCGGTAAAAAAATAAATTTAGCAAAATTAATGTACAATTTTAAATATAAAATGTTTGGAACGAATTTGATATACATAAATACATACAGATCGATTGGATCCGTTTTGGCGTTTGTTTTGTGCGGATTTGTATACAAATTAAATAAATAAAATGCGATCGAATTATTTAACTTTGAAATAAAATATTTGGGTCTTGAAACAACTAACACAAAAACGTAACGCGAACTTGTTTTTGAGATAAGTGTTGAAAGATAATAAAGGGTGAGCCATTTCAATATTTTATTTTGTCCAATAAACGAATTCTGCGAATTTCGGTCATAGTAGATCTTCGTTAAACACTCTATTTACCAATGTTATTCCAAGGCATGTAAGTTTTTTTGTTGTTGAAAAGAAGTATCTCGATATCTCGAATTTCGAAACAAAATAATGGCGCATAAAAGATCATGATTTTAGAACGGTCGGACTTTAGTCACTCTGGTATATTAAGAGAAAAAACGACTACCTGTGTACAAATTGTTTCATTCTAAGTTTTTTTTTCAAATTTCATACCAAATAGTATAAACGAATATTTAACGAATATTCGAGCAAATATTCGAACATTCATATAGTTGAAAATCGTGCGAATAATACTAAAAATGAAATATTAAAATATTTGATTAAGAACCCTAGTCGTACCCGTATTTATATTCTAGTGACTTTTTGCTAAAAACGTCGCAAAACGATTTATTGCGTTATCAGCGTAGATTTTATTCATTGAAGCATTTTTAGAAGTTGTTTAAGGGTGGTGTCGACAACCCGTCAATGCTCAGCAATTTTTTAACTGCGTCTTACTTAGTACCCTTGAAAATCGCATACTATGCAAAATGACGTTGACAAAAAATTAAAAAAAAATGTTTTGGAGAGATGTTATACAATTTAAGCTGCTATTTTTTGCTGTTATAAATAACTAATAACTTAGAGTAGAAAAGATAAATAACCACTGATTTTAAATAAGCGACATCACGCAATCGATGCGCATAATTTTCAAAATACCCCCTTGAATGGTTGCAAAATATTCAACGCATGTATTTTCATAATGCATAAGGGTTTTATTATTGGCTTTTCCATTTTACGACACCGTTAAATATCGCGAAACGAGCTTCTTTTTACATATTATGAGATAAAGGTGGAATGTTTTTTACTCCCTCATCCCTTTCCGATGATAAGTCGCACTAAGGCTTCGTTCCAATTATTATTCCGGTGCGGGAGCGGTTATAGCGATTCCAATCGCGTTATACCTCGATTTATTCTCGTGTGTATTTCATTTTACGATCGAGAGATGTCGCCAGTCATCTGGCGATAGCTCCCCATCATAAAACCTCATCCTCCAAAGTCAGATTGAACTTTATCTTTGACGATTTTATAATCCGTCCTCCTCCTCCAAGACCTGCGAGTTTCTCGCTCACACTTTGATATCCTTGTTTTATGTTCCCATTCCGACATTAAATCAAACAGTGGCCATAATGACCCCGTTTTATGGATATCCGGGTTGACATGCGCAGATTTATATAATGGAAATTATTATTGAATTACTAAGGGATTTTTACTTCGTATGTATATACGTACTATATATAGCTAAGTCCAAAGTTTATAGAAAAAACCCGCTATAAAAACTTGACGGCAAAAAAAATAGCTTGAGATCTCGCGAATTAATGCTCGTAATTGATTACTTGAACGTTTCTATTCTAAATCTCTATGGCTTACGCAATAAATAATAATGCTACAAAATGTTTGAATTATGTTGATTATTTTGTTATACGTCAATTAAGAGTACTTAAACTTAAGCTTTCAACTTAAGTTTTCCTATTTTGAAAGATGTGTTTGAGAAAACAGCTAATGCGTTACACGTGTAATACATTAATTATTAATTGTATAATTGCTACATATATGTAGACATCTAATAAATAAAAAGTATAGGATAAAAAAACATTTAATAGAAAAAAGTTTCAACTATATCTTTCAGGGTAGTTAAGGTTTTAAAAAAAATATAATGAATACCGAATTTACAAATGATGTTAAATAATAGTTTTAATTTAGTATATACTCAAAATTATATTATTTGTTTTAATTTATAACAAATAGATGTTGTCGTTCTTATTTAAATGTAAATACATATTCCGCACATAATAATTTTGTATTAAATATAATTATATCATTTTAATTGTAATAAATTGTGGGTCAAAAGTTAGGTCAATATTATTCGTCTGATTTAAGAGAAATATTTTATTAGACTTAGATTAGTTATTTTGTTTTATAGCGAATAAGTTAAACATGTGAACTATTAACCCTTTGCGCTCGTAAGTCGACTATGTGTCGACATCGTATTTCAAGCGTTGTACTCGAACGTCGACAATATGTCGACAAAACTTTGAATGCATTTATTGGCTTTGTGTTCAAGCAAATTTTGAAAATTTAAATTTATTAATAGTAAAAAGACTTCTGTTAAACACATTTCAGTAATATTGAATTTTTAACTTATGCAAATAACTCAATAATCTTAAATTTACAAGTGTAAGTTTATTGTAAAATTTTTCATCGGAACATGGTCAAAGCGCGCGCTGTTAGGACGGCATCGCGCTAGACTTGACAGATTTAGGTTGTCAATTAATGCTTTAAAACTGATTTTTTCCTTCTAAGGGCATCTATATTTTTATGATATGGGATGAAACGGGATCATATGTTCTAATTGTCCATAATTATTACTTTATATTGTGTGTCTGTTATGAAATAAAAATAAAATTTTTAAGACGGAAAAAAGAGCGAGATGCCGTTATGCTAGCAGAGCTCGCTTACTCGCTCGCACTAGTAAAATGAGCGATTGACAACTATCGACCTGGGTACTCAACTCAAACGATAATATTAGTCTCGACACATTTAATATATTTTCGAGCTAGTAAATAGCTAAATTATGTAAAACAGAATTAGTAATCTGTGTTTTAATTATTTATAAATACATATATTGATTTTCTTTTAAAAATTATCCATATAATTACGAATGACGATATAATATTGAATTTTTAAGGACGTGACGATGAATTCGATATTAACCGTGATATTATTACTGTGACAGTAATAGTATGCGTTTATGCTAAGACTATTTTTACCAATTTTAAATCTGGTACAAGTATTTAAAGTTTCAAGTTTTAGGATAATCTTTTAATGTAATAATTTTTTATGATCAATTTATTTATATTTTTAAGAACTGTTTTAATAAATTCAAAACTTAAAAATTCAAAAATAAAGCCACGAGGCCAAACTACGCTGGTTCGCTCTAGGTGTAAAAACGCCTGCCAATCCAAAACAGATCCCCACAAAAAAACAATGTAATATTTATCATTTCTGCCTCAAATGGGCAAATACATACGAAAAACTTGTAGAATATTTGTCTAAATATAAAATTTGATCATTTTCACAAAATATAATAAAACTTTACCAGCCCCACCTATTTTTTTTTATGTACGAAAAAATTGGGTGGGGCCTGGCCCCAATTGCATTTATATTATCACCACAGCTGATATTTTTGAGCGCCATTTCGAAATTTGTTAATATGTGGGGGCACCTATTCATGCCATATTTTTAAAAATATTATGGTTCAAATAATTGATTTACAGCCTTAAATTATACTAAAAAGCCATTTTATTAGGCTCAAATGCTTACGGCACCTTTAAATGTCTAATGAGTACTGGCGATTTTCTTGATGACACCTATAGAAGTCATCCGCGGTGAAAGGGTTAAAAGTCTTGTAAAACATATTTTTTTCAGTGAGTTTTAGGATTGTATTACACTTATATAAATTTATCCATATTTAACACTCTAAAGGTGGATGACTCAAATATGCGTCATTGAAAAACTATTGGTAAAAGTCGTTTATGCACAACATAATCAACACTTACACGTTTAATTGGATAAGATTTAAAACACAGTTTGTAAATAAGTGATATCTATTATATATTGTTAACTATAATTACAGCTTACAATCAATAGATGTCGCTTAGCAGTTAGGGCTTAATTTTAATAATAGCGCATTCTTAATATTAAAATGTTTAGTTTGCTGCGGGACCTGAACCGATAGTCTCTAGGATATCAATTCAACGCCTTAAGGACTACGACATTCCGGTTATACAAGACAATCTAAATATAAAGTTGTAAAATCGCCATGACGTGTTTTGAATGTCTCTCTGTAAAACATATGACTAAAGAATATAGACAAGGTTATTTTGCTCGTGTAACACCATAGACCAGGGGTCGGCAAACCTTTTTTGTGAAGGACCAGATTGTAAATATTTTAAGCTCAGCGGGCCAGGAAGCAAAATTAAAATGAGCTTTATCATTTCTCTCAAATATTCAAATGTATTGCAAAAGGCGTTACGTGGGCACTGAAGATGCTGTCAAATTTAAAGTGCATAACGTCACGGTGAAATACAAAGCAATAGGAGCACCTTATAAGGTGATACCTAGCTAGCTCCTTAACTCGACGGTTGGCCGCTCTATTATAGCACATACTTTGATTTTTTTATATGTCAAATCTAACAATTACTTGCAGCCCGGATTAAAATAAGCAGAGAGCTGGATTTGGCCGTAATTTTCTGACCTCTGCCATGGACAGTGAATATATTAAAAAATATCTAATTTAATTGGGCCTTCTTTTTCGTATTTTAAATATTCCTATCCTAAGTGCATGTAAACGCAGGACAAATACCCCCTGGATAGATATATCTCCCATCAAAACTCCCCTGGACATTAACCCCCTGTACAAATAATCCCCTGTGCAAATAACCCCCTGACAAATAGCCCCCTGAAAATTAACTCCCCGTGTAAATAACCCCCCTGACGATTAACCCCCGCCACGTATAGAGATAAGTATTTTATATAAGTTGTTATTATTTATAATAAATGGTCATTATTTTAATAAAATAATGTTTAATACGAATAATCAGTATCAATACTAATTTATTTCATTCAGCAAAATACAGAATTTTTAAAATATCAATAAAACTAACACATTTACGAAGAAAATATACGTATTGTATATTTTGTACCGGTGACCGGTGCGAGCAAAATTGTTATATAGAGTATTAAAAAAAAATAAAAAATATTATTAGGCTAGATACATATGTATGTATAATACAGCTAAACTTTGGTAATGGCGTCAGTATATGTTTTATTAAGTATAATAGAGCGTCACAAGACGTGTTAAGTAATATCTGTATTATCTTTATACGTGGCGGGGGTTAATTGTCAGGGGGATTATTTGCATGGTGGGTTAATTGTCAGGGGTTATTTGCACGGGGGGTCAATGTCCAGGGGGGTTATTGTCCAAGGGGTATATTTCCAGGCGGTTAGTGTCCTAGAAACATATTTCCTAATCTAGATTCTCCTTTATATATGGACCTTCGCTTTACTTTATTTGGAATCTCATTATCGGCAACTTAGCGTCAAAAGTGTTAAATTTTGCTTTTAAAAATCATTGGTTATATCGTCAAAATGTATCCTTTTGCTTAAAACATATGTGCTGATGTGCATATTGTTTGTGTTTTATTTATTGTAAGGTGCATAACAATTTTTCGTATTAAATGTGTTTTTAAACGTTATTATATGTTGATATATGTTTTATTTAACTAACAGTATATTTTTTTATTTTTTATAATACGTTTATTGTAATCTGATTTTATAAAAAGTCTAAAACTTGTTAATGGGAATATATTAACTATTTACCAAGAAAAAACAACAATTAAAAAAACTAAAAACTAAGGTTTTACTAAGAAAAAAAAACTACAAGTAAAAAACTTGTGCTCTTTGTAATTTTAATCTTGATTAAATTTTATTGTAACCATTATTTTTTTGTATGAACGCAAATTGTTGATCGATGTTATGAGCGCTAAACGCTATAGAACGAGCGCGATGCGCAAGATAATAAGCGCATTGCGCAAGATAATAAACGATGGGTGCAAAAAAAATACAAACAGTCCAATATTTTAATTATTTAGAATTCATATGACATCTAGCTATTTACAAATTTCTTAATGGTTATAAACCCCTGCCGCTACATCACTCAGCTGTTTTTTTAAATAATTCATTTATTTGTTTTACCGCGCATTTGATTGCGATGGACGAAAAATCATCTAAAAACATCATTACATTTACCTTCCTATACTATGTATACCTAATACTATGTCATTTATTTTTTGTGAATAGTAAGTACAATTCTTCGTGAACACATTTTAATAAATTATTCTTTTCTAAGTTTCATGGTTAACGTTTTACAAATTATTTAAAAAAGTACAATAAAAAAAGTTATTTTCCGATTAAAGTATTTAAATTAAAATATATTTTAAATATTTAATTAATTTTTTTTTAACTAAAATACTGACAAACTATCAATCTTTCGCTGTATTAATTTTAATTTGTAAAAAGATTAATCAAAACATGTTTTATTTCATTTTTACTTCCAAAAATTGAACATAAAAAAGTCTCGAAATTAAATACGAGCTGGCGCTACCCCAACCAAAAAAAAATACGAGTGCAAAGGGTTAAAAATTATAATACTTGAAAATTTTGATTAATAAAACATTTAGGCGTGGATTTTAAATTCTATAAGATTTGTGTGATGTCGTTTCCAATATCCGTTAATCAGAAGAGAAAAAGTATGAGGAACTAAATGATAAATAAGAAATTATCAATAGCATTTATCACATACGGTGCTCACTTTTCATGACATTATCTGAATACATCAACCAATGAAGATTTAAATATAACGATGAATTAATGGCTTTTAGGAAAATTTGTATTTACATTAAAAAATTCCAAAAAAAATCTATAAGCTAACTAAAATCATATAATATGTCTGATTTTAAAATATTTATTAAGAATTTAAAACGAATTAATAACAAATACATTGTTGGAATTCTATTCAACACATCTCTACCATTTGCCGTCTAATCGAGAGAGAGTTTTATATTTATTTTTATACAAAATCCATTTTTATTATATTTTTTATTAATTCGCGCAAATGATACCGCGCGATTATGTCGGCGCACATATGACGCTGCGCAATTATGTCAGGGCGCTTTTGTGGACACCTATTAAAACATGTAAAAAGGTATATTATAAAAACAATATAATATATATATATTAGTTTCTTAAATTTATTTATGTATATTAAAACTCGCAATTTGTGGCCTTGGAGAAAATCCGTTTGAGTAGCGGCCATATTTTACTAACTATTTTTTTTCTATCGTGAAGTAACATTAACAAGCCCTTCTATATTATTCCCGATAGGAGTAACGCAAAAAGTCGAAGATTCGCGAACCTTGCCAGTGTATATTTGCTTGAAACTTTCAGCAAATTTATATACGAGAATTATTAAAATTTATATAATTTTACTTAGATTATACATTTTCCTCAATGGCAAATAAAGGCAAAAAAATATTATCCACGGTTTATCAATAATAAACGAGTAACAAGCAAAGTTTTTCATTGTAAAATATTAAATTACTAGAACCGAATTACTTAAAGATTTACGAATAATATGAAGTTACTTTTAATTTATGACGTTTTCATACGATTAGTTAAAATTTTAAAAAAATCAGGCGTTGGCATATATTTTATATTATATATGTTTTATATAAAGTAATGTGATAACGGCAAGTTTTTTTCACATAGATTACATTATTAATTTTTTTTATTTTTCAGAAAAACTGCTGAATTTAATTCTTATGAAAACCATTAGCCATTGCAACTAAATTAAAATAAATTTACAATAATTTTATCCAATTATGTAAATAATATAGTTGGAATCTTATTCTAAAGGTAAAAGTATATTTTTAAATTAATTAATACATTTTTGAACTTGCTCACTCTTAGACAAATACGTTTTTAATTCAAACATCAAAACACTTTATATACTTTTTACTAGAGCTTAAAAAAATATCTGTATTACTTTGTAGTCGAAATAATAAATAATCATAAAAATTTATTATAGTATGTTTTTGAGTTTTATAGAAATAAAAAATACATAAAAAATTGCAATATATTTAATATTAAATTAATTTATTTTTTCAAAATATATTTTTACGAAATATATTGATTAAACTCATTTAAAGGCGCTTACAATTTTAGTACAGTAATTTAGACAGAAATGGTTCTATTTTTACGAGCATTGTTGATGGGCACATCGTTATCACTATAAGCCAAAAGTCTTAAACGTTGCTCGAAAAGGTATTTTCCAAGACGGGGGGGTTTATGCAGGGTAAAATCGAAATACGTGACACTTCAAGGTCTATAGTATAAAAAAGAAAAAATGTCTTGAAATATAAGAGTACACTTGAAAGCAACAGTTTGCACAAAGAAACACTCCGGGTATGTACATATGTATGTTATATATTATGTATGTACATATGTATGTAGTATGTTCACACACGCGATTTTTGAGATGATACCCAATATATTTGTAGAGTAAGCACAAAGTAAGGGACGGAGATGTCAACTTTGCGCGTGTGCCAAGAAGGTAGGGAATGTATCAGCTTTACACTTTTGACGAAAGTCTGGTGACACAATAATGGACGTGGCTACACAAAAGATACTCTGCGCCCTTTGTAGTGTCGGATGACGGCGAATGAGTCGATCGTTTCGGCCCTTAGGGACACGCTTGGCAACATTATAGAAAATTGGAATGCAGGTGAAAGGCTACCGCTTTGTTGGACTGCCCGGAGGGTGGAAAAGCACTGAATACGAATTTTAATTTTGTCGATAGAATTTTTTATGCAAATATGGCTTAAAGTACAATCGAAGCCGGAAAAATAATAATGAGAAAGCTCTCAAATATATACACAGACAAAGCACCCTTTAAGAGAACGAAGATACAAAAAAATCATATTCACGAGTGTGAATATTTGTCGAGAATGTCAGGCAGCACACTACAGTATTTCGACCCTTATTGTACTTTTATTATATAACCAAGGCGGTAGTGTCATCTCTTATTTTCTGCAATGAAAAAATACCACAAAAGCTTGGTATATTTATTTTGTTGCTCATGTGAGAAAGTTTATTAGGTTAAATCACTCATTATGACTTATAGCGGCGTATTAGAGAGGCGAGATGACAACGTGCGCTTTACCCTCTCATATCTTATATGAAAAATATACGTATTATATGTGGGTAAAATTATACTATACACAATTTTTTTTCCATCTTAGTTTCCAGTTATCTAAATTTACGTGTTATATATTATCTAGCAAAATATTTTTCGAAGAACGCTTGGTTTAAATATGATTGATCTTGAATTTGAAAATTTTTCGTATAATTTATAGTTATATCTATATACTCTAATTACCTTCTCGTTACATTATAAATGACATAACAATATGCTGAACCTAATAAAATATGCAATTAGGGATGTTTAATATAATTAGTTTTTGATAGGGCGTATATTTTTTGTTATTATCAGCTTTTTTTATGGTTCCATATTACGCGTTTCTATGTTATAATAATTTTTTTAGACATATTTAAATATTAATTGTGTACGAACAAAATATTAATGTTTTTTGTAAAAATCTCGTATAGTTTTTATAATACATATTTAATTTAAAATGTAAAAATAATAAAAAAATAATATTGAAATTTATGAATAATCTAAGAAT